>NC_061121.1:37039184-37171708 GCF_002878395.1 Capsicum annuum
AACCAAGGCCAATATTAGTGGTATTGTCATACCACCCCTTACTTGCAAGTAATATCCATAGTCAAACCATTTAGGTTAAGGGGACCTTAGGTGACCTTTCAGTTACCATATTAAATCCACTTGGAAGACTTCCATGTTCTCCTCAAGCATAACCATTTATACATTAGCCTTTTCAAACCATGTATAAATCCTTTATCAAGTTTAAAACATGCAAGATTTCCTTTAAAAGAAGTCAATGCAATGAACCTATCTATCTTTATAAGCATTTTATCAAACATGTTGGGCATAATATAATCAAAACCAATTCCAAAGACCATTAAACCATTTCCATGCAATCCAATTGTCCAAACCCACCATTGAGGCATATAAAAGCATAAGTAAAACCATAGAAAACCATAACCAAGCATTCAATACCAAAACCCCCAAATAATAGTTGAAAACCATAATCATGAAATAGTAAAACCTTGAAATCAATCATATAAACCTCGCCTTTAGTTGAAATTACAATAAGGGAAGAGAATTGTGTCTTATACAGATGAATTGATGGACAAAAATCACCAACACAATCCCCAAAGCAATCTGTAAGATAAAACCCTAGCCTTCTAGCCCCAAAAGTTCTTGAGAGAATTACAGAGTGTTTTGGAATAGTATCTAATTACAAGTTATGGGTCCTAGTAAGGGTAAGTAGGGAAATGTCCAGAATACCACCACTTAAATCTCTTAAAAACTCATCGCATGGATACGACTGACCCATATTAGTCATACCCTTCTATATGATTGGTACCCACTATTTGTATCCAAGCCTCAACCCTTTGATCAAACGTTGTCTAGTATATGACTCGCCCAACCAAGTCGAAACCACAACATATGATCCGTACCCTTAACCCGTATCCTTAGCATAATAAAATACCAGAAGGATCAAACACCTTCCACCATACGATTCTTTGATACAACTCATAGCAATCCTTATGACTCATTCCCTTTAGTCATAACCATTCTAGCGACCAAAAACATACCACCAACTAACACTAGTCAGCATACGAAAGGACCATACCACTCATACCCCAGCGTATGGCTCATACCTATGAGTTGTATTGTGTTTCGAGAATGGAATTCTAGGAAATTTTTTAAGGTTCAAAACCAAGATATTTCAGTCTCCCCCTCTAGGAATATTCATCCTCTAATCATGGAAAAGGTAGGGGTAACCACACATAGAGTCATTTGCATCATCAAACATCCCTTTAACATAGTTTGAAAACAAAGAGTCAAAGATGTAAATCTTTCCTTTAACAAGCTCAGAAAATAAGGATGTGTTGAAGACAGATACCTTCCGCACAAATCCCAAGGGCAGAAAACAAATATAGATACTTGGACTTCATTTCCTCTTCCATTTCCCAAGAAGCTTCTACCTTAAGGTTCTGCCATAGAACCTTAACCAAAGCCATATCCTTGGTCCGCAACCGACAAACTTTCCTATCTAATATCTTAACCGGGACCTCTTCATAAAGCAAAAAATCTGAAATACAAAATCCTTCTAATGGAACAACCAAAGAAGGATCACCAAGACACTTTCTCAACATGGAAACATGAAAGACCGGACAAACCAAACTTAAGCTAGATGGCTACTCCAACTCATAAGCAACATTACCAACTCTCCGCAAAATGACATAATAACCAATGAACCGAGGAATAAATTCCTCCTTTTTGACAAACTGCACTACTCCCTTCATGGGTGACACCTTGAGGAATATTCTATACCTGACCTCAACTCCAAGTCTCAATGCTTTACATCCACATAGGACTTTTTTTTACTTTGGGTTGCCTTATGCCTAACCCAAATCACCTTCACCTTCTCCATCACCTGATAGACCAAATTCGAAACAAACATGTCTTCCTCCGCAAGCTCAAACCCCCCAATAGTACATCTATACCTCTATTATACAATGCCTCAAATAGTGCCGTACTAATGCTCGAATGATAGCTATTGTTGTAAGCAAACTCAACCAATGGTAGATGCTCAACCTTATTTCCACCATAGTTAATCACACAGGCCCAAAGCATATCCTCTAATGTTTGAATAGTTCTCTCCACTTGCCCTTCCAACTATGGATGAAAAGTTGTACACTGACTAACCTTAGTCCCTAATTTTTTCTTGAAAGACCGCCAGAAGTGAGACATAAATTGCATGCCATGATAAAAAATAATCGACACGAGCACCCCATGCATCTTTAAAATCTCCTGAAGATACTATCTCACATAATCCTCTATCAAAATGATAGTCTGCACTGACAAGAAATGTGCAGACTTGGTCATCCTATCCACGATGACCAAAATCAAATCATACTAATTCTGAGATCGAGGAAGACCAACAACAAAGTCCATATTGATTACTTCCCACTTCCATTCGGGCAAATCAATTTCTTGATATAACCATCCTAGCCTCATGTGCTCAACCTTAATCTATTGACACACCATACACTTAGCCATGAAATCAACCATAACCCTCTTCATGCCATTCCGCTAGTAGATCTCCTTTAGATCATGATACATCTCAGTCAAGCTGAGATGAACAACATAGCACGACTCATGCATGTCAGCCAAAACCCTTTGTCCCAGACATCAGGAACACACAACCTCCCTTGGTACCGTAAAGTACTATCGTCGCTGATCTGAAATACCAATACCTTTTGCCTGCCAACATCACCCTTGATTCTCATCAAGACAGGATCTAGCACTTACTTATCCTTGATCTCTACACCAAGAGATGATCGAGCCACTTCTTGCACCATTACACCACTATTCTAAGAGTCCAAGAGATGAACTCCAACATTATCTAAGAGGTGAATATCCTTAACCAATTTTATCTTACCTTCCTCTACATGAGCCAAACTCTCCATGGATAACCTGCTAAGAGCATCACCAACCACCTTAGCCTTACCTGGGTGGTAGTGAAGACTCATATTATAATCCTTGAGAAGCTTAAGCTACCTTCTCTACCTAAGATTAAGCTCTTACTCAGTGAATACGTACTGAAGACTCTCGTGATCAAAAAAGAGATCCACATGAACACCATATAAATACTGCCTTTATATTTTCAAAGCAAACACAACCGTCAAAAACTCTAAATCATGAGTAGGGTTATTCCTCTCATATACCTTCAACTGCCTGGAAGGATAGAAAATTACCTTCCCATGCTACATTAAAATACAACTAAGCCTTACCCAAGATACATCATATTAAATCACAAAACCATCATTGCCTTCCGACAAAGTCAGGATTGGAGCCGAAGTCAACTTATCCTTGAACTTCTCAAAAATCCCTTCATAAGAATCCGACCAAGAAAACTTAACCTTCTTCTCAGTCAAATTAGTTAGAGGAGCGACTATCAAAGAAAAGCTTTCCACAAACCACCTATAATAGCCAGCTAAACCCAAGAAGCTCCAAATATCAGATGGAGTCGTGGGCCTAGGACACCTCTTCACCACAAAAACCTTCTGCGAAACCACCTGATCCCTTCACTAGAAACAATATGGCCCAAGAAAGTTACAAAATTTAACCAAAACTAACACTTAGAGAACTTGGCATAAAATTGTTATTCCTTAAAGGTTTGCAACACCACACGAAGGTTATTAACATGATACACCTCACTCTTCAAATAAACCAGAATGTCATCAATAAACACAATGAAGAAGAGATCCAAATTCTCTTTGAACACCCTATTGATCAAGACCATAAATTCTACTAGTGCATTAGTCAATCTAATTAACATCACTAAGAAGTCAAAATGCCCATACCAAGTATGAAAATTCATCTTAAGGATATCCATCTCCCTCTCCCTAATCTTAAGCTGATAGTACCTAGACCAAAATCTATCTTAGGGAAGAACTTAGCACCATATAACAGATTAAATAGATTATCTATCCTCAAGAGAGGATAGTTATTCTTGACTATTACCTTATTAACTGCCTATAGTTAATCACATCCGAAGGGAACCATCCTTCTTGCACATAAATAACATCGGTACACCCCATGAAGAAACACTAGGATGAATAAACCCCTTATCCAGAAGATCCTTAAGTTGCTCTTTGAGTTTCCTCAACTCAGGCAAAGCCATTCTATATGGAGGAATGGAAATTGGATGAGTATCCAAAAGCAAATCAATACCAAAATCTATTTCCCTATCTAGAGAAACACCAGGAAGATCATCCAAGACCTCTGGAAACTTATTAACCACAGGGAACAAAGACAAAAAAAGACCTTTCGAATTAGAATCATTAACCCAGACCAAGTGATAAAGACAATCATTAGAGATTAACCTTTGATCCCTAAGATACGAAATAAACCTTTCCTAGAAACTAAGGAACTAACTTCCCATTCTATAACTGGTTCACCAGAGAATTTAAAGATAACCCTATGGGTCTAATAATCTATAGACGCATACCAAGAATGCAACCAATCCATACCCAGAATTACATAAAAAATCTACCATATCAAACTCAAATAGATCTGCCAAGGTCTGCTTGCTACCAATATATACCACACACACCCTATAGACTCTCTTAGAAATAACTGAGTCACCTACTCAGGTAGAAACGAAAAAGGATCTGAGATAACTTTTGAATTAAAACCAAAAGATACAACCGCCTATGGATTCACATAAGAAAGAGTGGACCCTATATTAAGCAAATAGTATACGTCATGAGAGAAAAGTTGTAATGTACCAGAAACAACATTTGTTGATGCCTTAAATTCCTATTGGCATGCCAAAGCATACAACCTATTCTGACAAATACTAGAACCAGGAATAGTAACAGAAGTAGATGCCTCCCCACCACGTGTAGGAATAGAAGATGAAGCCATAGGAATCTTATTCACCCCCATAGAAACCTTGTCGAATGGAAAATCCCTGAGCCAATGGCCTACCTAGACACACTTGAAATATTTGTCCCTTTCTTCATTGCAATAACCCTAATGAGGATGACCATAAAATTAACAAGGAGGACACAAAAAAACTGATTGAGATCCATTCTCCTAAGATTTGGCAACCTATGTTTGAGAATTATCACCACCTTGATAATCCCTATCTCTCGACTGGTAAGGAGAACTTGCAGAAAAGGAGCCAAAACTCCCCCATTTTTTTCTGCCACTTTTCACCATCTCTACCATCCTAAGACTAAGCACCTCCCTGGTCAGAAAACCTGATCCTCTTTCCCTACCTATCCACAAACACCGTCTGCTTCCTCTTCTCATTCTCAACCTATTGTATATAAATAGTCAATCTTGAGATGTCACTATTTTTAATCAGCAAGGTAGTCTTGCTCTCCAGAATCAAATCTCAATTTAACCTAGAAGTGAACTTCCTCATTCTCGATCTCATATCAGCCACCAAATTAGGAGCATACCTTGATAGTTGATGGAACTTTAAAGCATATTTCTTTATTGACATCCTCCCCTGCCTGAGGTTCATAAGCTCCTCCATCTTTGCTTCTCTTAACTTTATAGGAAAGAACCAATCTAAGAAGGCATAATAAAAGGCCTCCCAAAATCCTTCCTCATCTATACCACCTCTATCTCTGTCCCTCTCATTATAACACTGATAAAAAACATCCTTGAGATAATAAGCTGTAAAGTTAACCCCTTCTACATTAGTAGCCTGCATCACCCTAAAGATCTTTTTCATCTTATCCCAAAATCCTTATGGATCCTCCTCTACCCTCACCACATTAAAAATTGGAGGACCCAACTTCATGAATCGACCAACCCTTGTGGCCTTAGCAGACAAAGCACTAGCCACACCTCGCTAAGCCTGAGCAGCAACTAATTATGCAACTACATGGATAGAGTGATGAAATTCTGTGTTCTTCATATTACCCTAAGGTACCTGAGGAAAACTAGCATAAATAAGAGGAACTCCAGCACCATTAGGAAGAGGACCATGAGATCAAAAATGTACTCCAGATATAGAACGTACCCCTTCAGCATTATCCTAAAATGGGATGAAATAATTTCCTTGTGTTCCATATCTAGGAGGCATAATCTGAAAGACAAACAAACAAGGATTAGAGCAGATTCTAGGATTAAGAACTAAATCTTGAAGATTGAATACCATGAAAGTAAAACATTCCTAAATATCTTAAAGTATTTCTCTTATGAGTGTGGTGCTCTTCACACCCGAAAAAGAGACTCTACTCGATATGACTTTGTGGACGTAAGACCCTATAAAGTCCTACCCCATTTCAGTCCCTTATAGTATGCCAAATCAGGGCCTACACGTAGAAAATTTCAGCGAAGTGTTGACACATAGTCTTATTTTTGGCCTTAATACTTCAATGGTTTTATTTTTGATCTTTTCGACCTTAAATTATCAATTTTTAAATTGATTTATGATCAATGTTACCTATAGGTCATTGCGGGTGAGTTTCAAAATTTTCAAACATAGTTTGAGTCATGTTTGGATGACCAAAATGGCAAGCCAACACGATCAAGATGTGTCACATTGACTATGGAATCATCATTATTGATACGATGCATCAATAATCACATAGATACCATCAATGCGGCGCATCAACTATCGCATCACTTGTCATAATTTGTGTATTAAGTTATGGGTTTGTAGGAGTAATAAGGTCATTTTTCCTTACATTATTCAGCCATAACACAAAACTAAGCCTCCCAAAGGGAAAAATTCACTTATTATTCACAAATCTCATGAGCAAAACCCTAGTTCATCAAGTCTAAGATCAAATCCCAAGAATTCACTAACAATTCTCACAAATTCAACAATCAATGTATGTTTAGGTGTTCATCATTGGGTTTCTCCCACCCTTATAGTTCAAGAATCATTTTTCAAGCACTTAGATTATGATTTACATTCTTGAATGGAACTGTGCTCATGTATGTGATATTGTGTGGATTTCAAGTCAAGAATAATTTGAGTTTCTTGTGAATTAACTAGAATGCATGTTGACTTATGTAAGCCCCATGTTTAATCTTTAAATTTTTTAATTGAATGTGGTAGTCATGATATTCATATTTTTCTCATTCTCATGTACAATAGTTATGTATCCTAGGTGTTTGACAAAATGTCTATGTGAAGGAAATGTGCATGATAAACTATGTTTGATACTTTTAGAGCTGAGATATGATTTCATTCTCTATGCTATGCTTCCAAGTTTAATATATTCCAGGTCCAAGTTCATGATCCCCATGTGTTTGGTGAATTTCTCCATGTTAATGTATTAATCTCTATGTGCTTAATGAAATGCCCAAGTGATGGGTTTCTTTAAATAATGCTTACTTATTATGGTCTCAAAGTCTCTCATGTGTCCTTATTATCTATACTATCGAGTCCTGGGGGTATTGAATACCTGAAATTTATCTATTGTCTACTCTCCAGTTGGAATAGAAGGATTCTATAGTATTTTGAATAGTAGTAAATGGTCAGTCAAAAGAATCAGTGTGAGTTCAGTCAAGCCTAGTACAGTCTAGTGATCAGTTCAGTGTCGATTCCGTTGGGAGTAGGATTCAGCATCAATCGAACCATGGGATATGGCCAGTCCTGATAGTATAGGGTTTGACTCTTAGTAGCAGTCCTAGCATTACAGAACTACGTATCCAGTATAGGGAAAATTATCTTCCTACCAGACTAGGGTTGACATAACCATATATATCTCATGAGTATTCCTGCCAAATTAGGGGTGACCCATCTTCTATTAGTAACTAGTGGCACGGTGCTAACACCCTCCCAACTGGGGTTATAGGTTAGACCCCAAATTAGTCTATAATTGGGGTATGTTAGTTAGATTATAACTCGAACAGTTACAATTTCAGAAGTTAATAATCAGTATTCAATTCAGAATTTAGTTCAGTTCTACACGATCATGACTTATAGTTATTAGTTATTCAGTTATCAAAACTTAGTACTTCAGCTTCGAACTAATTTAGATAGACAATACATGCTTGGTATTACATGTTCATTACTAACAGTATTCCCATTCTTGCATATACTCTCATCCAGTTATTTCATGATATATAGTTGTTAGTCTCATGCATACGAACCCCTTCATATCAATCTAACCTCACCTAGCATACCAGTATATTCAAAGTACTGATGCATACTCTTTCTTTGCACTATGATATCTCATATCATAGGTTCGGATGCTTAAATTCCTGACCGTACCTAGCCAGATCAGTCTATCA
The DNA here is from genome assembly GCF_002878395.1 of Capsicum annuum. Lineage (NCBI taxonomy): Eukaryota > Viridiplantae > Streptophyta > Magnoliopsida > Solanales > Solanaceae > Capsicum > Capsicum annuum. The sequence continues at coordinate 37,047,384 of NC_061121.1, forward strand.
ATCACAGCTATAGTAGTGAGTCCTCATCAATCGAGGATGTTATGCTTATTTAGTTATTTTATTATTTATAGTATTTAAGTTTTTCAATTGCATCCAGACAACAGTTGTGAGTTAGTTGGTACTTGTTCTGTCAACACTTTTATTTCAGATGTTTAGAGGCTTTCAGAGACTTTCAGTTAGCAGTTATTCTACAGATGTACTCAGTATTGATTTAGTTTTATGAACCTTATGGCATTTTTAGTTTTATTTCTACATATTTTGTCATGATTATTATTTAGTGCTCATAGAAGGTACTATCTATGGGTTAGCTTGTGGTTTTTCGGGATCATAGCCAACATATGGTGCCCAGGTTATAGTATTGGGGTGTTACAAACTTAGTATCAGAGCCTAAGGTTCTAAATTATCCTAGGGAGTCTAAAATTGGCATCACGTAGAGTCTTATGCATGGGTGTGTAGCGCGCCACACTTATTGATGGAGGCTATGAGATGTTTTTAGGAAAAGTTCCCTTCTTTCAGTGTTCATATCGTGCGAGTGAGCATAAGCATAAGTTAAACTCTTTTTCTAATCCAACTTTTCCTTCTATTTATAGAACATTCTTCCCATAAAGATGAATGGGAGAAGAACTAAGAACCAGCCAGCAACCCTGCCTGTTCAGGAAGATCCCCTAAATGAGCATGTCTCTCACTCTGAATTCAAAGTTGCTTTCACTACCTTAGCTTATTCAGTAGTTACTCAGAACAATCAGCTGGATATTGTCCTATCTAGCCTTATACTTCATTCTTCACAAAGTAAGGAGAAGAAGCGTAGGGGAAAAGAGAGAAAGAATAAGAGGGCCAGAACAGGTAGTTTTAAGTCAAGTCCAAAGAGTTGTCGTACCAATCCTCACTGCAGGAAGTATGGTTGGAATCATTCAGGTATGTGTAGGGCTGGTAGTGGTTTGTGTTTTGGGTGTGGTAAACAATGCCATAGGATTAGATAATGTCCTTAGGTGGGTTTGCAGAGTCAGCATAACCGTCCCCCAATTCAGTTTAATTACCCATCTCAGTAGGGTGACACTTCCAGTGCCACCAGTGGGAAGCGCCCAAATAGGTTCTATATATTTTAGTCCTAACAGGATGAGGAGGGTTCTCCTGATATAGTTACTAGTATGTTGTAAGTATTTTACTTACATATTTATGCTTTGTTATATCCTGGAGTTTCTCTATCTTTTGTAACTCCTTACATAGCCATCAACTTTGGAGTCAGTCCTGAAATCCTAATAGAGCCTTTTTTAGTCTCTACCCCAGTAGGTAAGTCTATCATAGCCTGGTAGGTATACGGGAACTGTCCGGTTATGGTATCTGAGAAAGTTACTTTGGTAGACCTTGTAGAGCTAGAGATGACGGATTTTGATGTCATTCTCAGCATGGATTGGTTCTATTCATGCTATGCTTTAGTTAATTGTAGAAATAGACTAGTCTATTTTCAGTCCCCAAATGAACCTGCCCTAGAATAGAGGGGTAGTACCACAGCATTAAGGGTCAACTTATTGCATATCTTAGAGTGAGACAAATGATATCTAAGAGGTGTGTGACATGTGAGCAGATGCTAACATATTTGAGGCTTTTAACTGAGAATATTTGCAAAGTCTTAAGTAATTTTTTTTGTTTTTTATTGATTTCTCTTTGATATTGCAGAAAAAGTCAAGATGCAAGAAAACCAACAATAATTGAAGTAAAAGAGTTGATTTTTGAGCAAGTAAATAGGGAAGTATAGCTGACGAATTGCCTGATAAGTCATCAACCTTGTGATAAGCTATCAGAGTTGCCGTCAGCCTTAGACAGAGAATGGGATTTAGCTAGAAGATGTAATGACGACCTATGATAAGCTGTTAGGCTCATCATTAGGCTTAGGTAGAGAATGGGACATAAAGTGAAGAAGAGACCACAATTTCGATAAGTCATCACATGTCTGATAAGCCATCAGGCTTCATTATAAGTTGAAGACAGAACTTGTTCAAATGTGAAGAGGAGCTGACAACATTCTTGATAAGGCATCAGACTCCTGATAAGTCATCACACACGTCATCGTCTGTTCGAGAAAACACTATGATCTGTGATTTTGTTTTCATAATTAGGTTGACGTATTTAAAGAATATGTTAGGGTTTTCTAATGGAGGGAGAAATACACGTGCTTGGTAAATTTCTCTCTAGTTTTCTGACTTTAACAAGACAATTATTTTTGGAGAGATTGATACCTTTGTTGTGGGATTTTCTACGATGATCAAATCTGAGAAATACTTACTGCTGTTCATTTTGATGTAAGTTCATCTATCAAATTATGAATTCAACTTGTTGTCTTGCTTATTATATTATGATTAGCTAAATTCCCACAACCCGAATTATGGGATCTTTGGGTTTGGGTTTGTAATGTAACTAAGTGTTCAAGATTCTAACGGTGGTAGAAATTTCTTGTTAATTCCATTATTTTATATTCTGACTATTGGTTGCAAACAATAGGCCTTGCTTACTAGTGATTTGGCTAAGACAAGAAATCAACCCTAGTAAGAAGCGAATTGTCAATAAGGACTTGGAAGCATCAAACTTTTATTTAATAATTAATCCTGTAACAAGATTAATTAACTCGAGATAACATCCAGTTATGAAATATAAATTCCCTAAGTTTGAAAGAATTAGGTGGTTAAATGTCTAAACAGGTTGAGAAATATTTTGACATAACTTCGACAAGGATAGTTTGTTGTTCCTACCTACAATAAGAATCTTGAACCGTTACTAGCATCTGTCACATCCCAACACCCATAGTGAACATATCTCTAGTTTCCCTTATCATATTAATTTCAAACACTAAATTGAGAAGTAATTATTTGCTACCTTTCCAAAAACCCCTATTCATAGGAAATTGCTAACTATCAATTGATTAACCCGCAGATAACTCAAATTTACACACATATATTCGACCCCAACCTAGTTGGGTTATATATTGACGTCGATCACTTACATTCTCATAAGAGAGATATATTTTTAGCATTATAAAAATAGTGTCTTTGTCGAGAGTATGGTTCTAAATTGAAGTTTGTGTGCACTAATTGACTGTTAGTCAAGTTTCCTAGTTTTATATTTATTTTTTATTTTGTTTGTTGCAGGACTTTTGTGGTGTATGTCAAGAACCAAAAGTTCTGAAGAACCATTATTACCATTTAATCTGGAACCACAACTAATCGGCAGAATGGCAGACCAGCAGGAGGCTGACAGGTTAGCAGCCTTAGCCAGAGCTCAGGTGAATGTACAGAATGATGGTCAAAAAGTATGGCATCCAAATCCTAAGGATGAATACTTGGGAGATAAGGAGTTGCTAAACCCTGGTAACCCAAGGCGTTCAGAGCAAATAGCTACACCAGTACAGCGTAATATAAATAGGAACCATCCATTTTGAGGAAGGTAAGATCACCAGTCGGTCCAGTATGACCTCAATAATATTGATGATGGAATAGATGGAGAAGGTGTAATGGGTGCAATTATTCCTCCACCGTTAGCAGCTAGGACAAAATTCAACATTACGAGTACTATGATTCAATTCCTTTATCTGAAGGGGTTGTTTTGTGGCCTTCCTGGGGATGATCTGAACTTGTATCTGGTGAACTTTGTCACTATTTATAAATCTTTTGATAATCCAGGAGTGGGTTAGAATGCTATCCATTAGAGATTATTTCCATTGTCTGTCTAAGGAGGCAACATTGGGGCTTAATAACCTGACACCAGATTTTATAACTAACTGGAGGCAGTTAAAAGGAGCTTTCCTGGAAAGGTTCTTTCTACCTTCCAGGAGGGTATAGTTGAGGGATGAGATTAGTAACTTTAGATAGCTCCTACCTGAAGACTTGCATGAAACCTGGGAGAGATCAAAAAAGAAGCTGATACAGTGTCCGACCACAACATGATGGACATACACTTAATGGAGACTTTGTACAAGGCTCTTAACTCTGTGACAAAACCAATTGTAGATAATGCTGCTAGAAGTTTGTTTGTTGATCTTACAATCCCAGAGGATTCAGAATTGATAGAGAGTGAACAAACAGAGTCGAGCATGGTATACCAGGGACTCTGTGGTAGAAAGCCCCACTATTTTTATTGGTATGACTATGGAACAATGCAAAAGAGAAGAGGGGAATGATCACTACATGGGTCACCTAAAAATGCAGATGGACTTGCTAACCAAGAATTTACTATCAAGTAAAACTAAGAAAGTGAAGGCTGTGGGATTGCAGGTAAAAGTGGAGCCTGACTCAGAAGAAGAGGTAAACTATGTAAATAATTAGGGGGGTTTCCGAGGAAATAACCAAGGAAATCAAGGCCGGACTTATTATAACAAGGCTTGATATAAGAACCAGGAGCAATGAAATTGGAGGAGCAGTAATGATAGGAGTGGGTTATATGTCTCTCCTACAAATCATGAGGCTGCTACAACAAGTTCTGAAAAGATATCTATGGAGGACATGATGGCTATATTGTTAAAGGGAGTGGAGGCTACCAACTCAGGGGTGACTACCATGAAGATCGATCTTTCCTCTATGAGTCAGTTGGTAAACTAGCACTCCACTTCGATCAAACAGCTAGAACAGTAAATGATCCAACTCTCTGCAGCACTGAACCAGAGAAGAGTAGAATGTTATGGTTCAGAATCTGTGGAATGATGTCTCATGTATGGAGATTACCACTAGAAGTGGTAAGATATTATCTGGCCCTTCTGTGGCAAAGGTGGAGTTGAAGATGTGATTAAAGTAGATGGTGAGCTTGAAAAAGATAATCCAATGGAGTTTAAGAAGATGAATGGCGTTGATATCCCTTCTAATCATCAGCAGGTTGATAAATTTGGAAGAAAGGATAGAGACAGAAAAGAAAGTAGTGGTGAAAACTCTCTCAAGACCACCATATCCCTTTCCTTAAAGATTGAAGGAGAAGGTTGATGACACAAAATTTAGTAAATTCATGGCAATGTTGAAGCAGTTAACAATAAATGTGCCTTTGATGGAGGCACTCAAGCAAATAGCAGGGTTAGATAAATTTATAAAGGACCTTGTGACGAAGAAAAGAGAGGTGAGCTATGAACCAAAGGATAATATCCATCATTGTAGTGTTATTTCTACGAGGTCCTTGGTGTAGGAGAAGGCAGACCCAAGAGCATTCACTATTCCTTATACATTTGGATCTCTAGAATTTTCTAAGGCCTTATGTGATCTGGGAGTAAGCATTAATCTGATGCCGCTGGCTATATATAAAAAGTTGGGTTTGGAAAATCTCACACCCACCAACATGTGACTCGTGATGGCGGATAGGTTGGTAAAATGACCTGTTAGTATTTTGTATGACGTGCTGGTGAAGTATCTAGCTTCATATTTCCTATGAATTTCATCATTCTGGATTGCGAAGTGGACTTTGAGGTGCCCATAATCTTGGGTTGACCTCTCCTCGCAACAGGAAATGTGTTGATTGATTTGCGATCTAATGAGCTTTTATTTATTATGAATAATGAGGTAGTGTGATTTGATGTGTGAAAATCAATGAATCAGCATAAAGAAATTAGTGTGTTCTCAATTGTTGATGTATATTATGAGGATGAGCAGAAGGTGTCTTTAGAGGAGAAACTTGTTGTCAAGCCTTTAGCCGCAATTATGATGAATTATTATCGTGAAGGTATTGAGGAGTACGAAGAGACTGTTTGTGCTTTGTCAGGAATGGGTTCATACTCCTATGCTCCTAAGAATCTAGATCTTGATTTTGCTAATTGACCAACACCACCGGCTAAGCCATCCAATGAAGAGCCACCGGTGTTTGAATTAAAAAAACTGCCAGGGCATTTAAGGTACCTGTTTTTAGGCAACGGAAACACGCTACTTATGTGTGAGCTAATTCTAACACATTTGAGGCTTTTAACTAAAAATAATTACAAAGTCTTAATCAAATTTTGTCATTTTTGATAGTTTTATGTTTGATTTTGCTGTAGAAGCTATGATGCAAGAGAACCAATAAGGATGGAAACAAAGGAGTTAAAATCTGAAGTAATTTGAAGAAAAGTGTGGCTGATGATATTTCTGATAAGTCGTCAGCCCTGTGATAAGTTATCAGCTTCATCATCAATCTCAAAAAAAGAATGCACCTAAGTTGAGAGTTGTGATGACATTTTGTGATAAGCCATCAAGGAGCTGATAGGTCATCAAAATTGTCGTCAGCCTAAGGCAGAACATGAGAGCTGAGGCAGATACTTGACGACATTCGTGATAAGTCATCACAAAGTTGATAGGATATCACAGTTTGTCGTCAACCTAAAGCAACAAGTATCAAAAGCAAAGAGGAGCTAACAACATTTGTGATAAGTCGTCAGCCTCCTGATAGGTTGTCACGAATGTCGTCACCTAATTTGAGGGATTATCAAACTCTATGATGTTGTTTCCTTATTTTGGCTAAACTATTTAAAGTCATGTTTTAGGGTTTTCTTGAGAGTTCTGAACATCTTTTGGAGACACGTATTTTTATATTTTCTCTCTCTAGTTTCTTGACTTGAACAAGCAATTCTTTTGAAGAGATTATCATCATTATTTTGGGATAACTATTGTGATCTAATTTGAGAATCTCTAGTTTCTATTCATCTTGTGGTAAGTTTATCTTTCAAATTATGAATATAACTAGTTGTTTCGATTATTACATCATGAGCGGCTAAATTTCTTTAACCTAAATTATGGGATCTAGGGTTAAATCTTGATAAGGTGTTGAGTGTTCAATATTCAAAAGGTGGTAGGACTCCTTGACAATTCTGAGGTTTTAATTACCGTCTAGTGGTTTCAAACAATAGATAACACTTGCTTTGATTTGCTTTAGAAAGAAATCAAATATAGTGGGAAGTGAATTATTAACAGGGACTTGGAAGCACTAAAAACTTCCACTTAATAATTGATGCTATAATAAGGTTGATTAATGTGAGGTAACATCTGGTCATGAATATAAATTCCCTAAGTCTGAGAGGATTAGGTAATTAAATGCTTAAGTAGGTCGAGAGACATTTAGGTATAACTTTGATAAAGTTAACTTGTTGTCCTACCTACTGTGAGAATCTTGAGCCACCATTAGCATCTATAAAGTACCGAAACCCCTAGTGAACATAATTCTTGTTTTTCCATAAACTCTTGATTACGAACACTGTAACTAAAGTGACCAATAATTACTTGCTAAACTAAAAATATCCATTTCAGGAAACATCCAGCTATAAGTTGATTAAATTGCAAAAGACTTAAGTTCACACCATATTCTGTGTGGGACTTCACCCCAACCTAGTTGGGTTTTATATTGGCAACGATCGCTTACATTCTCATTAGAGAGGTGTAGTTTGAGCGTTATCAAAAATGGCATTGTTGCCGTGGAATACGGTTTTAAATTGAAGTTGGGTGTGCTAATTGAATGTTGGTAAAATTTCCTAGTTTTACATTTATTTGTTGTGTTTGTTTATTGCAGGATACTTGTAGTGTATACCAAGAACCAAAAGTTTTGGGGAACCATTATTACCACTTAATTTGGAACCACAAGGAATTGGAAGAAAGGCAAAATAGCAAGAGGTGAACAGATTGGCATCCTTAGCTAGAGCTCAGGTGAATGTGCAAAATATCGGTAAACAAGCACGACATCAAAATCCTGAGGATGAATATTTGGGAGATGAGGAGTTGCTAAATCCTGGTAACTCAAGGCGCTCATAGCAAGTAATTGCGCCAGTATGGCATAATGGTAACAGGAATCGTTCGTTCTATGAAAGGCAAGAGTACCAGTTGGTCCAGTATGACCTCAATGATGATGATTATAGAATGGACGGAGTAGGTTCAATGGGCGCAATCATTCCTCCACCGTTGGAACCTAGGACTAAATTCAACATTACGAGTACTATAATTCAACTTCTCAATCCGAAGGGGTTGTTTGGTAGCCTTCCTGGGGATGATCCGAACTTGCACCTAGTGAATTTTGTCACCATATGTAAATATTTTGATAACCCAGGAGTGGGCCAGAATGCTATCCAGTTGAGATTATTTTCGTTGTCTCTGTCTGGGAAGGTAACATTTTGGCTAAGTGAGCTGACACCCGATTCTATAACCAACTGGAGGCAGTTGAAAGAAGCTTTCTAGAAAGGCTCTTTCCTCCTTCCAGGAGGGTACAGTTGAGGGATGATATCAGCAACTTTAGGTAGATCCCAATTAAAGCCTTGCATGAAACCTGGGAAAGATTCAAGAAGAAGCTGACATAGTGTTCGAACCATAATATGACAGGCATACACTTGATGGAGGCTTTGTACAGGGATCTTAACTCTGTGACAAATCCAAGTGTAGATAATGCTGTTGTTGGTTTTTTTTTGATCTTACATTCCCAGAGGCTTCAAAGATGCTAGAAATAATAACCAAACGAAGTCGGGCATGGTATACCAGAGACTTTGTGGTAGCTAGCCCTAATGTGTCTGGGGGTATTACTGCGTAACAATGTAGAAGAGATGAAGAGCATGACCAAGACATGGCTCACCTTAAAATGAATATGGACTTGCTAACCAAGAACTTGCTATCAGGTAAGACTGAGAAGGTGAAAGCTCTGGGATCTCGGGATAGAATTAATGCTGATGTAGAAGAAGAGGCGAACTATGTTAATAATCAGGGGGTTTCCGAGGCAATGGCCTAGGGAATTAAGGTCGAAATTATTATGATAAGCCTTATTATAAAGATAGGGAGCAGGGAAATTTGAGGAACAACAATGATAGGAACGGGCTCTATATCCCTCTTGGAAATCATGAGGCTGCTATAACAAGTTCTGAAAAGATCTCCATGGAGGACATGATGGCTAAGTTATTGAAGAGATTTAAAGCTACCAACTCTGGTGTAACTACCATGAATACTGATCTATCATCTATTCATCAGTTGGTAAACTCGTAATCCACTGCAATCAAATAGTTGGAGCAGCAGATGAGCCAACTCTCTGCAGCATTCAACCAGAGGAAGAGCGGAACGTTACCAAGTGATATAGTCCAAAATTTGTGGAATGATGGCTCATGTATAGAGATTACCACTAGAATTAGTAAGATATTAACTGGCCCTTCTGTAGGCAAACATATAGTTGATGAGGTAGTTAATGATAAACCAGAAGAAGGAGGTCCAGTAGAGTCTGAGAAGTTGGATAATTCTGATGATGCTCCAAAAAAAGAGAAAGAAAAGGAAAAGGAGGTAGTGTTGAAAACTATCCCAAGACCACCACCTCCCTTTCCTTAGTGGTTGAAGAAAAAAATTGATGATGCAAAATTCAGCAAATTCATGGCAATGCTCAAGCAATTGACAATAAATGTGCCTTTGGTTTAGGCACTTGAGCAAATGCCAGGATACGCAAAGTTTATGAAAGACCTTGTCATGAAGAAATGGAAGGTTAGACATGAGCCGGAGGATAATCTTCTTCATTGTGGTGCTATCTGTACAAGGTCTTTAGTGCAGAAAAAGGCAGACCTGGGAGCGTTTACCATCCCGTGCACTATTAGGTCCCTGAATTTCACAAAAGATCTATGTAATTTTGGAGCTAGTATAAACCTAATACCACTTGCGGTGTACAAGAAATTGGGTTTGGGATATCCTACCATGACAAACATACAATTGGTGATGGCAGATAGGTCTGTGAAGTGGCCAGTGGGCATATTACATTATGTATTGGTAAAGGTGGCTGACTTTATTCTGCCTACTGATTTTGTAGTCCTAGACTGTGTGGTGGATTTAGAAGTGCCCATCATCTTGGGCAGACTATTTCTTGCAACTGGGAGAGTGATTGTAGATATGGAGCTGAATGAGCTGAAGTTCAGGCTAAATGATAAAGAAGCACAATTCAAAATACACTCATCTATGACACAGCAAAAAAAGATGAGTGTTTTCTCAATTTTTGACGTATTCTATGAAGATGGTAAAGAGGTATCAGCAGCTTATCTTGGCAAAGACTAAGTAGTCAAGATAACCAAGTCGTGCCGCAACATTAAATCAGGCGCTATTGGGAGGCATCCCAAAATTTTTATGTTCCAATAAATTATTTATTTTTGTAGTTAGGTTCTAGTGCAAAGAAGGTGGAATCGATGTATTCAGCCAAGTGCTCCTGACAATATTTTTTTGATGGGCTATCAAAATTGTGATAAACCATCAGATTTGTCGTCAGAGACATCAGCTCTAAGGTAGGGTCTGTTAAGGCTGACGACATTTTTTATTAGCTATCACATTTGTGATCGCTTATAAGAAATTTCGTCCCAAAATAAAAAACCCCAAAATTAGCTGAAAGTCTAGGCCCAGGTAAAAAGATCTGACCCGGCCCAAGACACTATCTTTCCACCTTCCCTCTTATTTCCTCCATTTTACTTAAAGTTTTATTTTTTTTCCATACTTAGTTTATTTTCTTCCCTTTTTTAAAGTGTTTCTAACTAAAACAAAAGAAAGCGGGTGTATGTGGGTTTGCAATCAAAATAAAGAATATTTCTTTACATCCTCTTGCTCGTGTAATCAAAGTGAAGGTACCAACCAGGTATGCTTGAAACCTAGCCCTTCTTTTCAATTAGTAAGTGATAAACTAAGGTGAACCCAAGTTCCCAAGAAGCTTGAATCAAGTTATCTTGTAAATGGCTGAAAATCGAGAACTAGGGTTTGCTGTGCAAGCTTGGGACTTACAAGCTCAACTCAAAAATGAGAACCAATGGGGTTTTAGGGAGAAAGAAAGTTAAAGTCGAGTTAGAGTTGTATCCTGAGCTGACGACATTCATGATAAGTTATCACAACTGCAGAAATGACGTCAGAAGTTTATAAAATTTTGTGGTCTCTATTAGAGATGACGACATTTGTGATAAGCTATCACATTTGTGGTAGCTTATCAGAAATATCGTCACACCTGGGATCCAAAGCATGAATAAGCTCTTTCAAGGGGTGTGAAACTTAAAATGATTGATGTGTTTGTGTTTATCTCTTGAGGGTCGACTAATGGTTTTTTTCTTGTTACAAGTTGTGAAATGGAACCTAAAGGAAAGAACTCAAAATCTACAAAGAGAGTGACCAAGAGAAGTGTACCTTCGAGACTCTTCAACAAAGAGTCTGATTATGAAGAGGAAGAGCCTCTTCTCAGGAAGCAAAAGAAGAAGAAAAGCCCTAAAAATCTTTCACCACCTCCATCAGTTGAAGTGGAGGAGAGTGAAGAGAGTGACACTGAGCTAACAACATCTGAACATACAGTTTCTGAGAAGATGACCTCTGAGCAACAAGATTCTGAATATGTAGAATCTGAAGAGCTTGATTCCGATCATACTAGTTTCGGGGGGCATGAGTCTGGGCAACTTAAATCTACGGGACCATCAACTGATTCCCCTTCTACTGATCCACAAGATGAGAAAGAATCTCTAATTAGGGGAACTATAGTTAAATGCAAGAATCCTGAAGTCCGAGACGGCACTAGGTGGCAGATTCCCAAAGCTCAAAAAATTTTCTTTGATGGGCTTCGCAAAACTAACAGAAGGGTTTTTAAGAGGCCAATCATTGAAGAGAAGAGAATCATCATTAAAGGGTTGAGCAGATAACCTAAGGTAGAGTAGAAATTTTGTGATTACAATTTGGGATGGACGACAAGAGGAGGAAATTCATTTTGCCCTACACTATTTAGGGAGTTCTATGCAAACTACCAAGCTCGCTTGGAAAACATGTGTAGAGAAAAGGAGAAAGCAGTTGACTAACCTTTGTTGGATAAAGTCCTGGTACGGGGTGTAATGGTTAATGTTTTTGAAGCAACAATCAACAGGTTCCTTCATGGCCCAAACTTCACTCCTCAGGCCACTTTACCTACTTTTTATGCCTGGTTAAAGCATTGGGAAAATCAAAGGTCTTGGTTAGCCACACTTATAGCTGATGGAGAACCAAAATAGCTGACCAACCCAAGTGAAATAATCTTCAAGGCCTCCCTAAATTCAGAGGCAAGATTTTGGTAGATTATTGTACATACCTAGTTGATGCCCACAGATGGCGATAATATCCTTGGCGATGACAGAGCAATACTAGTCTCAAGTTTTATAGATAACCATAAATTGAACTTAAAAGATATCATCACTGAAGAGATCGGGGTTAGGAAAGGATCATAGGCCACTTTGATATGAGCTCACTTTAGCCTAAATGACCTTCCCTATGTGCATAATATCCCTTGATCATTATTTTAAGTCTGATTAGCCTATTTTTTTGTGACACCTACCACTTTCCCATTAAGATCACAATGAACCTATTTTAGCCTTGGTCCTCCTTGGACACTGTGCACCTTGACTTAGGCAAATGACCTAAGTTGAGGGTGGCTATCATAGGGGTGCATGATACAGAATGAGTATGAAGAAAGGTGGCATAAAAGAAAAGACTAAAAAAGTTGTGTGCGGAGGAAAAAAATTGTAAAAAAGAATAAGTGATTGTGGAAAAGACCACACCCAACCTAAATAAGTATGAACAATAAAAGAAAAGAGTGGAAAAGGCTAATAAGTGAAACCCCAAAAATCTAGTGTAGTATTAAGGAGGCTTAGTCACTTTAAATACCATAGAGTATCATACCAACCCCTAACCTACATCACAAGCTAAAGAGAAGACTTGTAATGATCCTAGCTGACCTATCTGAAGATCTGGATAATGAAAATAAGGGCAAGCCTATGGTACGTGGCATACATTAGTTGGAACTTCATTCTAAGAGTAAGTGTTTTGATTATCCCCATGGTTACATATAGGATTACTGATATGAGATGAGGGGGACTTCTTTGCTGTGAGGGCACACCAGATATGTTGCTAGTTGCTAACTTATTTGGAAAGTGTAATATTGGTATATGCATGGTTAATGTAGCTGAATTAATGTCGTATATTGATTTATATGTGTTGCATTGGTGTTCTTCATTGTTCTTGAATAGACTGACCTGGAAGAGGGTGAAAGTGTTTTGAGATGATATGGATGATTGACTGCCAAATGTACTTTGTATTCTCTTAGTTGTATTGAGTTGCTTGAGGACAAGCAATTGCTTTAACTTGAGGGTGTTGATGTGTGATCTAATGCTAACACATTTGAGGCTTTTAACTAAAAATAATTGAAAAGTCTTAGGCAACTTTTGTCAGTTTTGATTGTTTTATGTTTGATTTTGTAGTAGAAGCTATGACGCAAGAGAACCAACAAGGATAGAAACAAAGGAGTTGAAATCTAAAGTCATTCGAAGAGAAGTGTCGCTAATGGCATTTCTAATAAGTCGTCAGCCCTATGATAAGTTATCAGCTTTATCGTCAGACTCAGACAGACAATGCCCCTGAGTTGAGAGTTGTGATGACATTTTGTGATAAGCCGTCAAGGAGCTGATAGGTCGTTAAAATTGTCGTCAGCCTAAGGCAGAACATAAGAGCTGAGGTAGAGACTTGACAACATTCATGATAAGTTGTCACGAAGTTGATAGGATGTCACAGTTTTTCGTTAGCCTAAAGCAGAGAGTATCAAAAGCATAGAGGAGCTGACGAAATTTGTGACAAGTCGTCAGCCTCCTGATAGGTTATCACGAATGTCATCACCTAATTTGAGGGATTATTAAACTCTACGATTTTATTTCCTTATTTAGGATGAACTATTTAAAGTCATGTTTTAGGGTTTTCTTGAGAGTTCCGAACATCTTTTGGAGACATGTATTTGATATTTTCTCTCTCTAGTTTCTTGACTTGAACAAGCAATTATTTTTAAGAGATTATCATCATTATTTTGGGATTACTATTGTGATCTAATCTGAGAATCTCTAGTTTCTATTCATCTTGTTGTAAGTTTGTCTTTCAAATCATGAATACAACTAGTTGTTTCAATTATTACATCATGAGGGGCTAAATTCCTGTAACCTGAATTATGGGATCTAGGGTTAAATCTTGTAAGGTGCTGAGTGTTCAAGATTCAAAAGGTGGTAGGACTCCTTGATAATTATGAGAATTTAATTATCTTCTATTGGTTGCAAACGGTAGATAACACCTGCTTTGATTTAATTTAAAAAGAAATCAAATATAGTGGGAAGTGAATTATTAACAGGGACTTGGAAGCACTAAAAACTTCCATTTAATAATTGACGATGTAACAAGGTTGATTAACCTGAGGTAAAATTTGTTCATGAATATAAATTCCCTAAGTCTGAGAGCATTAGGTAATTAAATTCTTAAGTAGGTCGAGACACATTTAGGCATAACTTTGATAAAGATAACTTGTTGTCCTACCTACTGTGAGAATCTAAGCCACCATTAGCATCTATCAAGTACCGAAACCCCTAGTAAACATAATTGCAAACATCCAGCTATCAGTTGATTAAATTGCAAACGACTTAAGTTCACACCATATTCCCTGTGGGATTCGACCCTAACCTAGTTGGGTTTTATATTGACAACGATCGCTTACATTCTCATTAGAGAGGTGTAGTTTGATCATTATCAGCTACCCATTATAATTATAGCTGATTTGGGTAGGCAGCAGGTACAAGCACTTATTTCGGTACTTCAGAGGTATAAAAGAGCAATAGAATGGACTGTCGCAGATATTATTGGTATTCCCCCTAGCATCTGCATGCATAAAATACAACTTGAGGAAGATTTTACTCCAAATATCGAGCACCAAAGCCATCTTAACCCACTAATGCAAGAGGTGGTTAAGAAGGAAATTATTAAGTGGTTGGATGCAGGAGTGGTTTACCCTATTTCTGTCAGTAAATTGGTGAGCCCAATATAATACGTGCCCAAAAAAAGGGGCATGATTGTTGTTGTAAATGAAAGGAATGAGTTGATTCCACTCTGGCCTATGACTGGGTGGAGAGTTTGTATGGACTACCGCAAAATAAACTTATGGACTTTGAAAGACCACTTCCTGATGACCTTTATGGACCAAATGCTTGATCGATTGGCCAAAGGGGGTTGGTATTGCTTCTTGGATGGTTATTCTGGATATAACCAGATCTGTATTACTCCTAAAGATCAGGAGAAGATGAAATTCACATGCCCATATGGCACCTTTTTATTTAAGAGGATGTCATTTGGGTTATGCAATGCACCCACTACTTTCCAAATGGTGCATGATGTCTATTTTCTCAGATATGGTGGAGGATACCTTAGAGGTGTTCATGGATGATTTCTCTGTGGTGGGAGATTTGTTTGAGTTGTGTTTGGCAAACCTGAGTATGGCCTTGCAACGATGTGTTGAATTCAATTTGGTGCTTAATTGGGAGAAATACAACTTTATGGTAAAGGAGGGCATCATTCTCGGGCACAAAATTTCAGCAAAAGGGATAGAGGTTGATCGATCCAAGGTTGGAGTTATTAAGAAACTACCACCTCCTATTTCAGTGAAGGGAGTACGTAGTTTTTTGGTCATGCTGGCTTTAACCGGAGGTTTATAAAAGACTTCTCGAAGGTTGCAAATCCATTTTACAAACTTTTGGAGAAAGAAGTGAAATTCTCATTCGATGATGATTTCTTAAAGGCATTTGAATGCCTTAAAAAGAAGTTGGTCGAGTAACATATCATTGTTGCACCAGACTGGTCAAAACCATTTAGGATTATGTGTGATGTAAGCAGTGTTACCCTTGGAGCTGTATTAGGACAAAAGAAGGACAAACTGTTTCATCCAATATATTCTGCCAGCAAAGCACTGAATGGAGCACAAAAGAACTACACCATCACAGAACAGGAACTGCTGGTTGAAGTGTATGCTTTTGAGAAATCCAGGGCTTACCTGCTTGGAACCAAGGTAGTAGTCCACACTGACCATACAGCCTTGAGGAATTTAATGGATAAGAAGGATGCAAAACCAAGGATGATTAGATGGGTATTCCTACTACAAGAATTCAACTTTGAAGTCAAAGATAAGAAGGGTTGCAAAAACCAAGTTGCGGATCATCTGTCTAGAATAGAAGGTGAGAAGGCAGTTAGTGATAAAGTGGAGATAAATGATGCATTTCCAAATGAGGACATCTTGGCTGCTGCTATGGAGAAAATGCCTTGGTACGCTGATTTTGCAAATTATGTTGTGAGTGAAGTCATTCCAGAAAATATTTCCTTTCATGAAAGAAAGAAATTCCTTCATGATGTAACGCACAACTTCTGGGATGAGCCATATATTTTTCGGCGATGTGCTAACAATAATATAAGGAGATGTGTGCCAAAAGTACATGTATTTTGTATATTGGAAGCATGCCATGCTTCCCTAGTTGGAGGTCATCATGTAGGTGACCGAACGGCTAGAAAGGTATTGCAGAGTGGATAATATTGGACAACATTATTCCAGGATGCTCACGAGTTTGTGCTAAAGTGCGACCAATATTAAAGGTAGGGGTCGATCTCCAAAAGACATGAGATGCCTTTAAATAAGATGCTGGAAGTGGAATTGTTTGACATCTAGGGCATCGATTTCATGGGTCCTTTTGTAAGCTCGTATGGGATGAAGTATATTCTAGTTGTTGTTGATTATGTCTCGAAATGGGTCAAAGTTGTTGCCTTTTCTGATAATGAAGGAAAGAGGGTTGTTGCTTTTTTTAAGAAGAATATCTTCTTTTGCTTTGGAGTACCACGTGCTATTAAAAGTGATGGAGGATCTCATTTTTGGAACAAAGAGTTTTGAGCTGCCTTAGCGAAATATGGGGTAAAATATCTTAGAGTAGCCACTCCATATCACCCACAAACTAGTGGGAAGTGGAGGTGTCAAATCAAGATATTAAAGCCATCCTAGCCAAAATAGTGAACGCTAGTCGGCAAGACTGGTCTCAAAAACTGGATGATGCCTTGTGGGCATATCAGACTGCTTTCAAGATATCCATTGGCATGTCACCATTCTAGTTAGTCTATGGCAAAGCATGCCACTTACCAATAGAGCTGGAGCACAAGGCTTTATGGGAACTCAAAAGGTTAAATTTAAATTGGAAGGAGGCAGCAAAGCTAAGACTGGGGCAACTGAATGAGATGGATGAATTCCGTCTCGTGGTATATGAAAGAGCAGACCTATACAAAGAAAAGAGGAAGAAGTATCATGATTGGAGGATCGAGAAATGAGATTTCCAAAAAGGTGACTTGGTGCTTCTGTTCAATTCCAGACTCAAACTGTTCCCAGGTAAGCTTAAATCCAAGTGGTTAGGCTTGTTTAGAGTTAGTCAAGTCTACTCATCTAGAGTAGTAGAACTTGAAAATGAATACGGCAACATCTTCAAGGTTAATGGGAAACGAGTCAAACTTTATATCGATCCAAGAGATTTGGTGAAAAGTATAGCTACTATCTATCTCGATGAAGTATGAAGTAATCCAGATACCTGAGTCGTGCCGTAACATTAAATCAGGCGCTACAATGGAGGCAACCCATGATCCCTGTTCTTGATCTACTCTAGGTATACCCTAAACTTTAGTTTAGTTTTTCATTGATTTTAAGTTGAGGGTGTAGGGTGAGTTGTTATTGTAACATTTTGTAGTTGGCCACAGCTAACAACTCCAAATCATGATTTGGATAATTACTTTCATGAACTTTAAATTGTCTAGACGCATATGTTACCACCTCGCCATAATGCATTAATAGACAACAAAGTCTCACACGGTCATAATAAACCACGAAGCCATCGCTACCCTCAGGTAGGGTCAAAATCAAAGCAAAAGTCAATTTATCTTTTAGCTTCTCAGAACTCCCCTCACAAGTATCGAACTATAGAAATTTCACCATCTTCTAAGTGAGCCTGGTCAAAGATGCAGAAATGGACGAAAAGCTCTCCACAAACCTCCTATAATAACCCTTTAAACCCAAAAAGCTCTGAATATTGATTGCAGTTATGTGTCCAGGCCGCTAGTTAACCACTGCAACCTTCTGTGGATCCACAATGATCCCTTCACTAGAAAGAGCATAAATCTGAAAAGTAACAACATTCAACAAGAGGTCACACTTTGAAAACTTAACATACACTTGTTAATCTTTTTGGGTCTGCAACATAACATAGAGGTGACTGGCATGATCCACTTCACTTTCTGAAAATACTAGAATGTCAACAGTAAATACAATCATGAATAAATCTAGAAACTGACAAAATATTGCAGGGGCATTGGTCAAACCAAAAGATGTGACCAAGAACTCAAAATGTCCATACCGAATATGAAAGGCAGTCTTAGGGATATCCTCCTCCATAATATTTAACTGATGATAACCCGAATAAAGTTCAATCTTAGAGAAATACTTAGCACCCCAATGTTGGTTGAACAAATCATCAATTCTAGGAAGAGGGCACATATTTTTCATCATCAGCTTATTCAACTGACGGTAATTAATACACATCAGAAGGAAACCATCCTTCTTATCCACGAAAAGAATAGGAGCACCCAACGGAGACATGCTAGGGAAAATAAAACCCTTGTCAAAAAGATCTTTCAACTACTCCTTAAGCTCCTTCAACTTAGCCGGAGCCATTCTATAAGGAGGGATAGAGATAGGACGAGTGTCTGGGACAAAATAAGTACCAAAATCAATTTCCCTATTAGTAGAAACACCATAAAGATCATCAGGGAAGACATCAAGAAATTCACCACGAGAATGGATTTTAAAGAAGGACCTTCTGAGTTAGAATCCTTAACCTGGACCAAATGATAAAGACTCCCCTTGGAAAATAATTTTTGGGCTCTAAGATATGATATGAACCTCCCGTTAGGTACAAAGGAACTCCCTTCCCACTCAATAATTGGCTCATTAGGGAATTTAAAGATGACCTTTGGGGTCCTACAATATAAAGAGGCATTGCATAAATGCAACCAATCTATCCCTAAGATGATATCAAAATCTAGCATATCTAGCTCCAAAAAATCCACCAAAGTTTCCCTACCCCCAACAGATACTACACAACCCCCATAGTCTCTTCGGGCAACCGTTGAGTCACCCACTAGGGTAAAAATAGAGAAAGGATCCTAAATACACCCGGGACCAAAACCAAAATATACAACCACAAATGGGCTCACATAGGAAAGAGTGGACATCTGATCAAGTAAATAATATGCATCATGAGAAAAGAGTTTCAACATACCAGTGATGACATCAAGTGGTGGCCTTAGACTCCTGGTGAGTAGTAAGAGCATACAAGTGATTTCAACCCCTCTCAGAACTAGAAGTGGCACCCTTCTGTGACGGAGCTGATGAAGAGACAGCATGAACTTTATTAGCCCTAGTAGCAATATTCATAGGATAATCCCTCTGCAGATGCCCAATTTAACCACAACCAAAACACCTATTTCTCCCTTTGTTAAAGAAACCACGATGCATACGACCAAAAAATCAACAAGGAGGATATAATGGAGCTAACTAGGCCCTAATGTCCTGTGATTGGGAACCTTGTGCTCAAGAACTATCACCACTCTAAAAATAACAATCTTCGAATAACTTCAAATAAGGAGCACCAGCCCTCGAATAGGAACCAGAGTTACCCCACTTTTTATTAACCCACTTTCTACCACCCTTCTATTGACCTCTACCCTAACCTAAATACCAAAACTTCTTACTCTGCCTATCCCCTATATCTACTTGCTTCTTCTCCTCCTCCTCAACCTGTTGCATATACACTACAAGTATAGAGATCTCCATATCCTTGTTTAATAAAGAAGCTTTATTCTCTAAGATCAAATCACGAGACAAACCGGAAGAAATTTTCTTCATTCTAGATCTCATGCTAGACACTAGCTCAGAAGCATAATGTAACAACTGGTAGAACTTCAAGGCATACAACTTTGTTGACATGTTGCCTTGCTTCAAATTCACAAACTCCTCTACTTTTGCCAACCTTAACTCCTAAGGAAAAAATCAGTCCAGAAAAGCACTAGAGAAATCATCCCATGAGGTAGACTCAGCATTATCTCCCCTAAGTTGCTCCCACTCTTCATACCATTGGTACGCTATATCCTTTAACTGATATATAGTAAACTCCACACCCTCTCACCTCAGTAGCATGCATAACCCAAAAGATCTTCTCAATCTGATAAATAAAACTCTGGGGATCCTCCGCAACCTTAGTAACATAGAAAGTAGGAGGACTCAGCATCATAAACTGGCCAACTCTAGTGAACTCAAATAAACTCCCAAAAATGCCAGCAGGACCTCTCTAACATGACTGAGATGTCACCAATTGAGTCAATAGATGAATGGACTGGGGAAACTTAGCATTACTAGTATCTCACTAAGGTGGGTGAGTCTGATCACCACCAACTGGAGAAGGGTCGGAGCGAATAGATTGAACTCCATGAGAACAGTCAGAAGAAGCAACCCTAGACCGGGTATTCACCCTAAAAATAGGACGAGCTCATCCAACATTGTCCTTAGTTAGGATAGAAGAGTTTTTATGAATATTAGATCATTTGGAGGCATGCTCGTAAAGACAAACAAATGGATATTAGAAGGTATTCAAGAGATTAAACTCTATAACCCAAAAATAGACAACAATAATGAAAACCATTCCTAAATGCCTCGTAGCCTCTCCCTTATAAGTATGACATGCTACACACCCATAAAAGAGACTCTACTTGGTGAGGCTTTATGG
This sequence comes from Capsicum annuum, assembly GCF_002878395.1. NCBI lineage: Eukaryota > Viridiplantae > Streptophyta > Magnoliopsida > Solanales > Solanaceae > Capsicum > Capsicum annuum. The sequence goes on from NC_061121.1 coordinate 37,067,983, forward strand.
ATACCCCATGTCACCGAAACCTAGGGTCTGATACCATCTTTGTCATAACCCTAACCAGTGCCTAGCCGAGACGGGCATCTCAAGTCCACTGAGTACCAGATATCGAACCCTGAGCCTATTCCAATACAACTATGAAAACGTAGTAGTGGTTGATTACCAATATAAAACAAGACATGAAAGATAGACTCAAAAGTCTATATAAAATCAATATATGAAACTATCCATAGTATCAAAACCAATACCAAAATACAACCACCATTCCTATGTCCATAGTATCCAACAAAACCTCTAATAAAATTATATACCAATAAAGCGTTGAGACATTCCCCCGACTATAGCCAAAAACAAGTTTGAGACATATAAGAACAAACATAAAATGTAGACTTTCGATGTATGAAAGCTAACCACTTCAGTGTCAACTCATGACCTGCTCTAGAGTCCAAGTCACTATGAAGGAGGAGTAGAAGTATGGCCAAATCCTTCATCGAGTGGATATACAATGACTGAAGATGGTTACCAGTTGGAATTACACATAACTCAGGGATAAGGGAACAAGTAATTCCATGGATAATAATTCGAAACAAGTCAAATCCTATGCATATCATCAAATTCAAATATATATATATATATATATATCACATGTTGGGGTAAGGAACATGGCTTAGCATGAAATTTAAAAATCTTAACCTGGACTGTGTAGCTTAAAGTCATAATAATAGTACCCACGGGCTATATGGGCATCAGCTCTCACCCCCTGGTTGAGCCCTAATGCGAGCAGCCACACAAACCAAAAAAAGATCATACATATATGCATGGGGGGCTCTAACCCTCCAATCATATATTAAGGTGACTTACACACCCGATCAAGAAATATGATATGGGGGACTCAAACTCTCCTATCATAATAATAAAGATAAGGCAGACTCAAACCACCTGGTCACAAACAAGGGGACTTGAACCCTAAATCTATAACGATCCCCGCATCAACTAGTGCGATTTCTAATGTCGGCCCCTTGGGACCTCCACCTTCCACGATTAGCAACACAACTCTCTTTTAAGTCCAACTAAAGCATTTAATACACATTCCCATTAATTGAACCAATTATGCATTAAGGCATCCCGTCGTTATCATGGTACCGACATCACTTGTAAGTTTATTATTATGCCATATCAACTCTTACCTATAGGACTGTAACCCATTTAATCAATTGACATTCACACGGGGAATCCACATACCCCAAGTTCAATAAGATCAAATCATAGTTCATTAACCTTTTCTACCAATGCATTAGTTCAAGAGAACAGGCCAACTATGTGGCAAAATCACATTCTTTGTCAATTTCACAAATAGGTTGAGGGCACATTATTTTCAAACCATAAATCAAGGAAAAATCAACAAATTGGGGTTTAAACATGACCCCTCAGTTTATTCACCATTCCCATGCAGCCCACGAAGTTCAAAATCTATTATAAAACATTAATGTTACATGATAAACCATAGAAAAAAATTTAATGTCCAATCATGTCAAAAACCCTCAACTTTTCCAAAACCCACATCAAAACCATGCATTTATAATCAATTCATGCCATTAAGAATATTATAAGTATAGGAAAAGAGATACATGGCTTAAACACAAGAGAATCAAAAAAAAGCAACACCCTTTGGACCATAGATGATCATCTCTTTGAGCCCTAATCCTGACTTGAAAAAGGGATTTTAAGAGAGGGTGTTTAAGAGTGAACATTTTCTTTGCCTATTGAAAATTTTATCAAACCTAGTCCTTGTATGTTTTAAAAGTCATGTATTAGTTAAAGGACTTGACTACCCTTCTCCCCTTTTTAATTAAACAAAATAGCTAGAAAAATACACTGGTCTGTATCGCGGACCTCATCGTGGTGACTACCTTCTACGTTGTAGGGCTATTGCGAAGGCTTACTGCCTCTGTGACCCGAAACTACACCTAACCCCATCCAAAAATTCTAAAACTCTCCCAGGTTACCCTTTTTACATCCCCAAATTTGAGTTGAGTTAAAAATTGATATTTTAAGCATAGGAAGGACAAAAATTAAGTACTCAAAATTTAAGGGTGTTACAACATACTATTGAAAACATCAAGAAATGTCTCAGATTCCTGATGAGTGGCTAGAGTATAGAGACTATTTTGGCCAGTGCTAGTACCATAAGTAGCACCCTTTGGTGCAGAAGCCAAAGAATTGACGATTGGAAATTTATTAGTATCAGCGGATACCTTACCATAGGGCAATCCCACTATATATGACCGAGATGACCACAGTTAAAACATTAATTTCTCCCTTCATCATAATAACTATGATAAACCTAACCAAAAAATGTACAAAGAGGATATGGTAAGGCAGACTGAACTCCACTAGCCCGAGACTGGGAACCCTGTGCCTTAGGACTACTACTAGTTTGAAATTGATAATCACCAGACTGCTTTAAATAAGGGGCAATAGTCGAAGAATATGAACCAAGATTTTCCCAAGTCTTCTTCTTGATCTACTGTCTACCATCTCGTCTACTATTCTTCTGATTTGCACCCTACTCTAAATACCTGAACTTCTTACTCTGCCTTTCCCCAATATCTTTATGTCTCTTTTTTTCATCCTCCACTTACTACATATAAACCATAAGTATGGAGATGTCTATGTTATTGTTCAACATTGCATCCTTACACTCCAATACTATGTTATAGGACAACCAAAAAGCAAATTTTCTCATCTTCGCCGTCATAGATGACACCAACTCCAGAGCATAACAAGACAACTTCTAAAATTTCATGGCATACTCCTTCACACGCATCTTGTCCTACATCAAATTCACAAATACCTCTACCCTAGCTTTCCTCCGCTCCTGAGGAAAAAAATGATCAAGAAAGGTACCCAAAGACTCATCCCATAAAGCTGGCTCCACATCATCACATTTCAACTTCTCCTACTCCTCATACCACTGATAAGCTACATCTTTCAACTAGTATACAGCGAACTCCACACACTCACAATTGGTATCATGCATCACCCTAAATATCTTCTCTACATCATCCCCTCCTCAACCTTAGAGCCAGTAAAGGTCGGGGGATTCAATCTAATAAACTGGCTAGTAAAGGCCCTTAGAGCCATTCAATCCACACCATTCAACCTTAGAGCCAGTAAAGGTCCGGCTACCCCACCAAAAGAGCCCCAGTGCGTGTTAGCCGCACGAACTAGAGAAATCCAAGGAAGGAACCCATGACCCTAGCCATTCCAATATATATATATATAAATATATATATATATATAAAAAAAGTGTGAACTATACACACGGCCACCAAGGCCCCCACGCTGATAAATATAGTTTCCAATATCGGTGCCCTCGGGACCCCTACCTTCCACGGCGAACTACATAACCCCATTGAAGCCTAATTAAAATATTTATACATAACCCATCCATTTATCCAAGGATTCGTCCATTTAGGCACTTACCGAATGGTATCATCATACCAATTAGTTATGCTTGCAAGCCAATTCCATTGTACCAAACCAAACCAATTAGCCATAAAAATCCAAAGTTCTAATTTTAAATCAATCCATGGCCATCAAGGCCTTTTAAAACCATTTTTATCAATTTAGCCATTATTGCAATGCAATAGTTTAGTAAAGTATGCAAAACCATGTAATTGTCTATATTTCAAAACCAATTCTGCAAGTGGGTTGAGGTTAATACTAATTCCAAAACAAAAACCATATATTTGGAGGAATCCATGACCCCCATTCCATTCACCATGCCCATGGACCCGATGAGTTCCAAACTCCATCCATAAAGCATAAACAAATGCATGTAAACCATGAGAATACCATTTAAATAATAATGATCCAAAACCCTCAACCCAATTTCCAAAACCAAACAATAAAACCATATAAATACAAAACCGATGCATGCCAAGATAAAATACAAGTTTAGGGAAAGAGATACATACCTGAAGACATCAATAATTTGGAGAGAAAATCATACTTTAAGCCCTAGATGACCAACCATTTGAAACCCTTGCTTTGTTCTTGACTTGGGAATCTTGAGAGAGAAGAGAGTTTTATGTTATGTTTAATGGGTGGAAATAGGGCTAAGGATATGTTTTAAGTCATGGGAATAGTGTAAAGGAAAGGAATATACCAAATTACCCTTAATGAAAATTTTGCAGAAAAATAACTCCCAATTGCTACGGGTCTAGTAACGACTCGTGGTCACTGGTCATGAGTCATCACCATGATTCGTAGTCTGGGAAGCACCCAGGTTCACCTCCATGAGTCACACCCAACAACTCGTGACCTCACCATATGACTAGTAGGTTCATAGTCATGATCTAAACAGAAACTCGAGCAATCCTCACTGGTTAAGCTACAATTGGCACCATACGACTCATGAAGAGTGATGAAATCTCATAATGTGAGTTGTCTCTAGTGTAGTGAGATCAACACACATGAAATTTTCATAGGCCAAAACCTAAGTTGTTATAGGTACAATATCTATGGAGGTCAGAGATCAGATTTGACCTCGACCATAGCGAGAATTTCTCTGCTATGCCACTTGCCACTATAGCAGTGTGCAAATAGATATTGCTTCGTCGATAGAATAGATTGTCTATATTCACCCAAAAATCCCACTTTTTACAACACACCTTAAAACTAGGACATTCCGATCAGTGTCATCTACGCTAAAACCAATTTCGTGAGTTCTACTTAACCAAATTTGATTTTGAAAATTTATATGGGTTCCTTATCTTCTTAGCTAATTACGAATCAATAAAAATACCACTACCCCAGTCCAAATAATTCCCAAATATTCTAAGACCACACCTCGCTCAAAAATTAGTTGATTTATCATAACCTGAAATTTGTAACTTCCAAATCGAGAAGAATTTGGACATAAGATTTTAAATGTAGGACTCATACATAACTATGGAGAGGGCCGTTACATTTACCTTGTGCCTAATCCGCTAATATAAGCAATGCACGAAAAAGTTTCTCAAAATTAATATTTCTATTTTGAAATTTGAAACAATTTTTACCATGAATGTACTATTTAGTATTTTATTTATATATCGGAAAATTAAATGGTGAAACATTTTACTCTGTCATTTATATATAATGATGCTTTCTCCGTGTTGCAATTGTTCTTCTTCTTTACAGTCTGATAAAAATATTAACATTCTATCACGACTCAAAATAGGCATGTGATGGCAGTTGTCACACCTTCCAAACAAGTAAGCCTAACCCAAATATACATACTTATACATATACATATATATATATATATATAAGACACAAGTCTCAGTGATACATACTAGGTCTGATTGTCATTTGTACAAATCTCTAAATACAAAATGATAAAAATAATAATAATATCTTAAATAAAGAAAAGAATAAGATAATAAAGAGAGATCTGAGTAAGTTTGGAGTCCGCCAGCACTATCTCGACCTATGCAACATCAAAGCTGGAAGAAAATAATCTACAATATGCTACTCGATCCAATACCTGCATGAGGTGCAGAAGTAAGAAAAAGGAGAGAAAATCAAGGGATGAGTATGAAACCATGTGTACTCAGCAAGCATCATCGATAATCGACTATAATCCAAAGCGATGGAGAGAACCACGACCCTTAATACCCAAGGCTTCCCTAATTAGGTCAAACTTCCATAAATACACCACTTTAACCTATTAGGGTAACCCAACATAATGGTCCACAGATTTTCCATAGATAGGTTAGACATGTTAATCTTGATGAGTCCAGACTATTCAATCCATAATCAATAAAATATAGTAAGCCATTATGAAGAAGAATCACTAGCATCATATAACAGTCTTAATCAGTTATAATCAACCAAATAATATAAGATGAAAACAAAGAAAGAGTGCACATATATTCGAGTGTATCTCAAATGACTAACACTCCTACATATCTATCTCTCCTATTAAGCCTCATTTGTACCCTACATCTCATAATATTTCAACCTCCAAATTAGTATATGATGACATAAGATAATATAATTGACATGACCTAAACCAGAGCCTTGTCGTATGGGGCATCTCAAGTCCAACTAGGACCAGAGATCACCCCTGTTACCCAACCCAACCACCAGTCGCCTACCCTGGGTTGGCTGAATTTCAAACATATAAAAAGATAGTGTAATTGTCCAATTTCAAACACTAGATAGGTCTATAACATAGACCGACCCAACCAATTCCAACTGTTCATACCCATCCAATAACCAAACCAAACTATAAGCCAACAACCAAACAATAACCAATCCAAGTTCCATAACATAACATCAAAGGACAAAACTGTGAGAAATTTTGTCAATCGGTATCATCCCCACTACCAATTTCAATGCTAAAACTGACACCACTATCGATCCTGCCCTTACCAACCCATAGTAGTTCCACAAAAGCCTCTAACCAAAAGAAAACCAATATCCAGTTGAGACATGCCCCCAACCATAGCCAAAACCAATACCCATAAAATAACTAAAGTGTGTAGTGACATCTATGAAAGATATTGAGCCTTCCAAAATATAGAATCTCACCACTTCAATCCAACTGAGCTGACCATAAAATCGATCACTATGTAGGAGTAGAATGGTTGGTTCCTGCATCGTATAGGGATATAGTCGCCCAAAGAAGGGTTAGCAGGTGAACAATAGCAAGAAAACTCAAGATAAGGATAAATAATGCCATCCAATAAAATCAAATAAACTAACTATATGAAATCCACAACCAAACATATATATAACCCTGCCGAGAAAGGCAAATGGGTTTATCCTGTATCTAAAACCATTAACCTAGGGATGTGTAGCTTAACAATTGTAAAACCACCCACCAGATATATGGGTATAATGTAACCCCCTAAACAAAACTCGATAAGTGTAGCCAGACAAACCGTAGATACCATAAAAGTAGGGGATTCCCAATTATCCTTGGCTCTCCATGCTACATATAGACAGTGTACTTAGAGGATTCCTATGTACCTGCTAGTATCATATATGGTTGTTATGACCTCCTCTCATGTCAAAAAACATGAGTTTCTAGTACCCATCTATTGGACTTGCACCTTCACGATTAGCTATCACACCCCGCCATTATTTCCCAATTAAACCCATTCCCATCCAACCAAACTATTAGACCATTATTAGTATCCAAGGTTATTAGTAATGGTATCATCACACCGACTATAACTTGCAAAAAATGTCCATAGCCAACCTTGTATGTAGAGGGATTCCCATGTACCTATAGTCTACATTATCAAGTTAACTTGGAGAAATCCCACGTACCTCACAAGTGTTTCATTATTAAGTTTGCTTGGGGGATTCCCTTGTACCCCACAAGGAAGTTTAGTCAACCATAACCATGAACACCAAACCTTAACAGTTTAACCATTTAAACCATTTAGGGTTCCATTACCAAGTTAAACCATGCAATAGTTCCATCAGAAGTCCAACAATTCAATAAAAGCATTTTCATAGGCATTTTATCAAACACATTGGGGGCATACTGTTTCCAAAACCAAAACCAACAACTAATTAATCATTCCCATGCAACCAATTATCCAAACCACCATTAAAGCATGTAAAAACATAATTAAAACATAGGAAAAACTTAACCAAGCATTGAATACCAAAACCCCCACACATATTTGAAAACCCTAATAGCATACAATTATCATGCCATGAAAACATTATTTAAAACATACCTTTAGTTGGAACTAACAATAAGGGAGGAGTAAATTGCCTTAGATTATGAGACGATGGAGAGATATTACCCAAACAAGCCCTAAATTGTACCTTTAGATAAAACCCTAGCCTTTCTTACCCAAGATCTTTAGAGAGGATTAGAGAGAGCTTTTAAGTGTTTAATGATAGAATAATAGGGTAAATATCCTCCTAAGAGGGTTAGAAGTCAAGGGGCCTAAATAGGTTAAGAGAGGAAATGTCCATATTACCCCCATTTAAACTACATAAAAGTCCCATCATAGGGTAAGACTGTCCTATACAGGTCATATCCTCTAATACCAGTGCTACCCACCACTCATACCCTTAAACTCTCCCTTGGCCCCAATACAGTCCATCATAAAACCTACTCAAACCAAGTCGTATCCAACTACACAACTAGTACCCCTAAATTGTATCCCTTATAGAATAGATTTAAAAGAAAGTTCGAATACTATCCACCGTACGAGTTGTTGGGTACGAATCGTACCCTAGCTCAAGACCCATAGTGAGTCACTCGTACTCAGATCTAAGTTATTTTACTATGTCTTAGAGTAAATGATGGAAAAAGTCAAACTATAAAACCCTTCAACCATCATACGACTCATATATACCTAAGTCGTACCCATTCTAGAAACCATTACAAACCACCAACCAACACTGGTCAGCATATGACCAAACCTTATAGACTATACCCAGCATACGACCTCTATCCCCTAGTCGTATCATGTCCATAAATCAAAAATCTAAGAAATTTTCTAAGGGTCCCAAACCCAGGGTATTTCAGTCTTCCCCACTAGGATCATTCATCCCTGAATGACAGAAAAGGTAGGTCAAATACAAGCACAATTCATTTGCATTATTCAATATCAAACCATCCTTTCACAAACTCAAAAAATAAAGATATGTTCTAGAACACATACCTTCCGCATGAATATCCAGAGGCGAGAACAAATGCAGATACTTAGACATCAAGTCGCTTCCCATGTAGCCTCTTCCACCTTATGATTCTGCCATAGAACCTTAACCGAGGCCACATCCTTGGACCATAACCTACGAACCTACCGATCTAGTATCTCAACTGGAACCTCTTTATAAGTCAGAGAATCCGCGATACCCAAAACTTCCGAAGGAACCACCGAAGAAGGATAATTAAGACACTTCCTCAACATGGAGACATGACTTACTGGATGGATGGAGCTCAAACTAGGAGGCAACTCCAATTCATACCCCACATTAACAACCCTTCGCAAAACCATGTAATGGATAATATACCAAGGACTTAGCTTTTCCTTTTTACCGAACTGCATCACTTTCTTCATGAGAGATACCCTTAGGAAGACCTTATTCCCAAACTTAAATTCCAAGTATCTACACCTTACATCCACATAGGACTTTTGGAGACTTTGGTTAGCTTTAATCCTATCCTGAATCACCTTCACCTTTTTTAGATCCTGATTAAACCAAATTTGAACCAAACATATCTGCCTCACCAAGCTCGAACCACCCAATAGAAGATCTATACCTCCTACCATACAAAGACCCAAAAGGTGCTATTCCAATATTAGAATGATAGCTATTATTGTAAGCAAACTCTATCAAAGGTAATTTCTCAACCAAATTGCCACCATAATCACTCACACATGTGAGAAGCATATCCTCCAATGTCTGAATAGTCCTTTCTGCTTGACCATCCATCTGTGGATGAAAAGTAGTACTTAGACTAACCTTGGCCCCCAATCCTTTCAGAAAAGACCGCTAAAAATAAAATGAAAAATGCATACCACAATCAGAGATAATCGAAATAAGCACCTCATGCAACTCAGCAATCACATAAAGATACAACCGCACATAATCCCTAGCCAAAAAATTAGTCCTTACTGGAAAGAAGTAAGCGAACTTTGTCATCCTATCTATGATAACCCAAATTGAATCAAATTAATTCTGAGACCGAGGAAGATTAGTAAAAAAATCCATATTGACCACCTCCCACTTCCATTAGGGCAATTTAATTTCCTGATACAAACAATCAAGCCTCATGCGCTCAACTTTTACCTATTGGCATACCATACACTTGGCCACAAAATAAGCTATTTCTATCTTCATACTATTCCACCAATACATCTTATTGAGATCATGATACATTTTTCTTAAATTGGGATATACAACAGAGCGTGATCCATGCGCGCTATCCAAAATCCTTTGTCGTAAACCATCGACATCAGGAACACATAACCTTACTTGGTACCTCAAAGTACCATCACCACTGATCTCAAATACCATTACTTTTTTCCCACCTACATCACCCTTGATTTTCATCAAGATAGGATCTAGAATTTGTTTTTCCTTGATCTCTGCACCAAGAGATGACTAAACACTTCTGTACCAGCATACCACCATCCTCGGTGTCTAGAAGATGGACCTTAAGATTAGATAAGTGGTGAATATCCTTCACTAATTCCCGCTTATCCTTATTTGGATGAGTTGAACTCCCCCTAGATAACCTACTAAGAGAATCAGCAACAACATTAACCTTACCTGGATGATAGTGAAGACTCATATAATAATCCTTGAGAAGCTCCAGCCATTTCTTCTACCTAAGATGTAGCTCCTTCTAAGTGAACGCATACTATAGAATCTTTTGATTAAAAAAGATATCCATGTGCACTCCATATAAATAATGCTGCCAGATTTGCAAAGGAAAAACCACTGCTAAAAGCTCCATATCATGAGTAGGATAATTCCTCTCATACACCTTCAACTGCCTAGAAGCATAGGCAATCACCTTCCCATGATGTATCAAAATACAATTAAGTCCCACCTTGGATGTATCACAATAAACCACAAACCCTTCATTACCTTCAGGTAATGTCAAAACCAGAGCCAAAGTTAGCATATCCTTCAGCTTTTCAAAACTCTCCTCATAAGCATCTAACTAAGAAAACTTTGCCTTCTTCTGAGTTAACTTAGTCAATGGGGCAGCTACCCGCCTATAATACCCATCCAAATCTAAGAAGCTTCTAATATCGGTTGGATTCATGGGTTTGGGCCACCTTGTCACCACCACAACCTTTTGTGGATCCACTATGATCCCCTTACTATAAATAATATGACCCAAAAGGTTACAGTGTTCAACCAAAACTCACACTTGGAGAATTTGGCATATAACCGTTGTTCCTTTCAGGTCGTCATAACAACTCAGAGGTGATTAGCTCGATATACCTCACTCTTAGAATACAATAGAATGTCATCAATAAACATAATGACAAAGAGATTCAGAAATTGCCTGAAAACCCTTTTCATTAGATCCATGAATATCGCCAGGGCATTAGTTAAACTGAATGACATAATCAAGAAATCAAAGGGCCCATACCGAGTACAAAAATTTATCTTAGGGATATTCACTTCCCTAATCCTAAGAATGATACCTAGACCGAAGATCTATTTTAGAAAAGAATTTGGCACCTTGCAACTGATCAAACAAGTCATCTATCCTTGGAAAAGGATACTTGTTCTTAATAGTTACCTTATTTAACTCTCTATAGTCAATGTACATCCGAAGGGAACCATTCTTCTTCTGCACAAATAAAACTGGTGCATCCCACAGGGATACACTAGGATGGATGAAACATTTATCAAAAATATACTTAAGTTGCTTCTTGAGTTCCCTCAACTCAGCTGGAGACATTTCATAAGGAGGAATAAATATTGGACGCGTGTTTGGAACAAAATCAATACCAAACATGATCTCCATATCTGGAGGAACACTAGAAAGATCATCCAAAAAGACCTCGAGAAATTTGTTCACCACCAGAACCGAATGACAAGAAGAACTTTTTGAGTTAGAATATTTAACCCAGACCAAATAATAGAGACACCCCTTAGAGATTAACCTCAGATCTCTAAGATCTAAAATAAAACTTCCCTTAGGAGCTACGGAACCACCATCTCACTCTATAATCGGTTCACCAGGTAACCTAAAAACAACCTTATGGGTCAGACAATCCAAGGACGCGTAACAAGAGTATAACCAATCCATCCCTATCATAACATCAAAATCCACAACATCAAGCTCAAACAAATCTACCAAGGTCTGTCTACTACTAGCAAATACCATAACCCTTTATAGATACTTTTAAAATCATAAAGTCGCCTGCTGGGTAGAAATAAAAAAAGGATTTGAAATAACCTCGAGATCAAAACCAAAACACATAATCATATTTAGGGTCACATAAGAAAGAGTGAACCCCGGATCAAGCAAGAAATACACGTCTTGACAAAAGAGTTGTAACGTACCAGTCACAAAAATAGGTGATGCCTCAAATTCCTACAGATTAGCAAAACCATATAACCTATTCTGATCAGCGTAGGTACTAGAAGTAGAAATTGGTGCAGAAATAGCACCCTTTGGTGCGGGAGCAAAAGATGAAGCAACAGAAGCCTTACTGTCTCCTGAAGCACCCTTACCAATCATAAAATTTATAAGCATTTGGCCTGGCTAACCATATTTGAAACATCTATCCCTTCCTTCATCACAGAAACCCCTATGCAACCTAGTACAAAACCAGCAAAGAGGATGACTGAGCCCCACATTCCTAAGATAGGGCACCCTATGCCTAGAAATTATCACTACCCTACTAGCGTCTATCACCCGACTATTTTGGGTAAGGATCACTAGCAATAGAAAAGGAACTAGAACTCCCCTGCTTCTTCTTTGGTCACTTACCGCTATCTCGACCATATTATTGTTGAGCACCACCCTGTTTAGAGGATCTGAACTTCCTACCCTTTCTTTCCCCAAACTCAGCCTGCTCCATCTTTTCTTCCTTCACTTGTTGCATATGAATAACCAACCTAGAAATATCATATCATTGATTAGCAATACATTCTTGCTTTAAGGATCAAATACCGAGACAGTCATGAAGCAAACTTTCTCATCATATTCCTCATGTCAGACACTAATTTTGGAGCATACCTAGATAGCTGGTGAAATTTCAAGGCATATTCCTTAACAGCCATTCTTTCCTATTTCAAATTAACAAATTCCTCCGTCATCTCTTCCCTTAACTCTTGAGCAAAGAAGCAGTCTAAGAAAGCTTTGGAGAAAGTTTCCCATAATAATGAATTCTTAACATCATCACCCATTACCTGATCCCATTTCTTATACCATTTGTACGCTATAGCCTTTAGCTGATAAGCCACAAAATTCACCCCTTCTAGATTTGTGATCTTCATCACCCTGAAGATTTTTTCTATTTCATCTAAGAAACCTTAAGGAAGCTCCTTTACCTTAACACTAACTAAAGTTAGAGAATTTATTTTTATAAACTGGCCAACCCTTATGGCCTTAGCAGACAACACCACAGATGTACCCCGCGCATCCTAAGCAGTAACCAACTAGAAATGGTATGAATCAATTTGCAAAATTTTGCATTAGTTACCTCACTTTGACGAGGACTAGTAACAATCGGTGGGACTCTTAAAACATCAGGAATTGGACCCCTAGATCGAGTATGGATCCCCTGAGTAGAGCATGTCTCATCAATATTTTCGCCAGTTAGGATAGAAGAGTTACCCTGAGTATCAGATCATTGAGGCATAATCTGAAAAGAAAATGAATAGGAATTAGAAAGGACCCTAGAACTTGCACTTAAAATAGAATACCCAGAAAGAGAAATATTCCTAAATGACTTATAGCCGATCCCTTGAGTGTGGTGTGCTACACATCTCTAAAAGAGACTCTACTAGACACGGCTTTGTGGACTCCCCAATTGACCATGAAAATAAAGCTCTAATACCAAATTGACACGACCTAAACTAAGGCCTTGTTGTAATTGGCATCCTAAGTCCAACCAGGACCAAAGACCAACCCTGCTACCCTACCTAACCTCCAGTCGCCAGCCCTAGGTCGGCTGAATTTTGATCATGTAAAAAGATAGCATAACTGTCTAATTACAGATTTTGGGATAGGTCTATAGCCAAGATAGACCCAATCGAGTCCAACCATTCAAACACATCCAATAACCAAACCAAACCATAAACTAACAACAAAACAATAACCAAACCAAGTCCCATAACATAACATAAAAGGATAGAAAGTGAGAAATTTAGTCAACCAATATAAGCCCCAATACCAAAGTCAATGCTAAGGCTAACACCACTACTGATCCTTCCCATACCAACCCATAGTAGTTCAATAAAAGTCTCTAACCAAAAAAAAACCAATATCAGATTAGGACATTCCCCCAGCCAGCCAAAACTGATATAAAAAAAATAACCAAAGTGTGTAGAGATATCCATGAAAGAAATAAGTCTTCTAGAATATGGAAGCTCACCACTTCAATCCAATCGAGATCATCCCAAAATCTGATCACTAAGAAGAAGGAGTAGAATGGTCGGTTCCTGCATCATGTGGGGATATAGTGGCCCAAAAGTGGTTGCTATGTGAACGCTAGCAAAAAACTCAGGATAAGAATAAAATAATTCCATCTAGTAAAAACAAGTAAACCAATAATATCCAATCCACAACCATATATATATATATATATATGTATGTATGTATATATATAATCAAGTCGAGAGAGGGAACTGGGTTTAGCATGCATTTAAAACCATTAACCAGGGCATTGTAGCTTAACCATTCTAAAACCACCCATGGGCTATGTGGGTCCAGTGTAACCTCCTAAATAGACCCCGATGTTTGAAGCCACACATACAGGAGATACCATAAGAGTAGGGGATTCATAAGTACCCTTCGCTCACTATGATACATATGTATAGGGTACTTAGAGGATTCCCATGTACCTCCTAGTATCATATATGGTCGTTATGACCTCCCTTTATGTTGGTAAACATAAGCTTCCAATGCCCATCTATTGGACTTGAACCTTCACTGTTAGCTATCACACCCAACTATTATTTCCCAATTAAAACCATTCCCATCCAACCAAACCATTAGACCATTATTATTATCCAAGGCTATAAGTAGTGGTATCGTTATACCAACTATAACTTGTAAGCAATATCCTTAGCCAAATTTGTATGTAGAGGGATTCACATGTACCCATAGTCTTCATTATTAAGTTAACTTGGGGGAATCTCGCATAGACCACAAGTGTTTCATTATTAAGTTTGCTTTGGGGATTCCCTTGTACCCTACAAGAAAGTTTAGTTAACCATAACCATGACCACAAACCTTACTTGTTTAACCATTCCAAACTATTTAAACCATTTAGGGTTTCATTACCAAGTTAAACTATGCAATATTTCCATTAGAATCCAAACAATTTAGTAATAGCATTCTCATAGGCATTTTATCAAACACGTTAGGGCATAGTGTTTACAAAACCAAAACCAATTTCCAATTAACCATTCCATGCAACCAATTGACCAAACCACCATTAAAGTATATAAAACATAATTAAAATATGTGAAAATCATAACCAAGCAATGAATACCAAAACTCCAACACATATTTGAAAATCCTAGAACCATACAATAATCATGCCATGAAAACATTGTTTAATACATGCCTTTAGTTTGAACTACCAATGAGGGAGGAGTAACTTGCCTTAGATTATGAGATGATGGAGAGAAATTACCCAAACAAGCCCCAAATTGCTCCTCTAGATGAAACCCTAGACTCTTTTTACCCTAGAGCTTTAGAGAGGATTAGAGAGTTTCTAAGTATTTAATGATAGAATAATAGGGTAAATAACCTCCCAAGTGGGTTAGAAGTCATGGGACCTAAATAGGTTAAGTGGGTAAATATCCAGATTACCCCCACATAAATAGCATAAAAGTTCCATCATCGGGTACGAATGTCCCACACCGATCATACCTTCCAATACGAGTGGTACCAACCACTCGTACCCTACACCTCTTTCTTAGACCCAACACTATCCACTATATGACCTACTAAAACCAAGTCTTATCAAATTATATAATAAGTATCCCAAAATGTATCCCTGATAGCATAGAATAAAAGAAAGTTTAAACACTGTCCACCATACGAGTTGATAAGTACGACTCGTACCCTAGATCACGACCCATAGTGAGCTACTCCTACTCATATCCAAGTTATTTGACTAAGTCTCAAACTAAGTGAAGGAAAAAACAAACCATGCAACCCATCAATCACTATAAGACTCGTACCTACCCAAGTTGTATCTATTCCAGAAAATAATCCAACCCACCAACCAATACTGGTTAGCATATGACAAAATATTTATAACTTACCCCAGAATACGACTTGTACCACTTAGTTGTATCATGTCCAGAAACTTAAAATCCAGGAAACTTTCTAAGGGTCCTAAACCCAGGGTGTTTCAACAATAAAGCAAAATGAATGCTCAAACATAATTTCACAAACAAGGTCTTAACACAGAAATATTGTACAAGAGTAAATACAGTATAAGATACGATAAGTACAATTATACTGGTCTGAGCACGTGATGAGGAGGGGCTCTAATTCTCCAGTGTTGAGGTGTGAGACTCTAGCTATGGATAGTTTTAGGCGAGGTATAGGTAGGCCGAAGAAATATTAGAGGGAGGAGATTAGGCATAATATGAAGCAGTTACAGCTTATGGAGGACATTATCCTTGATAAAAAAAATATGAAGGATGTGGATTAGGGTAGAGGGTTAGGGGTGGGAGCATTTTT
The DNA here is from genome assembly GCF_002878395.1 of Capsicum annuum. NCBI lineage: Eukaryota > Viridiplantae > Streptophyta > Magnoliopsida > Solanales > Solanaceae > Capsicum > Capsicum annuum. The sequence continues at coordinate 37,084,400 of NC_061121.1, forward strand.
TATTTGTACTTGTAGTTTCTTGTTCGTGGTGTTAAGTAATGTATACGATTTCAGATTGATAGTTTTTAGTAGTATCTTATGGTTGTAGTATTATCTTATGGATAGTGTTGTTAGTTTATTTTGGTTACTGTGCTAGTCTATACACATTTATGTTTTTTGATTGCTATACTGTTATCGGTCCTAAGATAAGGGTCTATCAAAAATAGACTCTCTACTTTACCTAAGGTAGTGGTATGGTCTACATATACTCTACCCTCCCCAGACGTCACTATATGGGAATACACTGGGTATGTTGTTGTTGTTGTTGTTGTTGTTGTTGTAGTAAATACTAACATAGTATCAAACCATACCAAGGATGATAACTCAATTAAATATCATTATGACGATGGGATGATGATATATGGTGAAAGACATCACATGAATTTCTCTATACACCCACTGATCTTGAAGCTACTAGGTAGGACACATGGGGGTTCGCAACCTATATACTTTCACAATCTCAATCAACCTTGCTAGCCATGACCTTGACCAAGGTTTTTTTAAAAAGTGCCTCATTTTCTTACAAAAATCAGAATATCTCAGTGGTACTAGTGTCTCATGAATATGCATATATGGTATGAGCATGTAATTCTCACAACCAATCAATATGAAGATCAAAAATAAATTCAATACATGTATAAGTAAGCTCAAAATCAACTCAATGTATCAACAATGCATTATTTTAGTCTCCACTTGGCACCACAAGAATAAAGTCATGTAGTCATCAATATTATTATTTCCAACCGCTCCCTCAAGCCTCATTATAATGATATTACAATTAACTGGTCAAATAAGGCCTACAACATAATTTCAAGCCCCCACTCGAGCGACATGATGATAGATAGGGCATTCTAATGCACAAATAAGGCCTATGATGATAAGTAACACCCTCAATAGAGCATCACAATAACATATCCTCTAAAAATTAACAAGCAATAATATATAATTCCCCACTTAGGCACATAATCATAAATAGTTGCTCAAGTCTATAAATATGTTCACATAAGCCCTACATGGGCAACAAAAAACGAATAACATTCTCAATAACAATATATTGCAGAACCATCCAAAACTAGTTTTCTCCATACACTAAGTCTGATCAACTAATACGAGTTTGTTTATACTCTAATTATTCTCTAAAACTTGATTATTCTGTCACTATCAATATTACATAATTTTACACAAGAGGTTTCTAAACCCCAAACATCATAATAAAGTTCGTTAGATAAGATTCAAGCTCTAAAATAGGCATCCAGTATAAATCATTCAAAACACTAAGTTATCTATATACAACCTACTCTAAGGATAATTACAAGTAGCAATACTAACTAATCAAGGAAATAATCTAACTACAATCCATCCAAGACTCTGGTACCCGTAAAGATGTTTTCCATTTCACCTAAGCAGGACCCCTAATCCTAAGCGAGTCATAACTTACAATTAAACAAGCATATAACACATAAACACTTTGCACAATGTCAAGGTACATCTAAACTTTCCATAAATGAACATTTACAATCCCAAATGCAATTCAAAACCTCCACCAAAATCCCAACTATCTCAAATAAACACAAAATGTATCCAATCTAGTCAAATATGTCATATACAAGTCAAAAGAAAGCTGATGATACATACATTAGCCCTATTTAAGATGATTCCAAAATGGACCCTAAAAATGGGTTCAAAAATAAAGGGGGTAAAACTAGGATTTTATTTTAGAAACACATTCCTATAAATATAGGAACCAACAATTGATAACCCACGCAAAAATGAGATCCAAATAAAAACAAAACTATTTTCAAGCTTTACCAGTAACCCCTTAAAAATCCATAAAAATAAAAAAAGGGTAAAAATGAAATTTTTTTTGAAAATACTCATCCTCAAATGAAAATAACTCTATGGGTGAAAACCCAAGAACAAATAAGAAAAAATCAAAACTCAAATCAAATAAATATCAAATTTTCAATTTGGGAAAACCCCTAAAAATCTCTTTATAAATCTTTGATTTAGAAGAATTTAGATGATAAGTTGGTAGAAAATAATTTAGCATTGAGATAGAAACTTACCCACAACTTATGTAAGAAATCTCCCCAAAAATCTCCCTCTCAAGCTCCCAATATGGTAAAAATGGTGAAAATGAGCCAAATGGGGATAAATACAAAAATTGGGTTGTTTTAAGAAAAGAAGAGGGGTTGATGACCACACGTGTTGACTGTTGACCACGTGCGTTAACCGTTGACCAGCAATTAGCATTTTTAAAAACCTTATTTTTGACCTTTGGAACTCATTCAGCACCCTATGAACATGAATCAATAGTGTAAATTGATCATAAAACATGTTTCAGATCCAATAGAATTAATGAATTTATGGAAAAAGGTTACTTACAACAAATTAACCCCTGGGACACCTTTAGGACAAAATGCAATATTTTCAAATAGAGGGTTAAAATATAAAATAAAGGTTTTTAATCCAAATCAACCACGCTACCAACCCAAAATTGGCATTCTAGATCTAATGGAACTAACAGAATCCTCATTTGAGACTTGGAACACAAAATATTGACTCAAGTCAAACCTATGCTATTAAGAATACTCAAAATTATAAACTCAAATAACACACTCCTAAATGCGTTGGGGATCGTGCCAACCATTTTCGTAATTGATAAATTAGATAAAGCAACCACGAGGAGAGGCAAAATGGTCAAAATATAAAAAATTCTAAATGTCAATACGAGGGCCATTACACTTCATAGAATTATGAAAAAAAAAGTCAAATTTTAATACCTATATAATATTATGTACTAACTATAAAGCAATATTACTTCTTGCCTATTCTTTTTAAAGAATATTGTTCAATCTAGAAATAATGTCTTGCTATAATGAAATATTATCAAACATTATCCACAAAAAGAATGTGTTTGTAATTAAGATGTACATTATTCATGGAAAAAAAAGAATTGCTTTAGATTTTTCTAATTAAATGTCACGACACAACTAACTAGATCATGTAGACACTCACTATATTCCACCTGGATAGAAGAACCCTTACCATTCATTTCAAAATACATGCAGAAGCTATAAGAAATTCCATTAAGGATTTAAAAGTCTAATTGTGATGACCGAAATAGCCATGAGTGGCATGCACACTAATTCTCCAATAGGAGAACCATCTAACCTAAACCATACCCAATCATTCAGTCAATATTAAGATGAGGTTAACATAAAAATAAACTTACTAATAATAAATCCAAAGCTAATAATTAATAATGTAGAAAATCAAAAATTACCTACTAAAGTCCCCAAGATCCAAAAGTTATTGCATAAGAACATCTAGATCAAGACCCATATTTGAAGGAAATATCCAAAACAACAAAAGATAAAGAGTATTTCATTGTACGATAGAAGGACAAGACTAATTTGATGATCTATGGCAGCCTGCAATAGAGCACTCACCCTTGGATCGAGATCGGCTATCAAACGTTATAGATAAGGTCATGTCTGAGCCTTTAGAACACTTTATACACTTAAAAAAGAAGAGTACATTATAGTTTCAGTACAAGTCACTATGTATAACTAAATATCATTGGTTGAGTCAATTTAATAGTATGTATACAAAATAAATCAAATAACAAGTAGACATGCATCAACATATAGCAAGTATTCAATTAATCAACAAATACATCAATAATGGGCCAACCAATGCAAATATATAAGCCAGTAACCATCAATATTATCAACCATACTATAAACAACCACGAAATCAATAATAATATCAAAGTAATAACTATGTCCTTCTCAATTGTAATGCCCCGACTCTGCACCCCCAATGCTACATGGTGGTTACGATCCCGAATGACCACAAGCTAATCCATGACTAATATCTGCTGTGAGCACTGAATAATTACATAGTAAAAATAATAATAATACTGAGATAAATGCAAAATTAGGTTAAAGTCACCAAAAGGTTCACAATTGAAAACAAATACTGACTACTGATAAATGAATACTAAAAACTGAATATTTGTCTGAAATACTCTAGTCTGAAAAGCCTCTAACTGAACTGTACGAATGTGGAGTTGATGGGACAAGCCCTCAATTAACTCCAACAACTAAATTATTTATAAACTAATGACTGAAATAAAAGTATGCCCTCGATGGATGAGAACTCACTACTAAATCCATTACTGATAATCCGGGCTGCTAAGTGCGGTCAGGAACCCATGCGTCTGAACCGATGATATAAGATATCATAGGGCAAAAGAAAGGTATGCGTCAGTACTTTGAATATACTAGTATGCCAAATGAGGTGAGGTTGAATGCATGAATTCATATGCATGAATAATAACTGTTGAGTAACATGCATATAATTGAATCAGAGTACATATATAACTAAAACTAATGAAACACTGATTATGCAATACTGTGCATATTTTTACATAGACTGTCTCTGAGATCATTGTCACTCTGGATATTGAGTTCTAATAACTAAATAACTGATATTTGATTTTACTAATAACTGTATTACTGATAGTTGGGTGACTGGTTCTGACAGTTCTAATTCTGTAGAACTAATTCTATAGTCCTAATTCTATAGAACTGAACTGAGTTCTATACTGAGACTGAAATTAAAATTGTAGGAGATAATCATCTAACCGACATACCTCTTTTTTGAACTGATTGGGGTCCAACTTGTAACCCCAGCTGGAAGGGTGTCAGTACCGTACCAAGAGTAAGGACAAGTTAAAGAGTCACCCTCATCTGCCAGGTGCTCTAATCGAGAATGGTGGTACCCTCAGCTGGAAGGTAGAACACCTCATCAACCTTCGTCTAAATGGCAGGTTGATATCTCAATTTACGCTAGATACATAGTTCGGGAATGCAAGGACTACTTCTAAGGATCACACTCTCTACTAGCAGGTGAGTTCCCATCATTTGATTCACTCGATGTTTAATCCTACTCCCAACTGAATAGACACTAGACTGATTTCTAAACTGTACTAGGTTGTACTAAACAGTTACTGATCATGCTTTCTAGCTGAAATGAGTTCACTGGGTTACATTGACTGACGGAATACTACTGAGTTCTATTAACTGATTGGTTTTACTTGAGGTCTAAACTGAATACTGAACTGAAACTAGTATTGATTACTGAGTACTACTATTTATGACACTATTGAGATTGTTATATAACTACTGTAGCTCTAGAAAAGTAGCTAGATTTTTGGGTATTAAATACCCCCAGGACTCGATAGCATAAAAGCAAAACATAGCATGAACTTGAAAAACACAACAATGCACACTTGTTCATAACTTATTCATAGAGATGTTTTAACAAATACTTGTGAGATATAATTTTGCACATATGATAGCATGTCATGATGTTCATCTTTAACTCACATAAGCAATTTATCAAGTGCTTGGGGATCAGAACCTATACACATGATACTAAACAACATATAGGCATCACACTTTCAAATTCCAATTTGCAAATCAAGGGATTTTAACATAAATTCACAGGATACTACATATATGATAATTAATTTCACATGAAACTTGAAATAAACCATGGATTAGAAGACAATTTCACATCATAATCATGAGTACACACAAATACAACATGGAATTCATGAAATCCATTAACTTGTAGTTTAAAAGAGTTTCTTGAACTCTAAGGGTGGAAGGAAACCCTTGGATGAACACTTCACATACCTGGATGCTTGAATTTGTGAAGATTAATGGTTTGTTCTTGAAGATTTGCTCTTTAAATTAAAAGCCCTAGGGTTTGTTCTTGAGTAGCTTTGAGAGAATTTGAAAGAAAGTGAGAAATTTAGCCTTTAGGTTCATTTAATTTTATGTTTTGGGGATACAAACAAGTGAAATAGTGACCCAAATACCCCTCTGGATGAGACTAAAAATATTTCCAGTGATGCGCAGACCGACACACCACGTTGATGGCATCAATGCGATGACTGATGCGCCGTTCTGAGTTCATATTAGTTCACTGGAATTGCACTGAAAGTTGGGGGAAATTAACTATCAACGCGATGGGAGATGCGATTCATCAAGTTCACATCAACTCACTGGAATTTGGAACTAGGAGCTAAGAAAAATATTTATCAATGCGATAGGCGACGCGACGTATTAAGATCGCATCGATCCACTAATTTGGATTTCCAAACGTGCCTCAAACGATGTTGAAAAATTTGAAACTCACCTGAAGTGACCTACTACCTTCCTGATCATGAATAAACCTAAAAATCGATACTTCAAGGTCATGAGGGCCGTGAAATAAGATCACCAACTTACGAAGACTAAAATGCTCCTACGTATAAACTCTTACCTAAAATTTTTCTAAGTCTGGGACCTCTTTTCAAGCTTTAATAGACTGAGTTAAGCTTAGAATTTTGTGGGGTTTTCCAATATCTCCCCCTTAGGAACATTCATCCTAGAATGAGACTGACTAAGTTGAGAATACTAATAGACTAAATTTATATATTCTAAACATGCACAACTGAAGCGTGACTATATGACCATTCATCCTCGAATGAGAATGACTAAGTTGAGAACACTGATAGACTAAATTTATATATACTGAATATGCACAACTTAAGCGAGACTATATGACTGAAAGTACTGATATACTGAGTTATCATATTGACATGCATAACTGAAGCATGACTGAGTTATGAAAACATGACTGACCTATTTCATGAAGGTATGTATGATATAAGAATGCTATACAGCTGAACTGATACAGAGTTGTAAAGGTAATCTAAGCATGGAACAGAGTAAATTCAAGGAAAACTAGTACCTTGAGCTAAGTCTGAGTTTGCAGAGAAGAGGTGAGGATACTTGGTCTACATATCTGTTTCAGCTTCCCAAGTAGCTCCCTCAACGAACTAATTCTGCCAAAGAACTTTGACTAGTGGAACTTCTTTGTTCCTCAATCTGCCAACCTAAAAATCAAAAATTTCGACTGGGATTTGCTTATAGAAGAGGTTGTTCTACAAATCTATGCCCTCTACAGGGACTACAGCTGTTGGGTCACCTATGCATTTCTTTAGCAAGGAGACATGAAACACTGGATGGACTGGAGCTAAATCTGAAGGCAACTCAAGCTCATAAGCTACCTTTCTGAAATGGCTGAGAATTCGGTAAGGACCGACATACTGGGGACTGATCTTTCCCTTCTTGCCAAACCTCTTCACTCCCTTCATAGGAGAGATTTTTCAAATACACATAGTTGTAATCTCAAACTTGAGATCCTTTCTTCGCATATTTGTATATCTGTCGACTCTAAGCTATCTTAAGTCTTTCCCTATTCAACTAAACTTTTTCTAAGGTATCAAATACCAAGTCAGGCCCTACCACTGCAGCCTTACCCACTTTAAACCAACTAATGGGAGATCTATATCTCCTCTCATAGAGCACCTCAAATGGAGTCATCTGAATGCTGGAATGGTAACTATTGTTATACGCAAACTCAATCAAGGGTAAGTGGTCACCCCAAATATTTTTAAAGTCAATGGCACATGCCCTTAACATATCTTCCAAAGTTTGAATAATCCTCTCTGCTTGACCATCTATCTAAGGGTGGAAGGCTATACTGAGGTGAACTTGGGTACCTAGACCCTTTCGGAAGACTTTCCAAATATGAGAGGTAAACTGCGTAACTCTATCTTAGATGATGGACAACAGAACACCATGCAATCTGACTAACTCTCTAACATAGATTTGGCATAATCCTCGGCTAAATAGGAGGTATGAACTGGTAGGAAATAAGCTAATTTAGTTATCCTTTCCACAATAACCCAAATTGAATCATGCTGATGATGATATGGGCGAACCCATCACAAAGTCCATGTTCACTTCCTCCCACTTCCACATGGGAATACTGAACTCTTGCATAGAACCACTAGGTTTCTGGTGCTCAATCTTAACCTACTGATATGTCGAGTATTTAGCTACAATCCCTGCAATGTCTCTCTTCATCCCACTCTACCAATAAATCTCCCTCAAGTCGTGGTACATCTTAGTGGCCCCTGGATGAATAGAGTAATGCACACCATGTGCTTCTGTAAGAATTCATTGCCTCAAGTTATCTACACCTGGCACGCATAACTGACCCTAGAAACTTAACACATTATCTCCCCATTGGGAGAAAACCTCTACTTTCTGTTCTCTGACTAAATCTTTCTACTTGACTAAACAGGGATCTCTGTCCTGCTTTTCCTTCACTTCAGAAACTAGAGATAATTCTAAACTATTTTATACCCACACTATACCCTCTGTTGAATCGACTAAGAGGACACCTAGTCGGGCAAGCTGATCAACTTCCTAAACTAATTTTTTCTTATTATCCTTTACGTGAGCAACATTCCCCATGGAAATCCTACTGAGAGCATCAGCCACTGTATTAGCCTTGCCCGAATGATATAGGACTCTCATGTTGTAGTCTTTCAACAACTCCAACCACCTTCTCTAATACAGGTTCAGATCTTTTTGAGAAAACACATACTGTAGGCACTTGTGGTCTGCAAACACATCCACATGTACCCCATACAAATAATGCCTCCAAATCATTAAGGAAAATACCATAGCTGCTAACTCAAGATCATAAGTGGGGTAATTCTTTTCATGGAGCCTAAGTTGTCTAGAGGTATAGGCTATGACCTTACCTCTCTACATCAAAACGTACCCCAAACCAACTCTAGAAGCATCGCAATATACCACAAACCCATCTAAACTATCTGGTAAAGTTAAAATTAGGGTTGTAGTGAGTTGAGTCTTTAACTCCTGAAAAATCTTCTCACAAGAATTTGACCATTGGAATTTGACTTTCTTCTGAGTCAATCTGGATATGGGAGATACAATAGATGAGAATTCCTCAACAAACTGTTGGTAATAGCTAGCCAAACCTAAGAAACTCCTGATATCTAATAAAGAGATGGGTCTGGGCCAATTTCTCACTGCTTTAGTCTTTTGAGTATCCACTCTAATGCCATTACCGGAAACTATATGGATAAGGAAAGCTACTGACCTTAGCCAACATTCGCATTTACTGAATTTGGCGAACAACCGATGGGCTCTGAGGGTCTATAACACTATTCTGAGATGGTCTACATGTTCATGTTCACTATAGGAGTAGACAAGAATGTCATCAATAAAGACTATGATAAACATGTCTAAGTACTACTTGAACACCCAATTCATCAAGTCCATGAAAGCTGTTGGGCATTGGTAATACAAAATGAGATGACTAGGAATTCTAAGTGACCATACTGAGTTCTGAAAGCTATCTTTGAAATGTCACATTCTCTGACTCGGAGCTGATGATAGCCTGATTTGAGGTCTATCTTAGAAAAGTAGATGGCACCCTGAAGTTAGTCAAACAAGTCATCGATTCTGGGAAGTGAATACTTGTTCTTGACCATGAGTTTATTTAGCTCACAATAGTCTATACACATCTTGAGAGAACTATCTTTCTTATGCATGAAGAGTACTGGTATGCCTCACGAGGAAATATTGGGTCTGGTGAATCCCTTATCAAGGAGATCCTTTAACTATTTTTTTAACTCTTTGAGTTCTACAGGTGCCATTCTATATAGCGAGATAGAGATGGGCTGAGTATCTAGGAGAAGGTTGATTTCAAAATCAATTTTCCTTTCGAGAGGAACTCTGGGAAGATCTTCGGGAAACACATCAGGAAATTCACATGATACTGATACTGACACAAGATTAGGGGTCTCTAAACTAGATTCTTGAACGCGAATGAGATTATAGACACATCCCTTAGATATTATTTTTCTCACCCTAAGGTAAGAAATAAGTTGACCCCTAAGTATTGAAGTACTACCCCTCTACTCAAGGATAGGTTCATTTGGAAACTAAAAGTGGACAATTTTGTTTCTGCATTCAACTAAAGCATAGCATGAATGAAACTAATCCATGTCGAGAATGACATTAAAATCTATCATCTCTAATTCTACTAAGTCTGCTGAAGTGACTTTTTGAGATACCATAATCGGACAGTTCCTGTATACCCACCGAGCTATGATATATTTACCTAATAAGGTAGAGACTGAGAAAGGCTCTGCTAGGATTTTAAGACTGACTTCGAATTTAATAGCTATATAAGGAGTTATAAAGGACAAGGAAGCTCCTAGATCTACCCAAGCATAAATATGTAAATGATAAACTTTTAACGTACCAATGCCAACATCAGGAGAACTTTCTTGATCTTGTTGGGACTAAAGAGCATAGATTCTATTTAGGTGTTGCCCACTGGTTGCACAAGAAGCGACACCCTGCTGAATCGGGTGATTGGACTGAGCTAAAGGACGATTATACTGACCCTGAGAACTTGACTAAGGAAAATTTATGACCCTGTGGCCTGGCTTGCATATCCAAATCATACATTACTTCCATACAGACTCTTTGGTAGTTTCTACCATATTTTTAGAAAAGAGGGTTTGTTTGGGCACTACTAACACTACCCTGAGGTTTAGAGCCTAGTGCCCTATCTTTATTGCCATCTTTGAATTTTGGTACTGGTGCACTGGCTGAGGATGGAGTTAGAACTGAGGATTTCAGGAAGAACTGAGAATGATTTCCACCTTCTGACTTAGGTATAGAGAAGTTGAAGCTACTTGTTCTAGCTCTCTTGTTCACCCTCTTCTTCTCCTTATTCTTAACCTCATCTATCTTCTGAGAATGGTTATGAGCCTGGATATGTCCATCTCCATAATCAGGATTGTGGTCTTACACTCTTTGACCATACTGCTAGACATACCCAACATAAACTTACTTATCTTGGATCTACTATCGGCTACCAGATGAGGAGCATATTTGGCTAATTGAGTAAACTTAAGAGAATAATCTTTCACTGGCATGTTGCACTGCTTTGGATTAATAAACTCCAATACCTTTGCTTTCCCTAACTCCAGTGGGAAGAACCTATCTAAAAAATCAGTAGCCAATTCCTTCCATTCTACGGGCCCTACATCATTGGCCTTTTCTTCCTTCCATTCCTTAAACCATGAGTGAGCCACATCCTACAACTGATATATGGCCAACTCATCACTCTCACTAGCTATCACCCCCATAATATTTGTGACTTTTTACTCCTAATCGAGAAATTCTTATGGGTCCTCCTCTGACTTAGACCTGGTGAAAGTTGGAGGGTTCATTCGGGTGAAGTCTTCAATTCTGGCTGCAGTAGTATTAGCCACTAGATTAGCCATAATGGCAAATGAGCGTTCAATCTGGCCTACCATTGAATTGGCTAGGGTAGTAAATGTAGCCCTGAATTCTACATAAGAGACATGCTCATCCGGAGGATCTACCTGAATGGGCTGAGGGGCTGGCTGATTACCTATTCTCCTTTCCATTGCCCTTTTTGGGAGGCATATTCTATAAATGGAAGTAAGAAAAGGATTAGACTGAGACTGTAACTTGATATTATGCTCACTCACACTATATGAATACTAAAAAAAGGGAAACTTTTCCTAAAAATGCTTTATAGCCTCTTGTCCATGAGTGTGGCGTGCTATACACCTATGCACAAGACTCTAATTAGATGCATATTTCAGACTTTCTAGGACTCTGTAGAACCTTATACTCTGATACAAAGTTTGTAATGCCCTGAGTCTGCACCCCAGACTCTACACGGTGCTTACGACCCCAAAATACCATAAGCTAACCCATGACTAATATCTGCTATGGGCATTGAATAATTACACAGTAATAATAATAATAATTCTGAGATAAATGCAAAAATCAGGATGAAATTTCCATAAGGTTCATAACTGAAAACAAATACTAAATACTAATAAATAAATACTAAAAATTGAATATCTATCTAAAATACTCTAGTCTAAAAAGCCTCTAACTGAACTGTCTGAACATGGAGTTGATGGGACAAGTCCCCAACTAACTCCAACTACTAAACTATTGATAAATTGATAACTAAAATAAAAGCACACCCTCGATAAATAAGGACTCACTACTAAATTTTATACTAATAATCCAGGCTGCTAAGTACAGTCAGGAGCCCATACGTCTGAACCTATAATATAAGATATCATAGCACAAAAGAAAAGTATGTGTCAGTACTTTGAATGAACTGGTATGCTATGTGAGGTAAGGATGAATGTATGGGTTCATATGCATAAACAATAACTGGCTGAGTAACATGAATATAACTGAATGAGAGTACTTATATAACAGAAACTGATCAAACATTGATTAGATAATACTATGCATATTTCAACATATTCTATGTCTAAGATCATAGTCACTCTGGATACTGAAATCTAATAACTGAATAACTGATATCTGAGTTTACTAAAAACTATATTACTGATAGTTGGGTGACTGTTTCTGACAGTCCTAATTCTGTTGAAGCGAACTAAGTTCTATATTGAGCTAGGTGACTATGTCTAATAGTTCTAATTCTATAGAACAAAATGAAGTTCTACACTGAGACTAAAACTAAAACTGTGGGAGATAATCATCTATATGACATGCCCCTCTTTGAACTAATTGGGGTCGAACCTATAACCTCAGCTGTAAGGGTGCCAGTACCATGCCAAAGGTAAGAAAAAACTAAAGAGACACCCTCATCTGGCAGGTGCTCTGCACAAGAACTGTGGTACCCTCAATTGGTAGGTAGAATAGCTCATCAACCCTTAACAGGTAGGTTGATGTCTCAACCTATGTTGGCTTCGTAGTTCTAGAATGCAAGGACTGCTTCTAAGGATCATACCCTCTACTGGAAGGTGAGTCCCCATCCTTGGGTTCACTCAGTGCTGAATCTTACTCCCAACTGAATAAACACTAAACTAATTTCTAAATTGTACTAGGTTGTACTGAACTGTTACTGATCATGCTTTCTAACTTAACTGAGTTCACTGGGTTCTATTGACTAATCGAATCCTATTGGGTTCTTTTAATTGACTAGGTTTACTTAAGTTTTGAACTGAATACTAAAATAAAACTTGTATTGATTACTGAGTACTTTTATTCGTGGCACTATTGCGATTGTTCTATAAGTACTGTAGCTCTAGACAAACAGCTAAAATTTTAGGTATTGAATACCCCTAGGACGTGATAGCATAAAAGCAAAACATAGCATGAACTTTAAAATCACAACAATGAACATTTGTTCATAACTCATTCATATAGACATTTTATCAAATACTTGTGAGATATAAGCATGCACATATGTTAGCATGTCAAGATTTTCACCTTTAACTTGGATGAGCAATTTATCAAGCGCTTGGGGATCATAATCTATACACATGATAATAAACAACATGTAGGCATCATCCTTTCAAATCCCAATTCGCAAATCAAGTGCTTTTAACATAAATTCATAGGATACTACACACATGATAATTAATTTAACATGAAACTTGAAATAAACCATGGATTAGAACACAATTTCACATCATAATCATGAGTACACACAAATCCAACATGGAATTTATGAAATATATTAACTTGTAGTTTAAAAGAGTTTCTTAAACTCCAAAGGTGGAAGGAAACCCTTGGATGAACACTTCATATTCTTGGATGCTTGAATTCGTGAAGACTGATGGTTTGTTCTTGAAGATTTGCTCATGAAATTAAAAGCCCTAGGGTTTGTTCTTGAGTAGCTTTGAGAGAATTTGAAAGAAAGTGAGCAATTTAGCCTCTAAGGTTTTTTGATTTTATGTTTTGGGGCTACAAATGGGTGGGATACTGACCCAAATACCCCTATGGATGTGGCTTTTTAATGACTATTAATGTGTCCAGTGATTCACAGACCGACATGTCATGTCGATGGCATCAATGCAATGACCAACGTGCCACATCGAGTTTGCATTGGTTCACTGGAGGAGAAAAATTAATTGTCGACGCGATGGGCGACGCAAAGCGTCGAGTTCACATTGACTCACTAGAATTTGGCACTGGGAACTAAGGAAAATATTTATCAACGCAATAGGGGAAGTATGGAGATCACGTTGATCCACTATTTTGGATTTTCAAATGTGCCTCAAATGATGTTCGAAAAATTTGAAACTCATCTTAAGTGACGTACTACCTTCCTGATCATGAATAAACCTAAAAATTGATACTTTAAGGTCATGAGGGTTGTGAAATAGGATCACCAACTTACGAAGGCTAAAATACTCCTACGTATTTTTCTAAGTTTGGGACCTCTTTTCAAGCTTTAACAGACTAAGTTAAGCTTGGAATTTTGTGGGGTCTTACATCAACCTCATAATTTAATACCATTAGTACATTATCAGCTTATTAAACAAGATGACCTGTCAAAATCAACACTAGTCTGTACACCGATACTTGTGCTCATCTCATATTAATCTCGAATTAAAAAAACAATTGTTATAGAATATACCAAATTATAGGATTACTTGAAAAAACTTGTTACAGATCTTCTACAAAGCCTTGAATGCTAACACTAAGGATGTAGAAGACACTATCACAGGTGGGGCCTTTATGAGTCTATGATAGGAATATACTATTGAGATCCTGAATCATAAAACAAAAGCCAATTGAAGGTGGCATACTCCGGAGGTAGACAGGTCAGCCATCACTTATATAATCAGAGACTCTAATGAGTAGAAAGCATAAGATGAGATAGTGGATCTAGAGGTGGAACAACTGAGGACTGAAATTGGGTTGCTTAATAAGTAATTTAAGGAAGATGGAGAAATAGAAGTCAATACAATGGGTGCTCAAGGAAAGCCTTCCAGATATGAAAATTTAGATTTTAAGAAGGGAGCTAAGATTTTGATAGAGAGGTGGAAAGTTTCTAAGCCAAGCAACAAGGTTCAAATCAAGAAAATTAGAAGTCTAAGCAAGAGAATCAAGGTAGAAACAATCATAGAGACAACTATAATAGGTCTGGGTATAGAGACATAAGTAAGGATAGAGATAGTGATTGTAAGCAAAAAAATGATCATAAAGATAAAAGTGTCCTTTATGTTCCACTGGGGAACCGTGATGCCGAGTTTAGAAATACAGGGATGTAAGCTTTACTTGCAAAACTAGTTAAGGTATCGGAGGGCCCAGAGAATTTTCTTAAGGAAAAATAAGGTAGATATTTTAGGTTTGGATGAAAAGGTTGAGCCTCATGCAACTACCATTAAACACCTTGAGCAGCAATTTGGGCAAATGTCTACCATATTAAACTAGCATCAATCATGCACACTTTCAAGCAGCATCATCCAGAATCCTAAGAATAATAGTCATTGTCTAGCCATTACTACTCAAAATGGTATGGCTACTACTAATTCTCCTATGCCTATGTTTGAAGACAAGAGAAACGACTTCATGATAATTGATGATATGAATGAGAATGAAGAAAAGAATTTGGTGGTAAATAAAGTAGCATCTAAAAATCCTCTAGTTCTTAATAAAGAGGCTAAGGTTAACATAGGGAAGGATAAGGCAGTCACAACAGTACTATAGCATATTCCATGAACACCTCATCTTTTACTTTAAAGATTAAAAAAGAAATCTAAAGAGGGAAAATATCAAATAATTATTTTAATAGTGAAGAAGTTGTCGGGGAACATCTCTTCTATGAAGGCTCTAAAACAAATGTCGGACTATATAAAGTTTATAAAGGACTTGGTGACAAAGAAAAGGACAGTTAGTTTTGAGTCTGTGGATAATGTACACTATTATAGAATAATTTATTCTTGCTCTCTTGTTTAAATGAAGGAAGATCTAAGAGTTATCACTATATATTTTACTATTGGTTCTTTGAATTTTGCACAGTCCTTATGTGACTTAGGTGTTAGCATTAATATGATACCTCTAGTCATCAATAAGTAGTTGGGCTAGGGTCTAAACCAACCTCTATGAGACTTCTAATGGTGGATCGTACTAAGAAAAAGCCAATGGGTATCTTGTGTAATGTGTTGATAAAGATATCATCTTTTATATTTCTAACAGACTTCATGATTCTTGATTGTGAGGTTGACTTTGGGGTTTTGATCATCTTAGAGAGTCCTTTTCTTGCCACTGGTTAGGGATTGGTTGATATGGAAATAAGGTAGATGAATTTATCAAGCAAGTTACTTTTAATGTATACCAGTACATAAATCAACCAAAAATATGCATATGATTTCAGTAATAGATACCATATATGAGGATGGTTTCCAGATCCTATTGAGAAAAGACTCAATGATAAGGCCCTTACATCGGTAATAATGAATTTTGAAAGTGATGCTACTGACGAGTATCGCGAGATAGTGAGTGTACTCATTGGTAGGGTTTCATACACTTATGCACTGAAGAAGCTAGTCTTGATCTAAATAATAGAGTAACCCTACTGGCTAAACTATTTATTGAAGAGCCTTTATTTTGTAGCTCAAGGAACTTTCTTCTCAGTTATGTTATGTTTTTCTATAGGACAACAATACTTTATGGGTTATAATTACAATAGATTTATTAAAATAGAAGGTTGAGGCCTTAGTACCTTTGTTGTAGAGGTTCAAAAGGCCAATGGATGTTCCATTGCTGACATTAATGGAATTCCAACTAGAATTTATACTTTCATTATTGGAATTCCAACTAGAATTTATATTCATAAAATCCAGCTAAGCTAGAATGTATACCTACCATTGAGCACCAATAGAGATTGAACCCACCCATGCAAGAGGTTATGACGAAAGAGATTGTTAAGTGGTTGGATACAGGAGTAGTTTATCATATCACCAGTAGCAAATGAGTAACAAAGTTTAATGTGTGCCAAATAAGGGCAGGATCACTATGGTTCCCAATGAGAAGAATGAGCTAATTCTTATGAGTCCAATCACTTGATGGCATGCATGCATGGATTATAGGAAGTTAAACTCATGGACCAGGAAGGATTACTTTCCTATGCCTTTGATGGATTTGATGTTAGACCATCTCGCTGGTAAAAAATGGTATTATTTTCTAGATGGTTATTTAGGGTATAATCAAATTTTAATTGACCCTGAATACCAAGAGAATACCATTTTCACTTGTCCAAATAGGACATTTGTTCAATGCTCCTTCTATTTTCAAGATTGTATAATGTTCATCTTTTATAACATAGTGGAAGACACCATTGAGGTTTTCATGGATGACTTTTCATAGTTATGTGGATAGTGCATCTTTTATGACATAGTGGAAGATACCATTGAGGTTTTCAAGGATAACTTTTCATAGTTATGTGGATAGTGCATTAGCTCAAAGTTGGGGGTAGAGGTACAACTCAAGGGATTTTGTTGTCGTGTTTCTTCCTCTAAGTGTGATATCATAATAGCGCAGGCATGTTTAGGATGTTATTTATGTTTTTATAGTGTTATATGGTGTTGTGTTTAATTAGGAGAAAAAAGGGAACCTTAGTGCAGTCAAGTTTTTGGTATTAAGTTTTGATGCTTAAAAGATTTTTTATTTTCAAAGGATACCCCTCCTGAAATTTTATTTTACACTATGAGTTGTTATTGTGTGAAATGGATATAGGCAGAATAATTATAACTTAGTAGTGCATGAAATGGATAATTAGTAGCTGATGGTGTAACCTGTGCTATATAAGTGTGAGGTTGTTTGCCTAGTTCACTTTGTGTGTGAGTCCAAAACTTACCTGGTTAGTCATGCCTAGGTTGTAGGATAGTTGGTTGGTAAAGGATCATAGGCTATTATTGTATAATTCCACTTTTAGCCTAAATGTCTTACCAAATGAACTAACTATCCCTTGATCCCGAATTTAACCTTCAAATGACCATTTTCTTCATTAGCCCATTCACCTTTCCATTTCTTCTTACAATGAACTTATTTTGGACATGGTCCCTCCATGGACATTTTGTACCTCAACTTAGGCAAATTGCCTAAGTTGAGGTTGACTATCATAGAGGTGTATAAGGTTCTAGAGGCATGAAGAGGGAGTTAGTTAAAGAAATGAAAATAGATTTGGTTGTTGTATGAAAGATAAAAGAAATATTGCGATGAATAAAGTTCAAAAAACAAGAAAGAAAGAAAAAAGCAAGAAAAAGAAAAAAAATATATATATATATATAAACTATAAAGTGAAAACCACACTCGAAATCTGAAGAATAATTTATGGAGAATAAGGGAGAATAAAATGAGAAAGGTCAAAAAGTGGATCCAAAAATAAGTGGAGTGTCAAGGAGGGTTAATTCCTATTACCCATTTTTACCATACCCGACCGTAAGTCTATATTACAAGTCGATGAAAGTCCTATAGTGATCTTAGTCCAACTATTTCAAAAACTAAGGCGTAGAAAATAAGGGAAATCCTATGATAATGCACGCACATTTTTTAACTTGTTTGTGAGGGTGAGTACTTTGATGCAGTCCCTATACGATATTCTTTATTATACTATGAATGTATGGGACCTCTTTTTTGTGAGAATATAGGGGTTGCATTGTTAGCTACTATTTGTTCAGGTAATATCATCTGTGTATATATTTGGTAGTCTGTTTGTAATCTGATGCCATTTCTTGATCCCTTTTGAGTCATCGTAATGTCTTCCATGTATAAACATGGTGGGTTTTGAATTTTTGATAAGAAAGGAGTTGCAATTTTTTGCTAAACTGAATGAATTAATTGTCATAGATTCCTTAGGTTTCTCTTAGTTAAGAATCATATGTGTTTATTTATTTTATTTTCTCGAGGACATGGAAACATTCTAAGTTGAGGGTGTTGATGTGTCATGGCTTCATGATACTTTCAATACTTAAAACAAGGAAAATATGCAAAAACTTAGATACTTTTGGTGGATATGATATGTTTTTGGGATATTGTGCAGGAAAGCAGGGTTTGGAGGCAAAACAGAGAAGTAAGGATCAAAATTTACCAAGTAAGAAGGAAGTGTGATATCCACAGGTGTGGTCTACGACTAGTGAACTAGACCCACGAACCATGGAAGGCATTCATCTAAAAGATTCTAAGGATGAAGGAAAATACTGAGTTCCACAGGTGTGACCCATAATTCATGGACTTGTTCCATAACTAGTAGAACCAAATCATGAATGAGAAGTTGTAGGAGGTAATCATAAGTCTGATTCCTATGGAGAGAAGCTATGACTCATAAACTTGACCTACAGATCATAAATTGTAGTTGTTAACCAGATTCTGAGAAGTAAAACAAAATTTGATTTTTATGAGAGGGATCTAAAACTCATAAACGAATCTACGACTCTATTCTACAAGTCATAGAAACTTGCTAACTTGTTTCTCTTATTTATTGAAAATATAGTTATTTCTGTTTTATTTATCGAAAATACTACTAGTTCTACTGTATCTTCAGTATTAGTTATATTTTCTAACTTTTGTGTAATTTTTTCACTTCCTTTTATCCAATCAGTTTTCTTTCTTATTTTATTATTAACTCTTTTTGCTCTTACTTTTTGTTTGCATGATGTTGTAAACCACCAGTCTGTTTTGGTTATTATATGTGGGTATAATTTATCTAAGAATGGCATTCCTAAAAGTATATCTTTTGATGTTAATTCATAATTATAAATTTCTTCTATGGTTAATATTTTATCCCATACTTGTATTTTTACATTTCTAGCTTTATAGGTAATTAAGCTTCCTTCATTATTAAATCCTTTAACTATTATTGGTGTTTTTAGTTTATCCCATTTGCTTTCTGGTAAGCAATTATATCTACATAAATTAGCTTCTGCTCCTGTATCTATCATAGGCGTATAATATCTACTGTAATATCCTTCTACTACTATCTTCATTAATACATATATTTTCATTTCATGTTAAGGCTCTTTTTAAGAATAACTTTTCTTTGTTATATGTTAAGGTTAATTGTGTATGTTCTATATTATATGGTTTTACTTGTTCTAACCATTTTATTCCTAATATTATATCTGCTTTTTGCATTTCTTCCTTTACTTCGAATTCTATTTTTATTTTTCTAACTCCTAATATTATTTCTTTTTCTGCTATATTCTTATTATTTATTAGACTTCTTGGTAGATCTGGGCATATATCATTGTCAGTTTTTATTTCTTCATTTTTTACTAGATATTTTGCTATATGATTTTCTTCTTGTCCTGTATTCAAAAGTATTAAATATTCTTTTTCATTTATTTTTCCCGTTATGTAATATTGGTTTAAATTACTTATTGAATTTGTTTCATAACTTGTTCTTTTTGATGAGCTTGATGATTCTGGCTTTTCATTAGCTATTCTTTTCGTTGTACTTATTCTATCATTTACTATTTCTAAATTTTCTTCTGTATCTATGTCTCTATAGGTATAATCATTATAATCTATTGTTTTTACTATTTGTTCGAATGGGCTTTCTATTTGTATTTTGTTAATCTTATTTTTTCCTGTTATTTTATGTTTTGTTGTTAATACATATAGATTTTTACATCTTGCTGTAAATATTTTACTTCCTGGGGTTAATTCTATTCCTGATATTTTCCAATATAATACTAATGATTTATCTATATTCCTATCTGTTACTGCTACTGAATAATTTGCACTTATTATAAATTTAAATTTTTGGTATATTAGATTTCCTTTTACGGCAGTTATTATGCTTTTTTCTATAGGTTTTATAATTCTATCGTCTGCTAAATATAATTCTATTGGTGTATCTATTCCATCTCTAAAACATGCTTTTATTAATATCTCTGTACCTCCAAGGTGTACATATTTTATTGGATCTCCCTTACTTTTTATATCATTTATTTCTTTATTAATTATTCTTTTTGTTACCAGTGGTATACTAGCTTTTCCTTTTGCATATCTGCAGTCTATAACATGTTCTTTTTGACATACTACATAATATTCATCTTTTTTCCTAGTAAAAATATTTTTTATTGTTGGTATTTTAAATATTTTTTCTACACTTAAATCTAATTCTTTTCCTTTTATTTCATCAAATATATTACCGTCAAATATTATCTTTTGTTCCGTTCCTTCATCATTTAAATATTCTTCCTTTGTTATTATTTTTATATCTTCTTCAGTCATTTGATTCATCTATTTCGCTATCTATTTCATTATCTGTTTCGTTTTCTGAAATTTCATATATACTATCTTCACTTTCTAATTCATAATCTATATAATCTATCTGCATGTATTCGGTATTTTCTATTTTTATTTTTGATATTTGTTTATTTTTTGGATTTTTAGGTAATTTACAATCTCTTGCTAAATGTCCTAGCTTTCCACAATTATAACAAGTACATTCTTTTATAGATTTCTTTTTTCTATATGGTCTTTTATGTTTATAATTTTTTACATAATATCTCTTTCTTGGTTTCTTATATTTATATTTCGATTTTTTATATTTTTTATATTTCTTGTGTCTTTTTCTTTTCTTATAATATCTTTCTTCGCATCCGAATTGGGGTGCTATTTTATTTTTGCAACAAGCTAAATTTCTTATTAATGTTTTTTCCATTTTTAATTCTTCTCTATATTTTTCACATAAGTTTCTATACCATTGTTGTAAATATTTTATTCTTGCTCCTAATGTATCTACTATTTTTGCTTCTTCCCAACTTTTTATTATTTTTGAACTAAATGGCTCGGGTAATTTATTAAAATATAATTTTCTTATTTCTTTACTTTCTTCTATACTATATGCTCCTTTGTAATAATATTCTTTAAATGCGCAAGTATATTCATCTATATAACACATATTGCATATTGCTAATTTTAACATTAAATTTCTATTTGTATCTTTTTCTTCAGTTTGTTCTTCTTCGATTGTTGTCGTACTACCAAATTCATCTTTTATAGCTGTTTCATATTTTTTTAATAATTCTATAGGTGTTAGTTTAGTTGTTGTCGATGATGTTCCTTCTATAGGTTTATTAGTTCTTAATACTTTTTTGCTATTTTCAGTTAAATTTGTAAACCATAGTTTTACTGATCCTATTAGTGTTTTTTCTATATATTCCGGTGCATCTGTTATATTTATATTATTATCTAATAATTGTTTTGTCATATATCCTATCCATAATTGTATTGTTTTTTCTGTATCTATTACACAGTCTAGATCTAAAAAGTTATAATTTTTATTCACTATTTGTTTTGGTTTCCATTTATCATATTCATTATAGTTTTTAAACTTATTCTTATAATGTATAAGTTTTCTTATTTCTGTTGTTTTAGGTATTATATTTTCATTTTCTTTTTTATCAAGAGTATTTATTTCTGTTTGGGTATTTTCTAAGTTTTCTTCATTAATTTTTTGTTCTTCATTGATTTCTAAATTTTTTGTATTTGTTAATATTTCCGTGTATGTTTCACTATCTTCGGACTCATAATTATCTGTCTCTTCAATATCTATATTATTTATTTCTAATTCTTCATTTTTTATTTCTAATTTTTCCTTAAATTGATTTATCTCAATAGAATTGTACAAGAAATTTAAAATAAAACTTGCTTGGCTTAGAGGCACGGTAATACACTTCTTGAAGATAGTTGGAGTCTCTCCCACGAGCAAATGAAAAAACAAGTAATAACTCTATCTTCGGGATTCAACTAAGCCACAAAATAAGTAGCATTCAAGAATGTTGCTCTTCTATTAAGGAAAAATAAGTAGCTCTTAATTGCTTACCGCTTCAAGTATTTCTTTATCTTTTAGTTCGAGAATGAACTAGAGCTTTAGTGGTAGATACTGTAATGACCTCAATTTGTGAATTTCTATTTTTGTATTTTGACCATTTTTTCCTTCCTCATAGTTGCTAAATATTGATTTTGGGGTTTGAGGATGGTTATCACAATTCTCAATGTAGTCAAAAATAATTTATGCGACTTTATGGTTTTTAGAGGCTTGAGAAGCCATATAGTTGAC
Organism: Capsicum annuum; assembly: GCF_002878395.1. Classification (NCBI taxonomy): domain Eukaryota; kingdom Viridiplantae; phylum Streptophyta; class Magnoliopsida; order Solanales; family Solanaceae; genus Capsicum; species Capsicum annuum. Next base: position 37,107,278 of record NC_061121.1, read on the forward strand.
TTTGGTCAACGTTTATTGTTTTGAGTGCCAGATGACAATTTAAACTGTGCCAGCAGATCCGAAATGTCAAATTTAATTTTGTAGCATGGTTGGTTCGGGTTTGGGACTTTTATCTTGTATTTTGACTCTTTATTTAGAAAATAGTGAAAAAGGGGTCCCGATTGACAATTTGGTCAAATAGTCTTTTTCCTTAAATCTGACATCGTCATTGAGTTTGAAACATTGAAAATAGCCTAGTGGCATTGATTGTTTGAATATCAAGTGATTTTGAATGAATTCTAAGGGTTCGATCAGAAACTTGACAGTTCATCCAAGTTGTTGATGTGATGCTATCTAGTGCAGACGCTTAAGTGGCCAAGGAATGGTTTAACGGTAGACACTTTAGAAGTCTAGCATCCCTTAAGGTGTAGCCTCGTTAGTGGTCTAGCATCGCTTAAGTGGTAGCTGCTTTAAAGGCTAGGCATCGCTTAAGCAGTAGCTGTTTTAGCGGCCATGCGTCTCTTAAGTGATATTTGACCTAAGTAGCTTGGCCGCTTTAGCGAACCTTTTAGCCACTTATGCATTGGTCTATTAGCCACTTAAGTGGCCATCACTGAAAGTGTACATATACTTCTTGTTTTATCTTTTTTCGGATCGAAAGGTTGGAAAACAATGGCTTTTGACTTCTTAAACTATTTCAAGAAGTTAAAGAAAATTTCAAAACAATTTAAGAAAATAAAGAGTCTTCACTTTATTTTTTAATAAAATAACAAGAAAAATTAAAGATATATCAAAATCTTAAAAAGAGAAATAAACCTTTGAAACAGAGAAACTAGGTAAGGATTCAAGTAATACCTTAAAAAGATTTTTAATGAAATCAAAAAGCATCTGTTTAAAACGATTGAGAAAAGACAATTTGACTGTTTGACAACTTTTTAAACATAGCTAATTCTGTAAAATCTAACAATGTCAAATTATTTGCAACTATGACATTTATGTTAGAACAATAATGATAATTGTACAAGAAATTTAAAATAAAACTTGCTTGGCTTAGAGGCACGGTAATACACTTCTTGAAGATAGTTGGAGTCTCTCCCACGAGCAAATGAAAAAACAAGTAATAACTCTATCTTCGGGATTCAACTAAGCCACAAAATAAGTAGCATTCAAGAATGTTGCTCTTCTATTTTTAAGGGGAAAGTAATTTTGAGTGCTTGTCTTTACAAATAAAAGAAAATACTATTTATAGGATAAAAGTTCCATGCAAGAGAAGAGTATAAATTAAGTAATAGTTAATAGGTTCATGTATATTTTAAAACAAAAATGTCTTTCTTTAAAGAACCAAAAACGTAAAACTTAATGAATGAATTGTAAATTCACATTCATTTTCTTTGTAACTCAAAATCCTTTAAGTGATGCATTTATTTCAAAACTAATTGAAACAAACTCTAAGAATCTTTAACCGATGTATTTGTTTCAAAATTTATTAAGACATAAACTCTACAATAACAATCCCCCACTTGTTTTAAGAAATTATATCTTTAAAAACAAAATTCATTTGAGACATCAATCTAGCAATATGCATCAATAATGGTGTTTTTTGGACTTGAACCATTAGCTAGTGGAAACTTTATAAATCATTGACTACTTAGTGAACAAATCTTGAACTAAGTGGTTCATTGAATGAAGTAGAAAAATACTCCACGCATATTACTATGTTTTGGTGAAAATCAAAATCCTTTGACACCTTAAGGTCATGTGTCCTGAATCCTTTTAGCTAAGCCTCCACTTCGCACTTAGTGTGGTGAATTCATCAAGAGTAACTTTGCATACTCCGACCAAGTAGTCTATGAATTTCATTAAGAAAAATTATTCTCATCCTCCTTTACAACAAAGTATCAATAAATCTATCAAGAGTGTTCCTACACACTCCAACCAAGATCGATGTATAGACTTATTAAGAGAATATAATCTCATTCTTATCTTTTGTAGGAATACTATCTATCTATCAAGAGTGTTATTATTTACTCCAACTGAGATTGGTCTTATAGATTTATCTAGAGAAATGAATCTCAACCTATGCACATCTACTCACTCTCAAGGAAAAAAGGAAATTTTATTGATGTGCTTCACAATAGTAACTTTGCTTGTTTATTTTCCTTTGAACCCATGATTACATCATTAGGTAGGGTTACCATAAAGTGCAATCAATCTACAACATGCTTTATTCCCATCCCATTATAAGTTTCTACCACCAATTCCTTGCCTAACCCTTTAGACAAAGGATCTACTAAATTGAGTTTGGACTTCACATATTGAAGCGATATTATGCCATTCTCCAATAAGTTTCTCACATGATTGTATTTGAGATGAACTTTTCTTGACTTTCCATTATAACAATCACTTGAAGTTCGAAATATAACAGCTTTATTATTACAATTTATAGTCAAAGGCGATATTGGCTTACCCCATAATAGAATATCTATAAGCATACTCCGCAGCCAATCAGCTTCTTCTCCAGTAGAAGAAATAGCGATAAATTCTGACTCCATGGTTGAGTGAGTAATACATGTCTACTTCTTTGATCCCTAAGATATTATTGCTCTAGCCAAAGTGAAAATCTAAGCAATAGTAGATTTAGAGTCATTTAGATCAAAATTCCAGGTAGCATTATTGTAGCCTTCAAGAACTTCTAGAAAGGTAGAATAATCCAGGCCAACATTAATTGTACCCTTCAGACACCTTAAAACACAAATTAAGGCATTCTAATGCTCAACTCTAGGGTTACCAATAAACTTGCTCAAAGTTCCTACTGCATAACCAATATCTTGTCTGGTACAATGCATATCATACATTAGACTCCCAATATTGGAGAATATATCAACTAATCAAGAATATCACTAGATTTTTGCACTAGTTTGATCTAGGATCAAATGGTGTAGGAGTAGGCTTGACGTCAAAAAGACCAAACCTCTTTAAAACCTTTTTAATATAACTTGATTGAGTAAGAGCCAAATCATTTGCCGATCTTATAATTTTGATGCCTAAAATTACACCAGCCTCTCCAAGATCTTTCATTTCAAACTAAAAAGCAAGAAAATATTTTGTTTCTTTGACTCTTTCAATACAAGTTCCAAAGATCAACATGTCATCTAAATAATGTAATGCCTCAATTTTCTGAACTGGAATGCTACACTATGCTTATGACCCCGAAGGACCACAAGTTAACCCATGACAGATATTTGTACCTGTACATTACTTAACATACATGTAATATGCAGAAAATATAAACATGTAGGCCATAAGGTTCAACTGAATAAAGAATCTAGTAAAATAACATCCATATGGGTGAAAGATACCCAAAACAACTTAAAACTGAATCAAATCTTAACTAGATCTGAAAGCCTCTAAACACTGTCTGAATAAGGAGTTGAAGGAACATGTCTCTAACTAACTCCATAAACTAATAGCTAACTAAAATAATAAATGAATAAATCGAATCATATCATCCTCAAATGAAGAGGAATCACTGCAACTCTGTATACTAGAATATGACTGCTACTGCTGGTCTGGAACTCGTGCCTCTGAACCTATGGTGTAACATAAAGAGAAAGTACCATAGCGCGAAGGCATCACTACAACTGGAGTACTTAGTATACGAGTGAGGTAGGTTGAACATAAATAGGGTTACATGCATGAACAGTGCTAACTAACTGACTGATATGAACGTGAGAATGCAAACATGCATACATAAAAACTGAGATCATGAATGTACGATAGCTAAATCTATACGCTAATACATAGTTTACTGATAATTGATCATGACTGATAATGTAGTTCTAAATACATGGGTGACTGTGCCTGAAAGTCCTGCATCTGATGGAACTATCTGAGTTTTGTACTATAACTGAATTTGACTGTATCTGGCAGTCCTGGTATACTTATATCTGAAAAACAATCTGAGTTCTTTTACTGAGACTGAGCCTGAAACTGTGGGAGGTAGTTGTTTAACCGACATGCCCCAATAATGCATATAGCTAGGTTGGGGTCCAATCTCTACCCCGACTGGAGGGGTGTCAATACCGCACCACTAGTAATGACAGTTATGAGTAACCCTCAACTGGCAGGTACTCAATGAGAACGGTAGGAACCCTTAACTGACAGGTTAAGCCACGTCATCAATCTTAGTTTGACAGGTTAATATGTCTCAACCTACGCTGGCTATGTAGTTCTGGAACACAAGGATGACTGCTAAGAATCACACCCTAAACTGGCAGGTGAGTTCCGATCCTTGGGTTCACTCGGTGTTAACTTCTACTCCCATCTGAAGAGACTGAACATGATTTAACTGACTATACATGGACTAAATAACTGATATCCATTGACTGACGGAATAATACTACTCTCTTAGAATTTACTGAGATCATAAGATTTTTGAGGCTTCCCGAGTCACATGACTGACTGAGTTCTATAGATTGTGGCTTGACTGAGGTGATCGTGATGACATGACATGGCTCTAGGCATACAACTATGTTTTTTAGGTATGAATACCCCCAGGACCCGATAGAAGAAAACTGACACACATGATATGACTTTATCATAAGATTTGAGTCCACAATTCATAATATCGTACATAAGGGATTTCATACTAAGCATGGTTATCAACAATGAATTGCATAGAAAGGATTTCATGTCACATGGAAGTACTTGCACAACCTTAATATCATGTTCATTTCATAATCATACGAGCAACAAATATTAATAGCATGGAAGTTCATGTGGAATCATCTTAAGAGTTGACATAGCTTGTCATTTAATTACTATGGGGTCATGGGAACATGATTTTTAGCATTCTAGCCATTTTAACAAACACCTTGCATGCACACTTTGGGGCATAGGTTTTCTCAACAATTTTAATCATCTTGAACCACCCAAATTCATGGGTTTTAACTACAAGCATGCATACATCATGGAAGTCTACTTAAATTAATATCTTGAATCTTAAACAATGATCATATATGAACAACATCACATAACAACAAGGAAATCAAAGTTTCTCATTTAAAAGCATGATTCTTGAACTCTATAAACGAAAGGGGTCCATAGATGAACACTACACATACCTGACTCAGGGTTCTTGATGTTTTTTAACTTGAAGGATTTGAAATCCTTTGATTCTTGAAGAATATTGGGTCTTGTTCTTGGGGATTAAATTCAAAGAGAAACCCTAGTTTTGTTTGTGAAATAATAATGAGCATAATGGCTAAATTCGGACTTATCTGGGTATATATAGGCTAGTGATAAGTGACCAAAATATTCCTGTTAAAATGACCTAGAAATAACTTGAATGTGGCGTGTGACAGTCCGACTGACGGTCTGTCACTTAGCCCATCAGACGTGGACCAGAAATGGGGTTCACTAGATAAGAGTTTACGGCTTGGATGATGGTCCGTCACAACTTTGAAGGTCCATCAACTCGTCCGTCAGTCCTTATCCAGTACGTCACTCAATTGCCTTGGCTGTGATGGTCAAAGTGGCGGTCCATCAGTTATGTGGCATTCCATCAACTTGGTCGTCATACCTGGGCATTTCTGACAGTTTCAATTAAAACATCTATAACTTCCTCGTCTGATGTCGGATTTAGACAAAATTGGCACCGTTGGAAAGCTAACTCAATTTCCCACATGATAGTGAAAATCTCAAAAATACCACGTGTACAAAGATAGTTTTAAATTTCAAAGTAAGTCCTAGCATCCTTGAGATGATTTCTAGCTAGGAAAAAAAGCACGGGTATTACAATATCTCCCCCTTGAGAACATTCATCCTCGAATGGAACTGACTGAGAGGGGAAATAATAATCTGAACATGAGTAGCTAGAACATGATCTTATGACTAACAAAATAAATGCATTATACTGAACATACATATCTAATGCACGTGTAACTGATTCATGAATGTATGACTGAGGTCCTCGCAATAAGAATGCATGTCTAATGCATAATTATTTACTGGACTGATACATGTATGTATGAGTGAATATGCAATGGTACTTGATACTAAATTTGTGATGGAACATGAACATGAACATGAAACGAAATATCAAGTTGCATTAAATGCTGAACGTGAAACTGAATAAGCTTAAGGAAGACTGTTACCTTGAGCTTGATCTGGGTTGACGGAGAAAAGGTGAGGGTACTTGGTATGCATGTCTGCTTTTGCTTCCCAAGTAGCTCCCTCAACGGACTAATTTCGCCAAAGAACTTTGACTAGAGGGGCTTCTTTGTTCCTCAGCCTACGAATCTGATAGTCTAAAATTTTGACTGGAATCTCTTCATAAGAGAGGCTGTCCTGAACATCAATGTTCTGAATATGGACTACAACTGCTGGGTCACCTATGTACTTCTTGATCAAACAGACATAAAAGACCGGATGGACTGAGGCTAGATTTGAAGGTAATTCGAGCTCATAAGCTACCTTACCAAAGCGACTGAGAATCTTGAAGGGACCAACATAGCGGGGACTGAGTTTCCCTTTCTTGCCGAACCTCTTCACTCCCTTCATGGGAGATATTTTGAGATAGACATCGTCATTGACCTCAAACTCGAGATCCTTTCTAGGAACATCTGTATAAAACTTATTTCGGCTCTGAGCAGCCCGAAGTCTCTCTCTGATCAACTAAACTTTCTGTAAGACATCAAATACCAAGTCAGGAATGATGACTGAGGCCTCACTAACTTCAAACCAATCGACTGGAGATCTACACCTCCTACCATAGAGAGCCTCAAATAGAGCCATCTGAATACTGGAATGATAGTTATTGTTGTATGCAAACTCAATCAAGGGCAAGCGGTCATCCCAACTTTCCTTGAAATCAATTGCACACGCCCCTAGCATATCTTTAAGAGTATGAATGGTCCTATCTTCTTGGCTATCATTCTGAGGATAAAAAGTTATACTGAGATGGACTTGGGTACCAAGACCCTTTTGGAACGCTTTCCAAAAGTGAGAGGTGAACTGTGTACCTCTGTCTGAGATGATAGATAATAGAACGCCGTGTAATCTGATCAACCCCCTAATATAGAGTTTGGCATAATCCTCGGCTAAATTAGAGGTATGAACTGCAAGGAAATAAGCTGACTTGGTCATTCTATCTACAATGACCCAAACCAAATCATATTATTGACGAGTTCGAGGCAAACCCATCACGAAATCAATGTTCACTTCTTCCCACTTCCAAGTAGGAATGGTGAACTCTTGCATGGACTCACTAGGTTTCTGATGCTCTATCTTAACCTGCTGACATATAGATCACTTAGCCACAAACTCTGTAACATCTCTTTTTATCCCACTTCACCAATAGATCTCCTGCAAGTCGTGGTACATCTTAGTGGACCCTGGATGAAGAGAGTATCGCGCACCATTCGCCTCTGCAAGAATTCGTTGCCTCAATTCATATACACCTGGAACACACAGACGACCCTAACAATGAAGAACACCATCTCCCCCTTGAGAAAAAGCCTCTATTTTCTGATTTTGAACTGACTCTTTTAGCTTGACAAGGCTGGAATCCCTGTATTGCTTTTAATTCACTTTGGAAACTAGAGATGACTCTGAACTACTCTAAACAGATACACAACCCTCTGAAGAGTCGACTAAGCAAACTCCTAGTCTGGCAAGCAGATCCTAGGCTATCTTTTTCTTGCTATCCTCAACGTGAGAAACACTACCCATGGAGAGTCTACTAAGAGCATCAGCCATAATGTTGGCCTTCCCCGGGTGATAAAGAACACTCATGTCATAATCCTTCAAGAGCTCTAACCACCTTTTTTGATGAATATTGAGATCTTTCTGATAAAAGACATACTGGAGACTCTTATGATCTGTGAAGACATCTACATGAACTTCGTATAAATAATGCCTCTAAATCTTTAAGGCCAATACTACGGCTGCTAACTTAAGATCATAAGTAGGATAATTCTTCTCATGGGTCTTTAGCTGTCTGGAGATGTAGGCTATGACCTTACCATGATGCATGAGGACATAACCTAAACCCACTCTGGATGCATCACAATAGAATTTAAAACCATCTGAACAATCTGGAAGAGTTAGAACTGGGGCTAAGGTAAGTCGAGTCTTCAACTCCTGAAAACTCTTCTCACATGAATCTGACTACTGAAACTTAATCTTTTTCTGAGTCAATCTAGACATAGGAGATGCAATAGAAGGAAAATCCCTTGACAAAGCATCTATAATAGCCAGCCAAACCTAAGAAACTCTTGATATCTGATAGAGAGACAGGGTGAGGCCAGTTTTTTACTGCTTCAGTTTTTTGAGGATCTACTTTAATGCCATCACCGGAAATAATATGGCCAAGGAATGCTACTAATCTTAGCCAAAATTCGCACTTAATGAACTTGGTAAACAACTGATGATCTTTGAGAGTCTGAAGAACAATTCTGAGATGGTCTGAATGATCACGCTCTGTGTGAGAATAGATCAGAATATCATCTATGAAGACTATGACGAACATGTCCAAGTACTGCTTGAACACCTAGTTTATCAAGTCCATGAAAGCTGCAGGGGCATTGGTAAGACTAAAGGACATAACTAGAAATTCAAAGTGACCATACCGAGTACAAAAAGCTGTCTTCGGGATGTCACGTTCTCTAACTTTGAGTTGATGATAGCCTGATCTGAGGTCTATCTTAGAGAAATAACTGGCACCCTGAAGCAGGTCAAACAAGTCATCTATTCTAGGAAGCAGATACTTGTTCTTGATCATGACTTTTTTGAGCTGATGATAATCAATACACATCCTGAGAGAACCGTGTTTCTTGCGAATGAATAAGACTGGCATTCCGTCAACTTGGTCGTCATACCTGGGCATTTCTGATAGTTTCAATTAAAACATCCATAACTTCCTCGTCTGATGTCGGATTTAGACAAAATTGGTACCGTTGGAAAGCTAACTCAATTTCTCATATGATAGTAAGTGAAAATCTCAAAAATACCACGTACAAAGATAGTTTTACATTTCAAAGTAAGTCCTAGCATCCTTGAGATGATTTCTAGCTAGGAAAAAAAGAACGAGTATTACACATAAAGATATAGTAAATCACCTGCATTTTCTTGAAATTTACTAAATATGTAGATATCTCCACCATTGATTAAGTAGCTATTAGAAATCATAACTTTTCTAAATTTCTCATGTCATTGCTTTGGAGCTTGTTTCAATCCATAAAGAGATTTAAGAAGCATACAAACTTTACGTTCTTGACCAGGAATTACAAATCTTTCTAGTTGTTTCATGTAGACTTCGTCGTCTAGATCTCTATTCAGGAATGTAGTCTTCATATTCATCTGATGAATCACAAGACCATGAATTACTGCTAGAGATATCAAATGATGAATAGAGCTTATCCAAGATATAGGTTCAAAAGTATCAAAATAATCAATATCTTTCAATTGAGTAAAACCTTTTAGCTACCAGACGGGCTTTTTACTTATGTAAAGTACTATCGGATTTTATTTTCTTCCTTAAAATCCATCGGCAACCAATTGATTTACATCCAGGAGGTAGATATGATAATATTGATAATATTCATATATTATGAGACAGGATAGAATGTATTTCATCATCAATAGCTTTACAACGAAAGGGAACATCATGTGAAGACATAGCTTCAGCATAACTTTCAGGATCTTTTTCAACCAAATAAGCTTAAAAATTAGGTCCAAAGTCCTTTGGTTTGGCTGATCTTGAACTACATTTTGGTTGACATTCTTCCAATGGCTCAACTATTTTCTTGTAAGAGGAGAAATAGAAGAACTTGTATCCTGTTCAAAAGAATCTTTTTTCCTTGGGAAATATATGATCCAAAAAGTTAGCATGTAAAGATTCAATAATTGTTTGAGGATTTTAGGTCTCAAGATTTAAGAATCTACAAGCCTTACTGGTTTGTGAATAACAAACAAACACACCATCTACTCCTTTATATCCAACCTTAGTTAATTGTTGATCTGGTAATCGAACATGATCCAAGCAACCGCATACTTTAAAATAATTTATATTTGATTTTCGATTATTCCAAAGTTCATATGGAGATGCATCATGATTCCTGGAAGTAATTCTATTCAAAATATGACATGCTAAAAGTAATGCTTCAGTCCATAAATTTTCAGACATTCCAGCTCCATAAAGCATAGAATTAACCATTTCTATGAAAGTTCTATTTTTTCTCTCTGCTACACCATTTTGTTGTGGTGACATGGTCAATTATTTTTCAATGCCTTCTTTTTCACAAAAATCAATAAAATCTTACTTTAAGTACTCTCCACCTTTATCAGACCTAATTGATTTAATTTTCAAACTCAATTTATTTTCAACTTCTGCTTTATATATTTTGAAAGTCTCAAATGTTTCATCTTTTATTTTCAATGGAAACACATAAGTAATCTTGAGTAGTCATCAATAAAAATGATAAAATACGTCTTTCCATGATGTGACAAACTATCCATCTCACAAATATTAGTGTGAATTAATTGCAAAAGTGTAGAAGTCCTTTCAACTATCTTAAAGGGTTTCTTTATAATCTTGCATTTACTACAAGTAAGACACTTAGTAGTATGACTCTTTCCACAATCTTTGACTAATTCATTATTCATCATAAGTTAAATGGATCTAAAATTTACATGTCCAAGACGTTCATGCCATAAGTCCAGAGACTCCATAAGATAAGCAGAAATATTTTTATTTTCAATACTGAGTTTAAACATTCCATTTGCAACATAACCTTTTCCAATAAATATGGCATTTTTAGATAAAATAAACTATCTGCCTCAAAAATCATTTTAAGATCATGCTTTGAAAGAAGTGTACCTGAGACCAAGATTTTTTAAATATCAGGAACGTGCAATACGTCCATCAATATAACTATCTTTTTAGAAGAAAATTCCATTTCAACAGTTCCTTTTTCCACAACTTTAGTAGAGGAGGAGTTTCCCATATATATAATTTTACCATTTTCCACTAATTCATACGTCTTGAAAGAATTTCGGTTACCTGATATGTGACGAGTTGTGTCGGTATCTATCCACCATTCCACTTGATATTGCGCTACAAATGCTTCAGTGATCATTGCCACAAGATCATCTTTTTTATTTTTATTTGCTTTTTCTTTCTTTCTTTTAGCTTTGAGAATTCTACAATCATGTGCATAGTGACCAACTTTGTGATAATGATAGCATTCACCAGATTTAAAATTGGCACTATTACGCTTGAAATTTGTAGTATTCTTTTCCTTTGAAAAAATCCTATTTTCAGGTTCTTTCTTGGTTGATTTTTCTTCAACCATATGAGCTTTCATGACAGGTTCCTTCAAACTATTATTATTGCGCCATCGTATCTCTTGTTAAATTTGCAAGTGTTACAATAATTTTTCAAGAGTCAAATCTTCCTTTTTGAGTAAGAGTTTGCTTCGGTACTCTTTCCAAGATGGAGAAAGAGCACCAACATGAAAGTTTTCATCAAGAGCAATTCCAGTTATAGCAATTTTATTAGCTATAAGTTGGAATTCTTGTACTTCTTCAGTGATTGACTTGTCATCAATCATTTTGAACTCCATATAATTTGAAACTAGAAATTTCTTAGAACTCGCCTCTTCTGTTAAATAAATAGCTTGAAGAGTGTCTCATATCTCTTTAGCACATTTGCATTTAACATAATATTGATCATAATATTTATTGGACATTCCTTCAAGAATATAATTCTTGTACAAATAATCATCATATTGCCACTTGAGAATTTGTTCTTTAATCAAAGTAGCCTCGTCAGACGCTACCTAAGAACCAAGAGAATTTGGACAAGGTTCTTCATGAACATATGCCAACTTTAATCATCTTAAAAAGATTGCCATCTTTCCATTCCATCTAGGAAAGTCTTTGCTATCAAATATTTCAAAATTAGGATTAGGCAAAGATGGAATACTATTGGATATTGATGTAGAAGCCATTGAGACAACTATCTTCAAATTTTTAGAACAATAATAATAATTGTACAAGAAATTTAAAATAAAATTTTCTTGTCTTAGAGGCATGATAATATGTTTCTTGAAGATAGTTGGAGTCTCTTCCAGGAGCAAACGGAAGAACTAGTAACAACTCTATCTTCGAGATTCAACAAAGCCACAAAACAAGTAGCATTCAAGAATGTTGCTCTTCTATTCTTGAATTGGTGATTTCACCATTTGATCAATGTCTCTCAAATATTTTTCAAGGAAAAAGTAATTTTGAGTGCTTGACTTTACAAATAAAAGAAAACACTATTTATAGGATAAAAGTTTTATGCAAGAGAAGATTATTAATTAAGTAATAGTTAATAGGTTCATGAATATTTTAAAATAAAAATGTCTTTCTTTCAAGAACCTAAAATGTAAAACTTAATGAATGAATTGTAAAATTCACATTCATTTTCTTTGTAACTCAAAATCCTTTAAGTGATGCATTTGTTTCAAAACTAATTGAAACATAACTCTAAAAATCTTTAACCGATGTATTTGTTTCAAAATTTATTGAAACATAAACTTAACAATAATAATTTATTCCATTCAAATGAAACATAATTCACATAAATGTTTTCCTTTTGCTTGAGATAAACCACATTATTTTCCTTATGAAAAAGAAGAAGGGAAGAATTTTTTTTAAGAAAAGAATTGATTTTTAGAAATAGCCTTTTGAAAATAAAACTTTTTAAGACAATGCAAAATTTAGAAAAGTTAAGGGATGTCTAACTTTTTACAGATAATTAAAAAATTTCAAGAGAGATTCTAAAGTTTCAAAGTTTGAAGAAAATTCCTCTAATCCAAATAACTATTAATCACATGAATAAAGAAAATATTATCTGGATATAAAAGATCATTAAGGAAAATAAAGAAATCATTTTTTATCTATTAAAATTGGTCTTGGGCCTAACTCACACCCTAAAAGCTAGCTCATGAAGAGGAGGATTGTCCAAGCCTTATAAGGAGACCAAGGACCCTTTCCTCTTTCGATGTGGGATACTTAACACTCCCCCACACGCCCACGCTAACTATAGCGTGGACAACACGCACAGGATAACTGAAGAGTGGACAATATATATGGGGGCCAACCATCGGTGAACAAATATTTGGAATGAGCCTGGTTTTGATACCATGTTAAAATTGGTCTTGGGCCTAACTCACACCCTAAAAGCTAGCTCATGAGGAGGAGGATTGCCTAAGTCTTATAAGGAGACCAAGGACCCTTTCCTCTTCCGATGTGGGATACTTAACATTATCAACCCAGAGTTTATAGTATGTGATGTAAATAGTTATCTCAAGAGAAAGCAATAACACAAACACCGCAAGGGAATTAATTAAGATTAATCAAATTAAGAATTAATACAAATATATAGTCAAATAGGATTACAAACAAATAAATAAGAAAAGTTGAAGTTTGGGCCTCTTTAGCCCATTTCAAATCTGGCTATAGCCTTTATGATTTATTTTTCTGGACTTTGGTCCATTTCTGCAGCGTATAGTTGTTAGATATCAATAGCTTTTTCCTTTCACATTTTCTACATACTTAGTGTATACATGACTGTAAATCATTCATGCATACACATATTTTGATTCTCCGCCAATATATTAGCTTCTCTTTCCTCATTCTTCTCAAATATCTATATATATCTATTGTATATCCATGTATATGGCATGTATTAGTCCGTTTGGGACTTTGACATAGAGTTGGATTAGAAGTGATAGGCAAGATGGAAGTCCATTAAGACTCAAACGAGTTCATGCATAAGAGGGAAAAGGATAAGGATTAGTATGACATACAGGGTGCAAAAAGGCAACTACAAAAGATAGCTACCAACAGAGATCTCAACGAAAAAGAGACATATATTAAGCTCATATGTGATAGCCTAGTTTAATATAATAAAGGCAAAATGGTTCGATGAACCCTTGTATTATGTTCATTTTGTAAGTTGGACACTTCTACTTACATGTTTGTCATCTAGACCCTTGAACCCACTAAAAAGCAATATTTCAAACCCTTTGACCGTTGACTTGGCCTATGTGGCATTAAAAGGGCTGACTAGGATGAGACACGTGTAGTCACACATTTATGAGCAAGTGAAGCACATTTTTTTGGGGATTTTTAAATTTAAAAATATTTTTAAAAATTAAAAAAATAATATTTTTTAAAAATTCAACATTTTTCAGCTTTTTAAATTTAAAAATATTTTTAAAAATTAAAAAAATAATATTTAAAAAAATAAAAAAAGGCCGCCCTCCCCCTCCCCCAACCCCGTCCAGCACCCCACCCCTTCCCCCACCAGTCCACAATCGTCCCCACCCTATCCACCAGTCCACCATCGTTCCCCACGCCATCCAGCACCCTCCCCGTCCACCATCGTCCACCACCGTTCACTACCCCATTCCCTTACCCTCTTCTCATCCTTTGCCCTCTCCTCATCCCCTACCCCGTCTTCCACCATCCCCTAAGTAACACAACCACCACCACACCAGCGTTCTGCCCCTCCCCCACCCCACCTCACTACAGCATTACAAAATCCATCAAGACCCCAGCATTACAAATCCCTACTACAAAAATTTCACCTCTAGATCCATTAGCAGCTTTGGTCAATTTTTGTGTTAAATTTCAGCTTTTGGGTAAAATTTGGTCAATACACCATGGAATCAATTCAAACCAAACACCATGAAGTCAATTAAAAAAAATCCTCAAATTTTAATTGCATTCCAATTTTACCATGAAATCAGATCAAATAAACTCAAGAAGAACACAGCCAAAGATGTTCATTACTTTACCATGGAATCACCAGCTAACAAAAAAATCTAAAATTTCACACCAAATAACTAAAACAATCAATATATAAAATGGGTATTATGAATCTTGAATTCATATGAAAAAAATTATAAAATCTAATAATTTTAATTGTCTTTTTTTAATTCATTGGAAGTAGAATATATTGATTGGGGACAGTTTATAAAGAAAAGGAGAAGGAGAAGAGAGGGAGAGTACAAAAAGAAAAAGAACAAGAACAAGAACAAGAACAAGAAAGAGAGAGAAGGAGAATAAGAAACGGGTAAAGAGAAAGAAAAAGGGGAAGAGAGAGGGAAAAGAGGAGGCCGGGGGAGGGGGGAAGGGATTGTTTTCTTTTTTTTATTTATTTATTAATTTTAATATTTAATATTTTTTATATATAAAAATATCGTGGAAGCTGACTTGGCAGCTGACGTGGCGTGGTTGTGTTACACCGTCAGATTGGTTTAAAATGTTGTTTTTTAATGGGTTCAAGGGTTCAGATGTCAAACATATAAGTAGAAATATCCACATTACAAAACGGACATAGTATAAGGGTCCACCAAACTATTTTGCCTATAATAAACAAACAAGTATAGTCTGTGACAAAGCTAAATAAAACATGTTCTAGAAATTTTGCGAACGAAGCTTGTCAAAGTCCAAAATAACATTCCCCTTAGATATAATATAATAGAGTGAAAATCAAAACCAATCAAAATAGCATATATTCTTTGACATTGAGCCCAACCTGAAGGAAACTATGGCAGATTCAAAAGAACCAAATAATGAGGAAGCCATGCGAATAATTTGATGAATTGATAATACTAATTAAATTATATGACATCATAAAAGTCCAAGATATGCTTACAAATGAGAAAATTCTGTCGACTAATAAATTTAGCTAAGTAATAAATTTTTTATGAAACATTCTTTCCTACTAGATACAAAATATAATATTGTACGTAATAACATAAGCTTAACTGGAAACAATGAACAAAACGGCACCTTGAATTAAAAAGAACAAACAAGTTTCCCAATTAAGTGAGGTCCTTCAAGTTTTAAAAATTATAGTTAGATAATGTTTTCCCATACTTTACTAATGGTTTTTCATGTTATAATTGTGATTTGAACATATGGTTGCATGGGAATTATCAATTGATACTTGGTTTTGCTTTTTGAAACTATATGCCTTCAACATGATTGTTAAAATGTCAATGAGATGATTTTGTCACATAGTTTGACTAATCTTAACACCTTTGCATAGCATAAATGGTAATGGAACCTAAATTGGTATGATTTATTTTAAATGGCTTGGAAAGGCCTTGATGGCCATGGTTTTTGTTTAATTAGAAATCTTGTGAGGTGCTGGGAATCCCCTAAGTGTTGGCTAGTGACATTGCTTGTAAGCTATAGTCAGTATGATGATACCACTTCATAATGTCATAATAATTGACTTTTGGAATTGGTGGTCTGGTTATGCGATAAATTTTTTAATTAGGCAATAATGGCGAGTTGTAATAACTAACCGTGAAGGTGTGAGCATGATGGATGAACACTGGGATTCATGTTTTCCGACATGAGGGTTGGTCTTGGTGACCATATACTTGTAGAGTACTAGGGAATCCCCCAAGTTTATTCTAGTATATATGTATCATAAAGGGTGAAGGGAATATGGGAATCCCCGACCCCAATGATATCTTTGGTCTGTGCGGCTACACGTACTAGGGCCCATTTAGGGGGTAATAATGGACCCATACATACTGTGGATGGATTATGACGGTAAAGCTACACAACCTAATTTAAGGTTTTAAACGAATGTTAAACCCGGTTCCCCTTCCCGGCATAGTATATAATGTATCTATGTGATTGCATATGGTTATTTACTTTGGTTTTGAATTACTGGTATTATTTTATCCATATTCCTTGAGTAAATGCTAGCATTAATTTCGTGGACCATCTTTGAGGGTGTGTCTCCATGCGATGCAGGAACCAGCCATACTACTCCTCCTGCTTAGTGGCTTGGATTTGAGGACAGCTTTGAGACAGACTAAAGTTGTAAGCTTCCATACTCCGAAAGACCCAATTTTATGCTTGGACTTCTTTTATTTTTTTTATTTATTTGGTTTGGTTTTTTCTATGGTCGGGGGTGTGTCCCGGTCAGATGTTATCGATTCTGGTTTTGAGGCTTTGTTAGACAACTATAGGCATGGGTGGTGTCAGTATTGGTGTCAGCCTTTGTATTGGTACTGGCATTGTCGTTGACACTAATTAGACATTTGGTTAGATATTTAGTTTGTTATGGTTATGGACTTTATTGAATGTCTTTCAATTGTTGTTTCTTTATTTCGTTATATGTTTGGAATTCATCAGACATCAGGTATAAGGCAATTATGGTTGGGTATTGGGGGTGATGTTTGGTCCTGGTTGGACTTGAGATTCTTGACACGACTAGGAACTAGTTTAAGTCTTGACAGATTGGTATCAGAGCCCTAGGCTCATGGTGAAATAGAGTGTCCAACAAAGTTATATCTAGTAGAGTCTCTTTTAGGGGTTGGTAGCATGCCATACTCATAAGGGGGAGGCTACTAGGCATTTAGGAATATTTCTCTTTCTTGTGTTCTGATTTCAAGCTGTAGAGTCTAAAGTCTTAAATTCTCCTCTAATTTCTATTTGTTTGCTTTTCAGATCACGCCTTCTCAATAATCTGAAGCTCATGAAAACTCCTATGTCCTACCCAAGGACAATGTTGATGGGACTCATTTTAGTTATGGGGTCCATTCTTGCTCTAGGGGTCCAGTTCCTGATGGTCCTCCTAGAGTTCCACCTGTTGCCTCCAGTCCTTTTTGTGCCCCTCAGGCTGATGTAACGAATGTTGAGTTTTGTTAATCTATTTATATGTTAGTACAATTGGTATCTTCTTAGGCTGAGCATGGTACTACTGTTACTCTATCTTCTGAGGCCACAAGGGTTGGCCAGTTCATAAAGTTGAACCCTCCTGTGTTTACTAGTGTTGAGGTTGAGAAGGATCCTCAAGCTTTTGTGGATGAGATAAAAAAATATCTTTCATGTTATACATGTTACTAACCCGGAGGGTGTGCAGTTTGCTACCCATCAACTCAAAGATGTAGCATACCAATGGTACAAGGAATGGAAACAGACTAGGGGTGACAATGCTGAGTCAGCCCTGTAGGATGATTTCTCTAGTGTTTTTCTAGACCGCTTCTTTCCTCAGTAGTTGAGGGAGGCGAAGGCAAAAGAGTTTTTTAACCTAAAGTAAGGCAAAATGTCAGTCAAGGAGTATGCCTTAAAGCTTCACTAGTTATCTCGATATACTCTGGAGTTGGTTTCTAGCATGAGGGATAGAATGAGGAAATTCATTTTTGGGTTATCCCGAGACTTGATTCTAGAGCGTAAGGTTTCCTTGCTAAGTAAGGAAATAGATATTTCTAAGTTGGTTGTGTACATGTAGAAGGTTGAGAAAGAGTAGAAAAAGTAGGTAGAGATTGGGGAGAGGCAGGCAAGAAGTTCAGATTCTTAGAGCAGGGTGGTGGCCAACAGCAGATTGGCAGTGATGGTAGGAAGTGGCCCAAGATAAAGTGAGGCAACTCCAGATCTTACTCGACGGCTAGTGCTCCCTACCCAAAGAAGTCGGGTGATAAGTACTTTCAGAGCAGCGATAATTATAGGGAATAGGTTACCCAATATCAATCTAGTGGGACCCAGTTAACTCTATCCTATCCTCCCAATAGATTTTATGGTTGTTTGTATCAGGGTTTCTATGATGAGGAAAGGGATAGGTTCTTCAACTGTGGTCAGGTAGGGAATATTCTTAGAAATTATCCTGTTGGTAAGGTTCTCTCTAGGGAAAACAAGGTTCCTGTTGCCTCCTCTGTAGGTTTGAAACCGAAGGGTACATCATATAGTTTCAGCACTGGTCAAATCTATTTATATGCTCTCACCACTCGCTAGGAGTTTGAGGCATCGCCTGACGTCGTGACTGGTATATTGAAACTCTTTTCCCATAATGTGTACTATTAACTTGATCCGAGGTCCATTCTTTCTTACGTGACCCCATTTATGGTTTTGGTCTCGAATGTGTTTCGGACCCTTTTTTATTTCAATGCCAGTGGATGACTCTATGATGGATAGAAGAGTTTATAGGGGTTGTGTGGTATCTGTGGGTAGTTGAGAGACCTTGGTGGATCTATTTAAATTATATATGGTTAATTTCGATGACATATTGAGGATGATTGGTTGTACTCATGCTATGTTTCTTTAGATTGTCGAACCCATAAGGTTTTCTTTAAATTCTCTAATGAGCAGGTTGTTGAATGAGAGGTTGGTTCTCTAGCTTCTAAGCGAAAGTTCATATCGTATCTTACAACTTTGAGATTAATCTCCAAGGGATGTTACTATCATCTAGTCTGGGTTAAAGATTCTAACTCGAAGGGTTCTTCCTTGCATTCCATCTTGGTGGTGAATGGATTTCCTGAGGTCTTTCTTGCTGACCTTTCTAGTGTTTCTCCTAATAGGGAGATTGAGTTTGGGATTGATCTTGTTTTGAACACTCGTCTGATCTTTATTCCTCTGTATGGGATGGCTCTAATTGAGTAGAAGGAGCTTAAAGAGCAACTCAAAGATCTTTTAGAAAAGGATTTCTTCCATTATAGTGTGTCTTCGTAGGGTGCACTAATGTTATTCATGCATAAGAAGGATGGATCCCTTCAGATATGTATTGATTATCGACAGTTGAACAAGGTAACAGTAAAGAGTAAGTACCCTTTTTTGAGGATAAATGATTTATTTGATTAGCTTTAGGGTACTAAGTTATTCTCTAAGATCGATCTTCGGTCCGAGTATTATCAGTTAAAGATTAAGAAGGTTGATATCCCTAAGACCGCCTTCCGTACTCAGTATGGGCATTTTGAATTTCTGGTTATGTCTTTTAGGCTGACCAATGCCCCGCGACATTCTTGGATTATATGAATAGGGTCTTCTGTCAATTTTGGACTTGTTATTCATTGTGTTCATAGATGATACTTTGGTGTACTTTATGAGCGAGCTGGATCAGGTTAATCACCTTCGTATAGTTTTGTAGACCCTGAAGGAGAAATAATTGTATGCCAAATTCTTGAAATGTGAATTTTAGAGGAACGTTATCACTTTTCTGTGTCATATCATTTCTAGTGAAGGGATCATGGTGGATCTATGAAGGTTGCAGTAGTTAAGAAGTGTCCTAGACCCACGACTCCAACCGATATTCAGAGCTTCTTGAGTTTAGCTGGTTACTATAAGAGGCTTGTGGAGAGTTTTTCTTCTATAGCTGTAACATTGACTAAGTTGACTCAGAACAAGGTAATGTTCTTATGGTTGGATGCTTTTGAGGGTAGTTTTAAAAAGCTGAAGTAAAAGCTAACTTTATCTCCAGTCTTTTCCTTTCTTAAAGACACGGATGAATTTGTGGTATATTGTGATGCATTCCGTATGGGGATTGGTTGCGTTTTGATGCGGCATGGCAAGGTGATAGCTTATGCCTCTAGATAGTTGAAGGTGCATGAGATAAATTATCCAACTTATGACTTGGAATTGCTTGTTGTGGTGTTTGCATTGAAAATCTAGCATCACTATCATTATGGTGTGCATATGGATATCTTTTTTATCATAAGAGCTTGTAGTATGTGTTTACTCAGAAAGAGATTAACCTTAGGCAAAGGAGATGGCTTGAGTTTCTCAAGGATTATGACATGATTCTTTACTACCATCTAGGTAAAGGTAATATGGTTACTAATTCTCTTAGCAGGTTATCCATGGGAAGTCTGGCTCATGTGGAGGAAGGAAAGTGGGAGTTGGTGAAAGACATCCACTATTTGGGTAACCTTGGAGTTTGCCTCTTAGACTTTGAGGATGGTGGCGTCTTTGTATAGAAGGTAGCGCGATTGTCTCCTGGTGCTGAAATCAAGGAGAAGTAGATGTTAAATCCTGTTTTGATGAGGATCAAGGGTGATATAGATGGATAAAAGGTGATGACCTTTGAGATTAGTTGTGAGAGTACCTTGCGATACTAAGGTAGGTTATGTTTTCTTGATATAAATGGTTTGTGAGAGAGGATCTTGGTTGAGGCGCATGAGTCGCGCTATGTCGTTCATCCTGGTTCAACAAAAATATTGCATGACCTTAAGGAGATGTATTGGTTGAACAATATAAAGTGGGATGTAACTAGTTTTGAGGATAAGTGCATGGTGTGCCAACAAACAAAAGTTGAGCATGTGAGGCCGGGAGGATTCTATCAAGAAATTGAGTTGTCAGAGTGGAAGTGGGAAGTGATCAACATGGATTTCGTTACTGGCCTTTCTCAATTTCAGAATTAGTTTGATTTAGTTTGGGTCATCATGGATAGGATGATAAAGTATGCTCATTTCTTGCTTGTGCGGACAAATTTCTCAACTGAGGACTATGAGAAGTTGTACCTCTAAGATATTCTGAAGTTACATGGGTACCTATTTCGATCATCTCTGATCATGGTATGAATTTTTCATTTTATTTTTGGTGGTTGTTTTTAAAAACTTTGGGGACTAAGGTGAGTTCGAGTACTGTTTTCCACCTGCAGTTGGATGGGCAAGCAAAAAGGACAATTTAGATGTTAAAGGATATGTTTCATGCTTAGGTGATTGACTGTGGTGGTAGTTGGGTTGAGCACTTACCTATAGTAGAGTTTGCATACAACAATAGGTACCACTCTAGCATTGGGATGGTACCGTTTGAAGCCTTGTATGGTAGGGGGTGTAGGTCTCCTATTAGGTAGTTTGAGATTGGTGAGGGGATACGTTTGGTCCACCAAGATATAGGGAGGGTGAAGGTGATTTGGGATAGTCTCAAGGCTGCCCAAAGTCATAGATATCCTATGTCGATATGAGGCATAGGAAATTAGAGTTTGAGGTTAGGGATAGAGTATTCTTGAAGGTATCTCCCATGAAGGGAGTGATGTGGATTGGGAAGAAGAGGAAGCTCAGTCCCAATTATGTGGGTCCATACTTGATTTTAAGAAGAGTTCGTAATATTGCGTATGAGTTGGAGTTGCTTTATAGCTTAAGATCTATTCACCAGGTATTCCATGTTTCTTTGTTGAGGAAGTGTATGGCTGAATTGTCGCAAATTGTGCCTATCAATGATACTGTTATTTTGAATTCTCTGTCTTATGAGGAGATCCTGATTGAGATCTTGGATCGGTAGGTTCGTTGGTTGTAAACCAAGGATGTATCTTTGGTGAAGATTCTATAGCGGAACCACAAGGTGGAAGAAGCTCTTAGGAAGATGAAGAGGACATGAAGTCTAGAGTATCCATTCCTATTTTCTGCTTTGGAGATTCGTGCGTAAGGTATGGGTTGTTCTTAGCATCTTTGTTTTCTAACTTAGTTAAAGGAAAGAATGATTTTCTTGGCATCTTTATTAAAGATAAAAGTAGATACGTATTGGGGTTTTATCGTGTTTGTATTGCCTTGCTCCATCATTCAAGAACGAATGATCCTAGTGTGGGAGAATTTAAACTCCTTGGGTTTTGACCTTTGGAAAATTCCTGAGCTTTAAGCTCATTATCCTAGAAATGACTCACCATACAAGCCGTATGGTGTGGGTATAGGTCTAAGGACCCTAGTCATGTGTTGGTTAGTATGTTGCTGGCCAAGTTCTATCCTAGTTATAAGAGACTCCATACGAGTTGTATGGACTTGTGATGAGAAGGTAAGGTCCAATCGTAAGTTGACCAATATATATCCCTTGATGTTCTGCTTAGGGTGCGACTAGGTGGGTACTAGATGTATGGTGATGATAAGAGTTGGGCAAGAAAGTCGTATATTGACCAGACTATGGTGTCCTACTTTTTAATCAAGTGACGATTTGAGGGCACCACCCATATGATGTGGTTACGACTTGAAGGGTCCAATAATACCGACCAGCGGGATTTTTATAGTTTAAGTTAGGGGTATTGTGGACATTTTTCCTCTTAACTCTATTTGACCCCACTATATAAAATACCTTTAGGAGCTACATTAACTTATTATTCTCATTCAAACTCTCTTAAAATCTCTTAAAATCTCTCTCAAGCTCTTGGTTCAAGAAAAGGCTAGGGTTTTTACAAGGCAATCAATAAGGGGATTTCAAGAGTGAATCTCTCCGTCTTCCTTAAAAGTGTCTCAATTTCTTACAAAAATCAAATATCTCAGTGGTATCAATGTATCATGAATATGCCTATGTGATGTGATCATGTAATGCTCACAACCAATCAATATGAAGATCAAAAATCCATTTAATACATGTATAAGTAAGCTCAAAATCAACTAAATATATCAATAATTCATGATTTTAGTTTCCACTTGGCATAATCTGAATAAAGTCATGTAGTCATCAATAATATCAATCTCTCGAGAATCACTATAGTGATAATGTAATTAAATAGTCAAATAAGACCTACAATGTCTATTCAAGCCCTCACTCAAGAAACATAATGATAGATAAGTCATTCTAATGCACAAATAAGTCCTATAAAGATAAGTCAAGCCCCTACTCGGGTAATATAATAACAAAAAAGGCACTTAATGCACAAACATGACCAGTAACATCAAGTTAAGAACCCACTCAAGCATCACAATAATATATCCTCTCAAAATTGAAAAGCAATAACATATAAGCCTTTGCTTGGGCATATAATCATAAATAGTTACTCAAGTCTATAAATATGTTCAAATAAGCCCCACATGGGAAAAACAAAATAAATAACACTCTCAATAACAATATATTACAGAACTATCCAAACCTAATTTGTTCCATACATAAGTCTTGTTAACTAATACAAGTTCCTTCATACTCTAAGTATGCTCTAGAACTCAATTATTCTGTAACTATCAATATGACATAATTGTCCGATAGAGGTCACTAAACAACAATCATCATAATAAAGTTTTCTAGGTAGGACACAAGCTCTAAAATAGGCATCCAATATAAATTATTCTGAACACTAAGTTATTTATCTACAACCTACTCTAGATTATATGTTTTTTTGAGATTGAGTTGCTTGTCTATTAAGATGATCTTGAGGGACTATTTTAATAAAAGGTCCTCCTCCATGGAGATGGTTCTAGATGATGATGGATCTGGTCATTTTAAGGGTGGAAGTATATCGATTGGATATTAAAATCTTGTAATTATCTAAAGGGTTATGTTCTATAGAGAGAGAGCGCATATTTTGAGGCAAAGATAGATCATATTTAAAATTATTTACATTAGTGATTAAAAAGGAATTGCTTTAAAAAAATTTGATTAAAAAGTTCATAGCTTTCCCAATGCTCTATCATATAGCTTCTGTTTAACTTTCACAATTATTGGAATACTTCTGACTGTGGCAGAATTAGAATAATATAAAAGTTTAGTAGAACTGCATTCGTCTATTGTAAATTTTATGGTACTGTTTTGCCATATGTAGTTGAAAACATGTAAATGTGTATGTGAAAAAAGGAACATAATTTTTTGAAGCGAAAATTTAATCTAAAAAACATATAGAGTTTGATATAAACAATATCTTCACAGTACTTCATTGAAAGAAATACATTGTCAAGATGTGCTTTGTATAATAATTGTCTTTGATATTGTTCTTCTCTCATTATTTTTCTTAGACAAATGTTTAGATCATCTTGATAGTAGTTATCCTACTGAATGCATTGAAATTTTAATTTCATAAGATAAAAGTTGTCAATGTTTTTTACTTTTTAAACTTTTCGTCTTTAACAAACCAAAAAAGAATTGATAATCTTTCTTACTGAAATGAAATTAGACCTTTTGCTATCAAGGAAATATTTCTATGTTACCACATGATTATCAATCTAATTAAGAGTTCCATTTTCTAAAATTGAAACTAGTAATGATCTAACACCACCCGAACAAGGTCCTAGTCGTGTTGGGTTGCCAAAGCCCCTCCCTAGACCGAAGACCACTCCCAACCCCTAACTCTTACCGCCCTACTCCATAAGTAGGATAAATTTTTAGTATATATATAACATAATAAAATGAAACAATTATAAATCAAATATAGTCAAACTATAATACCCCGGTAGTACATCCTGGATGCCACATGGTACTAACAATCACAAGTGACCACAAGCAAACCCATGAGCTAGTACCCATTGTAAGCACTGAATAATATACTGATAATGAACGTGTGCAGAAACAACTGAATATTCCATAAGGTTTAAACTGTGAAAAATAATACAACTAAAATCCACCAATCTGAAACATAAGCAAAAATGTTGAAAACTAACTTATAAAATAGACAACTAACTAACCGTTTGAAATATGTCTGAAAGCCTCTAAACTGACTGAATAAGAGTTGATGAGATAGGCCCCAACTAACTCAAATTGTCTAACTGAAATAAAATACTGAACAACTGAATAAATCAGAGATAAACAATTATGTACTCGATAGATGGGGACTCACCACAACTATTACTACTGATAAACTGCAATATCTAAGTGCGGTCGGGAACCTGAGCATCCAAACCAATGATATGAGAAATCATAGCACAAGAAATGAGTATGCAGTAAGTACTTTAAATGTACTGGTATGGTAAATGAGGTTAGGCTGATATGCATAGGCTCATGTGTATTAATAATAACTGACTGAATAAATAGCATAAGGTAACTGATGCATAGTATACGTGAAAGCTGTAGAATCTGAGAATATATGACCAAGTATATAACATGATACTAAAATAGGTCTGTAAACTAAAATCTGAGTATTGATTTAACTGACAAACTGAATGCCATGGTCAAGCAAACCTAAACTAGATTTCAAATTGAGACTGGACTAAAACTGTGGGAGCTATCATCTAATTGACATGCCCCAATATGAGCTAATTGGGGCCCAACCTATGACCCTAGTTGGAAGGGTGTCAGAACCATGCCATAGGTACTAACACTGATTGTGCGGATCCACTATAGTGACGTCCTGAAGGACTAAAGAGTCACCCTCTACTGGCAGGTGCTCAAGTGAGATATATGTCAACCCTCAACTGGTAGGTTAACATCTAAACCTACACTGGCTACATAGTTCTGGAATGCAAAGATTGCTACTAAAGGTCGCACCCTCAACTGGCAGGTGAGCCCCCATCCGTGGGTTTACTCGGTGCTAAATCCTACTCCCAACTGGACTAACTCTAATTACTGGACTGAACTAAGCTTACTGATATGATAACTGACTGAACTGATAATTCTCTAATATATTCAAAAGTATTTTTAAAATACTAATACTAAGTAAACAGCTAAGTTTTTGGGTATTCATAACCCCCAGGACTCAATAACATTAATAGTAGAAACATACAAAAACTTCAAAGCATAATAAGCAGTCATTGTTCAAAATTCAACCATTTAGGCATTTCATCAAACACGTGAAATACATGAATTTAGGCATGGGAATGATTGGAACATGTGGGAATAACATAATCACAACACTAAAGCCATACATTGGGGATTTAACATGGAATTTCATGCTTCAAACGTGTAAGATCTACTTTCCAACTAAAATCACTTGCAAACATCATGTACAATTGAAATTCATAAAAGCTTCATGAAAATAACTCATCGTAAACTTGTAATTTCATCATTTAAGACATAAAAATAGGTTCTTGGACTCCATGGGTGAAAAGGGCTCATGGATGAACATCTAACATACCTTAAAGCTTTAATCTTGCAAGAGAATTAACTTTCTTGATAGTCCGTGTGTGGTGAAGCTTGAATTCTTGAGTTTTTTTAAAGTAATTGTGATTGAACTTAATGAATTTGGGTGATGGCTAGGGTTTATTTTAGAGAGGAATTAATAAAATTAGGCATATAATGCCTTAACTGATGATAAATCCAGTGTTTACATGAATTAGGATGTTGGGAAAAGACAAGATTGCCCCTCTAAAATTTAAATTCATAACTGGAATATTGATTAGGCCATCACCGTGATAAACCAAGGATTCCACCGCTAAACCCACCACGACGTTCCATAATCATGGTGAGGTTTTAGAATTGAAATCCAAACGTGCCTCAATTCTAGCCAAAAAATCTAAAACTTTCCCGAGACATGTTACTGATACCCCTGAACATCAATTAACTTAGAAACCATCATCTCGGATCAGGAAGGTCACTTTAAAAATCGTCAAATTTAAGAGACCAAAAATAAAACTAAGCCTTCAACACTAATATTTAGGTTCTAAGCCTCTTGTACATGCACTATGGGCTGAACTGAGCTAAGACTAACATGGGGTATTACAAAAACTCCCCCTTGGGAACTTTTATCCTCAAATGAGACTAATTAATCTGAGAATATCGAGAAAACTAAATTTACTTACTGAACATGTATAGCTAAAAATATGATTACATAACTGAGTCTGAGACATAAAATATGACTGGACTGATTCGTGAATGCATGTAATGACAGAAAGATGATTATATAGATGGAACTGAGAATACAAAAGAGATAATCTAAGGAAACTATTACCTTAAGTTGAGTCTGAGTGCACGGACATAAGATGAGGGTACTTGGTACGCATGTCTGCTCCTACTTCCCAAGTGGCTTCCTCAACGAACTGATTCTGCCAAACAACTTTGACCAAGGGAACTTCTTTGTTCCTCAGTCTACGAGTCTGCCAATCAAGGATTTCAACTCGGATTTTTTCATAAGAAAGGTTGTCCTGAACGCCTGTACTTTCTAAAGGGATTACTACAAATGGATTGCCAATACACTTCTTTAACAAAGAATCATGGAATATTGGGTCAACTAAAGGTAAATCTGCAGGCAACTCAAGCTCATACGCTACCTTCACATATGGCTAAAGATCCTATAAGGGCCAACATATCGAGGACTAAGCTTCCCCTTCTTTCCAAACCTCTTCACTCCCTTCATAGGAGAGATTTTCAAATAAACTATATCTCCAACCTTAAACTTAAGATCTCTCCTTCTCACATCTGCATAGGATTTCTATCGGCTTTTGGCTGTCCTAATCCTTTCCCTAATTAGCTGAACTTTCTCTAATACATCAAATACTGAATCTATCCCTATCAATATGGTCTCCCCTACCTCAAACCAACTAATAGGATATCTACATCTCCCCCCATAAAGAGCCTTAAATAGAGCCATCTGAATACTAGACTGATAACTGTTATTGTAAGCAAACTCATTCAATGGCAAGTGATCATCCCAACTGCCCTTAAAGTTGATAACACAATTTATCAACATGTCCTCTAGAGTATGAATGGTCCTTTCTACCTGATCATCTATCTGAGAGTGAAAGGCTGTACTGAGAAAAACTTAGGTACCAAGACCCTTCTGAAAAGCTTTCCAAAAGTGAGAGGTAAAATGAGTACCTCTATCTAAAATAATGGACAACTGAACTCCATGCAACCTGAATAACTCTCTAATATAGATCTTGGCATAATCCTCATCTGAATAAGAAGTTTAGACTAGTAAGAAATAAGATGATTTGGTCATTCTGTCTACAATAACCCAAATCGAATTATGTTGGCAACGTGAACGAAACAACCCTGTCACAAAATCCATGTTTACCTTCACCCACTTCTAAATAGGAATGCTAAACTCCTATATAGTGCCACTAGACCTTTGGTTCTCAACCTTAACCTGCTAATAATTATCACACTTAGCTACAAACACTGCAATATCCCTCTTCATACACTCTACCAATAGATTTCTCGCAAATCATGGTATATCTTAGTGGCTTCTAGGTGAATAGAGTAATGCACATCATGTACTTCTGCAAGAACTCATTGCCTCTAACCGTTGACACACGGCACACACAGTCTATCCTGGCAACGCAACACACCATCTCCCCCTTAGAATAAAACCTCTATTTTCTGATCTCTGACTGACTCCTTCAACTTAACTATATTGGGATCCCTATCTTGCTTTTCTTTCACTTTAGCAACCAAAGAAGATTCTGAACTATTCTGGACCCATACACAACCCTTATCTGAGTCAACCAAATGAATGCCTAACCTAGCCAACTGATGAACCTCCTAAACTAACTTATTCTTATCAATATCAACATGAGCCATACTACCCATATATAATCTACTAAGGGAATCTGCCCCAACATTGTCCTTTCCTGGATGATACAAAACACTCATATCATAATCTTTCTATAATTCTAACCACCTTCTCTAACAAAGATTTAACTCTCTCTACAAAAACACATACTACAAACTTTTATGGTTTGTGAACACATCAACATGTACCCCATACAGATAATCCATCCAAATGTTCAAGGCAACCACAACAGCTACTAACTCAAAATTATAGGTAGGAGAATTCTTTTTATGGGGCTTAAGCTGTCTAGAGGAATAGGGTATGACCTTACCTCTCTACATCAAAACACAACCCAATCCAACTCTAAAAGCATCACAGTAAATAACATACCCACCTGAACTATCTGGCAACATCAAAATTAAGGCTGAGGTGAGTTGAGTCTTTAACTCCTGAAAACTCTTCTCACAGGAATCTGACCACTGAAACTTGACTTTCTTCTGAGTTAATCTAGACATGGAGAATGCAATAGATGAAAAACATTCAAAAAATTATCTGTAATAGCCAGCCAAACCTAAGAAACTCCTTATATCTAATGGAGAAATAGGTCTAGGCCAGTTTCTTACTATTTTGGTCTTCTGAGGGTCAACTCTAATGCTATCACTGGAAATAATATAGTCAAGAAAAGCTACTGATATTTGCCAGAACTTGCACTTACTTAATTTGTCGAACAACTAATGGGCTCTAAGAGTCTGCAATACTATTCTGAGGTGGTCTGCATAATTATTTTGATTATGGGAATAGACAAAGATGTCATCTATGAAGACTATGAGAAACATGTCCAAGTACTGCTTAAACACTCTATCCATTAAGTCCATGAAAGATACTGGGCATTTGTTAGACCAAAGGACATGACTAGGAATTCAAAGTGACCATACCGAGTTCTAAAAGCTATTTTTGGAATGTCACATTCTCTAAATCTAAGCTGATGATAGTCGGATCTGAGGTCTATCTTAGAGAAATAACCGGCACCCTAAATTTAATCAAAAAAGTCATCAATTCTGGGGAGTGGGTACTTATTCTTGAAGGTGACTTTGTTCAACTAATGGTAATCGATGCACATTCTGAGAGAAACGTCTTTCTTTCGCATGAAAAAAAGGACTAGAGCCCCCATAAGGAAACACTAAGACTGATGAATCCCTTATCTAAGAGATATTTCAACTCTTCTTTTAAATCCCTAATTTCTATGGGAGACATTCTGTAAAGCAGAATAGAGATAGGCTAGGTATCTGGAAGAAGGTCTATTCCGAAGTCAATTTTTCTTTTGAGAGGAACTCTAGGAAAATCTTCGGGAAACACATCTTTAAATTCCCTCACTGCTGAAACTGACTCAAGATAGGATCATCATCCCTTATACTGTACTATAAGGGATGAATCTCTGAACTAGAGTCTTTAACTCAAACAAGATGGTAGACACACCCCTTGGATATCATTTTTCTCGCTCAAAGGTACAAAACAAGCTGACCCCTAAGTACTGAAGTACTACCCCTCTATTCAAGGATTGGCTCATTCGAAAACTGAAAATGAACAACTCTATTTCTATAATCAACTAAAGCATAGCATGAGTGGAGACATCTATGCCGAGAATGACATCAAAATTATCCATATCTAACTCTACAAGATCAACTAAGGTGACTTTCTGGGATATTGTGACCGGACAGTTCCTATATACCTACCTAGCTATAATAGAGACACCTACTGGGGTGGACACTGAGAAGGTTTTTGCTAAAGTCTCTGGATTGACACCAAAATTAACAGTTATGTTGGGATTTACAAAAGAAAGAGAAGCTCCGGGATCTAACAAAGCATAAACATGTAAATAAAATACCTGTAATATACCATTAACCATATCAGCAGAACTTTTTTGATCCTGTCCGAATAGAAGAGCATACAATTTGTTTGGGCACTAACTATGGGTTACATTAGAATTGGCACCCTGCTGAGTCAGGAAACCGCATGGCACTGGGGGACGATTGGACTGACCTTGCTGACCACTATTTGGGAAATCCCTAACACTGTGTCCTAGCTTGTCCCACTGAAAGCATACATCACTGCTAACTCTACAAATACCCTGATGGTTTCTACCGCACTTCTGTCAAAGAGGATTTGTACGACTACTGTTCACATTGCCCTGGGACTTAGAGCCCTGCGCCCGATCCTAATTATTATTTCTGATCTTCAGCACTGGCGCATTAGCTGAAGACGAAGCTAGAGATAAATATTTCTAATGGAATTGAGGATGGTTACCACTCTCTGACCCTGACTAAGCAAAACTAAAGCTACTTGTTCTAACTGTCTTATTCTCCCTCTCTTTTTCCT
Source organism: Capsicum annuum (assembly GCF_002878395.1). Taxonomy (NCBI): domain Eukaryota; kingdom Viridiplantae; phylum Streptophyta; class Magnoliopsida; order Solanales; family Solanaceae; genus Capsicum; species Capsicum annuum. The sequence continues at coordinate 37,138,548 of NC_061121.1, forward strand.
TAAATTTTTGCTCCTCAATTTGTTGATAATGGACCTTCAACCTAGACAAGTTAATAGCTTTGATCAACATCATGGTCCTACACTCATTGACAACGCTATTAGCTAAAGCAAAGATAAACTTACTCATCCTAGACATGTCATTAAACACCACATTAGGAGCATACCTGGCTAGCTGAGTAAACTTAAGAGAATACTCTTCCACACTCATGTTCCTCTTATTCAAATTGATAAACTTCTGTACCATAGCTTCCCTTAACTCCAAGGGAAAGAACCTATCTAAAAAGGTTGTAGTAAACCCCTCCCATTCAACAGGCCCTGCATCTGTACCTCTATCTTCCTTTTACTGCTTATACCAGGTGTAAGCACATCCTATAATTGGTAAGCACCCAACTCTACACTCTCACTAGAAGTCATACCCATAATGTCAGTTACCTTCTGAACTATGTCAAGGAACTCCTACGGATCATCATCATACTTGGATCCCAAAAATAGATTAGGGTTCATTCGGGTGAAGTCCCAAATCCTAGTGCGGTAGTATTAGTGATTGGAAGGGATAGGACAGCAACCTGCTAATTATTCTTAGCTGCTACTGAGTGAGCTAAATTAGTGAAAGCATCTCTAAATTTGGCATGAGAGACATGCTCGTTCAGGGGATCTTTCTGAACAGGCGAAAGTGCAGGCTGATTTTCATTTTTTCTTTTGTTAGTCTTTCTAGGAGGCATGTTTTGTAAATGGAAAGAAGATTGAATTAGAAAGGGAGTATATATTTATGCTCATTCACATGACATGATAACTAAAAGAAGGAAAACTTTTCCTAAAATATCTTATAGATACTTATCCATAAGTGTAATGGCATCATACAATGTATAAGACTCTACTCAACGTGACTTTTAGACTCCCTAGGACACTTAAAAGCTTAGGCTCTAATACCAAGTTCGTAACACCCCAGGAGTACACCCTGGATGCCACACGTTGCTTACAGTCACAAATGACCATAAGCTAACCCATGAACTGGTACCTGCTATGAGCACTGAATAATTACTAATAATGAACATATGTGGAAATAACTGAAAATGCCATAAGGTTTAAAATGTGAAAAATAATACAACTATAATCCACTAATCTGAAACATAAATAAAAATGTTAAAAACTGACTGATAAAACTGACAACTAACTGACTATCTGAAATATGTCTAAAAGACTCTAAACTGACTGAATAAGAGTTGATGGGACAAGCCCCAACTAAGTTAAACTAACTAAAATAAAATACTGAACAACTAAATAAAGCTGAGATAAACAACTATGTCCTCATAGATAAGGACTCACCACAACTACTGTTGCTGATGCGCTATAATATCTAAGTGCAGTCAGGAACCTGAGCATCAGAATCTATGATATGAGACATCGTAGTATAATAAATGAGTATGCGGTCAGTACTTTGAATGCACTAGTATGTTAAATAAGGTTAGGCTGATATACATGGGCTCATGTGTATGAATAATAACTAACTAAATGAATAGCATGAAGTCACTGATGTATAGTATTCGTGAAAGCTGTAGAATTTGAAAATGCTTGACTAAGAATATAACATGATACTGAAATAGGTTTATAAACTAAAATATGAGTACTGATTTGACTAACAAATTGAATGTTATGGTCAAGCAAACCTGAACTGACTTTCAAACTAAGACTGGATTTAAATTGTGGGAGCTATCATCAAACTGACATGCCCCAATATGAGCTAATTAGGGTCCAACCTATGACCCCAGTTGTAAGGGTGTCAGTACCATCCACAAATACTAACACTGGTTGTTTGGATCCACTAAAGTAAAGTCTCGAAGGAGTAAAGAGCCACCCTCTATTGGCAGGTACTTTAGTGAGATATATGTCAACCTTCAACTAGCAGGCTAACATCTCAACCTACGCTAGCTACGTAGTTCTGGAACATAGGGACTTCTACTAAAGGTCACACCCCTAATTGGCAGGTGAGCCCCCATCCCTGGATTTGCACGGTGCTAAATCCTACTCCTAACTGGACTAACTCTGATTACTGGATTGAACTAAGCTTACTGATATGATAACTGACTGAACTGATAATGCTCTAATATATCCAAAACTATTCTAAAAATATTGAGACTAAGTAAACAGCTATGTTTTTAGGTATTCATAACCCCCAGGACCCGGTAACATTAACAGTAGAAACATACTGATGCTTTAAAGCATAATAAGTAGTCACTGTTCAAAATCCAACCATTTAGGTATTTCATCAAACACTTGAAATTCATGAACTTAGGCATAAGGATGATTGGAACATGTGGGAGTAACATAATTATAACACCAAAGCCATACATTGGGGATTTAATATGGAATTTCATGCTTCGAACGTGTAAGGGCTACTTTCTAACTAAAATCACATGCAAACATCATGTATAATCAAAATTAATAGAAGATTCATGAAAATAACTCATTGTAAGCATGTAAATTCATGATTTAAGACATAAAAATAGGTTCTTAGACTCCATAGGTGAAAAGGTCCCATGGATGAACATCTAACATACCTTATAGCTTTAATCTTGCAAAAGAATTAACTTTCTTGATAGTCCTTAGGTGGTGAAGCTTGAATTCTTGAGTTTTCTTGAAGAAATAGTGATTGAACTTGATGATTTTGGGTGATGGCTAGGTTTTATTTGTAACACCCCGAGTCTGTATCCCGAACGCTACACGGTGCTTAAAATCCCGAAGGACCACAAGATAACCCATGACTAGTACTTGCTGCAATAACTTTTTAATAATTACTGTAATGATTGTGGAAATAGGCAAAAACATATGTTATAAGGTTCAATTCTAAAAATAATCTGAATGTGGTATCAAAATACCAAAACTGAATATAAGTACTGTAAAACTGAACAACTGTCTGAAAATACTCTAGTTTGGAAAGCCTCTAAACTGTTTGAACTGTAAAGTTGATGGGACAAGTCCCCAAATAACTCTGACTATTGAAAAATAATACTAAAATACTAAAAATAACAAGCATATCCTCAAACTATGAGGACTCACCACTACTCTAAAAGCTAAAGATCTGAACTGCTACTGGTGCTCTGGAGCCCGTGTGTCCAAACCTATGATATAAGACATCATAGCATAAAAATCATGCATCAGTACTTTGAATGTACTATTATTCTTAGTGAGGTAGGCTGAAATATATGGGTTCATATGCATGAACAATACTAACTGAATAACATGAGTATGACTGAATAAGAGTGCATACATGAATACATAGACTATAACTAAGATCATGATAATACAGAGTCTGAATATTAATAACTGATATCTGAGTTTACTGATACTATATTACTGATTATCTAAATGACTATATTTGATAGTCCCAAATTTTGTAGAACTATACTGAGTTCCATACTTAGTAGAGTAACTATATCTGATAGTCCTGAATCAGTAGAACTGAACTGAGTTCTATTCCGAGACTGAGACTGTACGAGGTAATCATCTAACCAATATGCCCCTCTCCAATCTAATTAGGATCCAAACTGTAACCTCCGTTGTAAGGATGTCAATACCATGCCACCGGTAAGGACTATCTGTGACTTAACCCTCTCTAACAGAAAGCTCTTTCATAAACCCTTGCTAGTAGGATAACTCGAATGAGATATATCAACCCTCATGATATATGGAAGGAAGATATATCAACCTAAGCTCGCTACATAGTTCTATAATGCAGAGATCGCTACTAAGGGTCAAACCCTCTACTGGCAGGAATGCCCTCATCCCTGGGCTCATTCGGTGTTGAATCCTACTCCCAACTAAATAAACACTAAACTGATTTCTAGTTTGTACTATGTTGGACTGAACTGTTACTGATAATACTATTTAACTGAACTGAACTGGATGCACTAAGTTTTGTTGACTGATGGGATACTGCTAAATTCTGTTAGCTGGCTGCGTTTACTGAGGTCTGGGCTGAGTACTGAACTAGACCAGACTAATACTGAGTCAACTAATTTTTTCTTGAGTTTTGTGACTGATTGAGAGTACTACTGATCAAGACGTGACTGGTACCAATCTATGAGTGACCATGGCTCTAGGTAAATAGCTAAATTGTTGGGTACAAGTACCCCTAGGACTCGATAGCATAAATTAAGAGACATGGCACAAACTTGAAACATGTAAACTAAGTACTTGATCATCATTCATTCATTGGGGAATTTTAACAAACACTTGTATGGTATGATGAACTTGAATACATGCTAACATGATATAATTCTACTATTCAACTCACATGCTTAATTCATCAATCACTTAAAAAGCATAAAATAGGCACATAATATTAATCAACATGTGAGCACACAATTCCAAATATCAAATTCACAATTTGAAGGCTTTAGTATGATCTTACATGATAACACATATAATTCAATTAACCCTATATGAATTTTGTCGTGAAACATGGATTTGAAATCCAATTAATAATTATAAACATGAAAATTATCAAACCCAACATGGAATCCATAAATTTCATATACTTGATGTTTAAAAATAGTTTCTTAGACTCCAAGGGTGGAAGGGACCCTTGGATGAACACTTAACATACCTTAGTGCCTAAATTCTGAGGGATTGATGGTGAGTTCTTAAGTTCTTAATTTGAAATTGAATCTCCTAGGGTTCTTATTCTTGAGTATTTTGAGGAATAATGAGTATAATTTCTCTCCAAATGGTTTAATTTCATGTTTTAGGGGCTGAAGGTCATGGGAAAAAGACCCAATTACCCCTAAGGACGCGGTCTTTGAATAACTAAAAATTATGTTACCGACGCACAGGCCAACGTGTCGCGTCATTGGTATCAACGCGATAGACAACACACCACGTCGAGTCCACATCAATTCACTAGAATTTGTACTGGAGTTGGGGAAAAATCATCCATCGATGCGATGGTCGATGCGAAGCATCGAGATCGTATCGACCCACTATTTTGGGCAGTCAAACATGGTCTAAATGAGGTCCGAAAAATTCAAAACTCATTCGGGAACACCTATTGACCTTTCTAATCATGAATTAACTTGAATATCAATATTTAATGAACGTAAAGGTCTTGAAATAAGATTTTCAACTTTCAAAGGATAAAATGGCACTACGTCTAAATACTTAGCTAAAATATTCTAAGTGTGAAACCCCTTGACAAGCCTAAAGACTGATTTAAGCTAAGAATTTTGTGAGGTCTTACATTATCTCCCCCTTTGGAACATTCATCCTTGAATGAGACTGCTAAGACTGAGAATACAGAGAGACTGGACTTAGACACTGGACATGCACAACTGAAGCATGGTTTCATAACTGAGATCGCTGATACACTGAATTATCATACTGAACATGCATATCTGATGTATGAGTACATAGCTAAACATGATTCATGAATGCATGACTGAGATTATTGATAAGCTGAATTTCTCATACTGGACATGCATATCTGATGCATGAATACATGACTGAACTGACTCATGAACATATGACTGAATATGCAATAGTAATTGATACCAAGTTTGTAACTGAAATCTGAACATGAAACTGAATAAGTTTAAGAAAAACTATTACCTTGAGCTGAGTCTGGATTAGCGTAGAAGATGTGAGGATACTTGGTCCACATGTCTGCTTCGGGTTCCCAAGTATCTCCCTCAACAGACTGATTCCACCAAGAACTTTGACTAGAGGGACTTCTTTGTTCCTCAGTCTGCGAATCTGATAGTCAAGGATTTTAACTAGAATCTCTTTATAAGAGTGACTGTTCTGAAAATCTATGCCCTCTATAGGGACTACGACTGTTGGGTCACCTATGCATTTATTTAGTAAGGAGATGTGGAACACTGGATGCACTGAAGATAGTTCTGAAGGCAACTCAAGCTCGTAAGCTGCCTTTCTAAAACGACTGAGAATTTGGTAAGGACCGACATATCAGGGAATGAGCTTCCCCTTCTTGCCAAATAGTTTCACTTTTTCATAGAAGAGATTTTTAGATACATAAAATCTCCAATCTCAAACTCGAGATCCCTTATATGTACATCTATGTATGATTTCTGTCGGCTTTGAGTTGTATTAAGCCTTTCCTTGATCGACTGAACTTTCTCTAAGGTATCAAATACTAAGTCAGGCCCTGTCACTGCGGCCTCTCCCACTTCAAACCAATAAATGGGAGATCTACACCTCCTCCCATAAAGCACCTCAAATAGAGCCATCTAAATATTGGAGCAGTAGTTGTATGCAAACTCAATCAAAGGCAAGCGATCATCCCAACTACCCTTAAATTATATTACACACGCTCGCAACATATCTTCTAAAGTCTGAATGGTCCTTTCTACTTGAACATCCATCTAAGGGTGAAAGGTTGTACTGAGGTGAACTCGGGTACCGAGACCTTTTTGGAATGCCTTCCAGAAATGAGAGGTAAACTGGGTACCTCTATCTGAGATAATGGACATTGGAACACTGTGCAATCTGACCAACTACCTGATATAGAGTTCGGCATAATCCTCGACTGAATATGAGGTATGGACTGGAAGGAAATGAGAAGATTTGGTCATCCTATCTACGATGACCCAAACTGAATCATGCTTACGAGTAAGAGGCAAACCTATCACAAAGTCCATGTTCACTTCTTCCCATTTTTAGGTGGGAATATTGAACTCCTGTACGGACCCACAAGGCTTCTGATGTTCAATCTTAACTTGCTGACATGTTGAGCACTTAGCAATAAACTCTGCAATATCTCTTTCCATCCTACTCCACCAATAGATATCCTGCAGATCACGGTACATCTCAGTGGCCACTGGATAAATCGAGTAGCATACACCATGCACTTTTGCAAGAATTCACTACCTCAAGTCATCTATGACTGGAACACATAACCGACCCTGGCAACGCAGTACACCATCTCCCCCTTGGTAGAAAACCTCTACTTTCTAATCTCTAACTAATTCTTTAAACTTGACTAGACGGGGATCCATATCCTGTTTTTCCTTCACTTCAGATACTAAGGATGATTCTGAGCTACTCTACACCCACACACTACCTTCTGCGGAATCGACTAAGTAGACACCTAGTCGGGTTAGTTAATAAACTTCCTAAGTTAACTTTTTCTTATTATCCTCAACATGGGCAACACTACCCATAGACATTCTACTGAGAGTGTCAGCCACTACATTATCCTTGCTCGAATAATATAGGACACTCATGTCGTAGTCTTTTAATAACTCCAACCACCTTCTCTGATGAAGGTTGAGGTCTTTCTGAGAGAACACATACTATAGGATCTTATGATCCATGAACACATCAACATGTACCCCATACAAGTAGTGTCTCCAAATCTTTAAGGCAAAAACTACTGTTGTTAACTCAAGGTCATGAGTAGGATAATTCTTCTCATAGGGCTTAAGTTGTCTAGAGGCGTAGGCTATTACCTTACCTCTCTATATCAAAATGCACCCCAAACAAACTCTAGAGGCATCACAATGCACAAAAAATCCATCTGAACCATCTGGTAGGGTCAAAACTAGAGCTGTAGTGAATCGAGCCTTCAACTCCTAAAAACTCCTCTCAAAAAAATCTGGCCACTAGAATTTGACTTTCTTCTGAGTCAATATGGACATAGAGGACTCAATAGAGAAAAATCCCTCAATAAACCATTGGTAATAACCATCCAAGCCTAAGAAACTCCTGATATTTGATGAAGAGATGGGTCTAGGCCAGTTTTTCACTACCTCAGTCTTTTGGGGATCGACTCTATTGCCAGCACCGAAAATGATATGGCCAAGAAAAGCTACTGACCATAGCCAAAATTTGAACTTAATGAATTTGGTGAATAACTGATAATTTCTGGGAGTTTGTAATATTATTATGAGATGGTCTGTATGATTATGTTCACTGCAGGAATAAATAAAGATATCATCTATGAAGACTATAACTAACATGTCCAAATACTACTTGAACAAATGGTTCATCAAGTCCATAAAAGTTGTTGGGGCATTGGTAAGACCAAAGGACATGAATAATAATTTGAAGTGACCATACCTAACTCTGAAGGCCATCTTCGAGATGTCATATTCCCTGACTCTGAGCTGATGATAGCCTGATCTGAGGTCTATCTTAGAGAAATAGCTGGCACCCTGAAGCTGGTCAAACAAGTCATCGATCCTGGGAAGTGGATACTTGTTCTTAACTGTGACTTTATTTACCTGATGGTAGTCTATGCACATTCTGAGAGAACCATTTTTATTATGCATGAATAACACTGGTGCACCCCACGGGGACACACTGGGCCTGATGAATCCCTTATCTAGGAGATCCTTTAACTTATCTTTCAATTCTCTAAGTTCTTCTTGAGCTACTTATATGGAGGGATAGATATGGGCTGAGTATTTAGGAGAAGATTGATTCCAGAATCAATTTCCCTTTCAGGAGAAACTCCAGAAAGATCTTTGGAAAACACATCTGGGAATTCACAAGCTACTAACACTGATTAAATAGTAGGGGTTTATGAACTAGAGTCCTAGACTCGACGAGATGGAAGACACATCCCTTAGATATCATTTTTCTAACCCAAAGGTAAGAAATAAGTTGACCCCTAAGTGCTGAAGTACTACCCCTCCACTCTATGATGGGTTCATTTGGAAACTGAAATTAGACAATTCTATTTCTGCAATCGACTGAGGCATAGCAGGAATAAAGCCAATTCTTGCCGAGAATGACATCAAAATCAGTCATCTCTAATTTGACTAAGTCTATTAAAGTGACTTTATAAGATATCATAATCGGATAATTCCTGTATATTTGCCTGGATATGATGGATTTACACACTAGGGTAGAGACTGAGAAAAGCTCTACTAAAATTTTAGGACTGACTCTGAAATTAACTGCAACATATGGAGTAACAAAGGACAAAGAAGCTCCTGGATCTAGCAAAGCATAAACATGCAAATGATAAACTTGTAATGTACCAGTGACCACATCAGGAAAACTTTTCTGATCCTATTGGGACTGAAGAGCATAGAGTCTATTTAGGTGTTGCCCACTGGTGGCACTGGAAGAGGCACCCTGCTGATTCTAATAATCGGACTGAGCTGGGGGATGGGTATGTTGACTCTGCAAACCTACCTGAGGAAACTGTCTAACTCTATGGCCTGGCTTGACACATCCAAAATACACATCGCTGCCAGCTCTACAGATACCTTAGTGGTTTCTGCCATACTTTTGACAAAGGGGATTGGTTCAGGCACTGTTAACACTGCCCTGGGGCTTAGGGCCTGATGCCCTATCTCTGTTTCCATCTATGAATTTCACCATCGGAGCACTGACTAAGGATGGAGTTAGAACTGAGGATTTCAGGCGAAACTAAGAATGATTCCTACCCTCTGACTTAGGCTGAGCAAAATGGAAACTACCTATTCTCGCTTTGTTGTTCTCCCTCTCTCTCTCTTTATTCTTGGCCTTCTCTATCTACTGGAAATGGACCATGATCCTGGCTATGTCTATTCCTTTATCAATATTACAGTCCTACACTCTTTGACCACGCTGCTAGATACCCTTGATATAAACTTACTCATTTTAGATCTGCTATCTGCTACAACATATAGGGCATATCTGGCTAACTGAGTAAACTTGAGAGAATACTCCTGTAGTATCATATTTCCCTGCTTCAAATTAATAAACTCTAAAACCTTCGCTTTCCTCAACTCTAGCGGGAAGAACCTATCCAGAAAAACAACTGCAAATGCCTCCCATTTTATGGGTCTTGCTTTTGCGGCCCACTCTCCTTTCCACTATTTGAACCATGAGTGAGCTGTATCCTATAACTAATATACGGCTAACTCAATGCTATCAATAGTAGTACCCCCATGATATCGGTAACCTTCTGCACCTGATCAAGAAATTCCTGAGGGTCCTCATCTGACTTAGACCCAATAAATGATGGAGGGTTTATTTGAGTGAAGTCCTAAATACTGTAAGCAGCAATATTGTCCACTGGGTTATCTAGAACCGCAGCTGGACATTTATTCTATGTTGCCACAGAATGAGCTAGGGTGGTGAAGGCTGCTCTAAACTCTGCATGGGAGACATGCTTGCCTAAAGGATCTGGATGGATGGGCTGAGGAGCTGATTGGTCTCCCGTTCCTATTCCCTGAGTCCTCTTTGGAGGAATATTCTATAAATAAAAGAGAAACTAGAATTGGAAAGAGAGTGTAACTGGAGCTCATGCTCACTCGCACGACATGAATACTGAAAGAAGGAAAAATGTTCCTAAAACATCTCATAGTCTCCTATCCGTAAGTGTGGCATGCTATACAACCATGCACAAGACTCTAATAGATGTGTATTTTAGAATTCCTCGAACTCTGTTGAACCTTAGGCTCTGATACCAAGTTTGTAACAAACCGAGTTTGTAACTCGAATACAACACGATGCTCATAATCCTGAAGGACCACAAGTAAACCTATGACTAGTACCTGCTGCAATAACTTTATAATAAATATTGTAATGATTATGGAAATAGGCAAAAACATATTCCATAAGGTTTAAATCTATAAATAAATCTGAATACGATATCAAATTACCAAAACTGAATATAAGTACTGTAAAACTGAATAACTATCTGAAAATACTATAGTTTGGAAAGCCTCTAAACTGTCTGAACTATGGAGTTGATGGGAAAAGTCCCCAACTAACTTCGAATACTAAAAAATAATACTGAAATACTGAAAATAACAAGCATGTCCTTGAACTATCAGGACTCATCACTACTCTGAAAGCTGAAGATCTGAACTGCAAAGGGTGCTCTGGAGCTCGTGCGTCTAAACCTATAATATAAGACATCATAGCATAAAAAATATGCATCAGTACTTTGAATGTACTGGTATGCTTAGTGAGGTAGGCTGAAATGTATGGGTTCATATGCATGAACAATACTAACTGAATAACATGAGCATGACTGAATAAGAGAACATGCATGAATACATAGACTATAACTGAATCATTATAATACTGAGTACTGAGTCTAAATACTAATAACTGATATTTGAGTTTACTGATAAGCTAGGACCACTTCCATCGCCTCCGACGGAAAGAGGAATTCTATCCATCAAAGAAAGCCAAAAATCATGGTACTTCTCGACCCTGTCTCCGAGGGACAGTATTACTGATTATCTGAATGACTGTATCTGATAGTCTCAAATTTTGTGGAACTATACTAAGTTTCATACTAAGATGAGTAACTATATCTGATAATTCTAAATCTGTAGAACTGAACTAAGCTCTATCCAGAGACTAAGACTGAAATTGAGACTATAAGAGGTAATCATCTGACCGATATGCCCTTCGCTAATCTGATTGGGGTCTAACTTATAACCCTAGTTGGAAGGGTGTCAATACCATGCCACGCTAAGGACAAGCTATAAGTTAGCCCTCTCTAACAGGAAGCTCTTTTATTAACCCACGCTGGCAGGATAACTCGAACAAGATATATCAATCCTCATGATATCTGGCAGAAAAATATCTCAACATATGCTGGCTATGTAGTTCTGTAATGCAGCGATTGCTACTAAGGGTCAAACCCTCTACAGGCAAGAATTCCCCCATCCCTAGGCTCGCTCGGTGCTGAATCCTACTCCTAACTAAATAGACACTAAACTGATTTCTATTCTGTACGAGGCTGGACTGAACTATTACTGATAATACTATTTGACTGAGCTGAACTGGATTTACTGAGTTCCATAGTGGAAAACTGCTGAATTTTGTTAGCTGACTGAGTTTACTGAGGTCTGGACTGAGTACTGAACTATACTGGACTAATACTGAGTCTACAGATTTTTTTCCTGAGTTCTGTGACTGATTGGGAGTTCTACTGATCATGACGTGACTGGTACCATTCTATGACTGACCATGACTTTAGGTAAATAGCTAAATTACCGGGTACAAGTATCCCCAGACTAGATAGCATAAAATAAGAGACATGGCACAAACTTGAAATATGTAAACTAAGTACTTGATCATCATTCATTCATTGGGTCATTTTAACAAACACTTGTATGGCATGAACTTGAATACATGCTAACATGATATAATTCACTATTCAACTCACATGCTTAATTCATCAATCACTTTAAAAGCATAAAATAGGCACATAATACTAATCAACATCTGAGCACACAATTCCAAATATCAAATTCACAATTTGAAGGCTTTAGCATGATCTCACATGATAACACATATAATTCAATTAACCCCACATGAAATTTATCATGAAACATGGATTTGAAACCCAATTAATCATTATAAACATGAAAACTATCAAACCTAACATGGAATTCATGAATTTTGTATACTTGATGTTTAAAAATAGTTTCTTGGACTCTAAGGGTGGAAGGGACCCTTGGATGAACACTTAACATACCTTAGTGCCTGAATTCTGAGGGATTAATGGTGAGTTCTTAAGTTCTTGATTTGAAACTAAATCTCCTAGGGTTCTTGGTCTTGAGTATTTTGAGGAATAATGAGTATAATTGCTCTCCATAGAATTTAATTTTATGTTTTGGGGGTTGAAGGTCGTGGAAAAAAGACCCAATTATCCCCAAGAACGCAGTCTTCTAATGACTGAAAACTGTGTTATCGATGTGCAAGCCGATGCACCGTGTCATTGGCATCAACACGATAGCCAACGTGCTGCGTCGAATTCGCATCGGTTTACTAGAATTTGCACTGGAGTTGGGGGGAATCATTCATCGACGCGATGTGTCAAGATCGCATCTACCAACTATTTTGGGCACTCAAACATGGTCTAAACGATGTCCAAAAAATTTGAAACTCATCTGGGAACACCTATTGACCTTCCAAATCATGAATTAACTTGAATATCAATATTTAATGGACGTAAAGCTCTTCAAATAAGATTGCCAACTTTCAAAGGCTAAAATGGCTCAACGTCTGAATACTTAGCTAAAATATTCTAAGTCTGGGACCCCTTGACAAGCCTAAATGACTGATTTAAGCTAAGAATTTGTGGAATCTTACATTATTTTAGAGAGAAATTGAGGAAATTGGACATATATTGCTTTAACTGATGATAAATCCCATGTTTCACGAATTGGGGTGCTGGGAAAAGACAAGAACGCCCCTCTAAAATTTAAATTCACAACTGAAACATCGATCAGGCCATCATTGTGACTCGCCAAGGATGCCACCACTAAAACCACTGCAACGCTTCACAATCGCGGTGAGGTTTTAGAATTAAAATCCAAACATGCCTCAATCCTTTCCCGAAAAATCCAAAACTTCCTCGAGATATGCTACTTACACCCCTGAACATGAATTAACTTAGAAACTATCATCTCGGGGTCGGAAAGGTCACTTTAAAATTCATCCAAGTTAAAAGGCCAAAAATAAACTAAGCCTTCAACGCTTAGCTAAATTTTCATGTTCTAAGCCTCTTGTACATACGCTATGGGCTAAACTGAGCTAAGACTAACACAGAGTATTACACAAATGTTGTTAGCCCCAATACCAATACCAATACCACTGCTAAGGCTGACACCAATACCAACACCACCCATACCAACCCATAGCAGTTTCACAAAGCCTCTATTTTAAATTAAAACATCTGATCGGGACACGCCCCCGACCATAGCTAGAATCAAAGTCCAAGAAATAACCAAAGCATGTAGAGAATACCATAACATAAAATGAAGCCTTTTGGAATATGAAAGCTCACCACTTCAATCCGGCTCAAAGCTATCCCCGAATCCAAGTCACTGAGCAGGAGGAGGAGCATGGTCAATTCCTACATCGCGTGGTGACACAGCCATCCAAAGATGAGTTAGCGGGTGAACGCTAGTATGTACTCAGGATAAGGATAAAATAATTTCATTATTCAAAACCAAAGTAGTTAGCCATTTACAATCACATACATACATATATGCATATATCATGCTAGGGAAAAGAATCGGGTTTAGCATGCATTTATAACCTTTAACCTGGGTTGTGTAGCTTAGCCGTCCTAAAACCACCCATGGGCTATATGGGTTTAGCTCCCCCTGCTAAAAGGGCCCTAGTTCATGTTAGCCGCAAGATCGGAGAAAAGTACCTGGGATGACTAGAACATCCCCCAAAATATAAAGTGTGCCGCACTGCACACGGTCACAAGACCACCCTCACATCGGCAAATGTGAGTTTCCAATGGCAATCCCCCTGGGACCCCTACCTTTCACGACTTTAATTCTCAACCTCTTTTAAGCCCAATTAACACCATTTACACATTCCAACCATTTACCAAGGAATCTTTTTTTAGGCATTAACCGTTGGAATCGTCATACCAAAATTAGAGCTTGCAAGTCTATCCTTTTATGTCATACCAAAACCACTAAACCAAATTCACTCCCAAGTTTCCAATTAACCAAAACCATGGACATAAAGGACTTTTCAAACTATTTAGAATCAACCAAATAAATTTAAGGTTCATTACGATATTACGCAATACAAAGTTTTCAATAACAGTCACACTGTGTGACAAATCATTCTCCTAGTCATTTTAACAAACATGTTGAAGGCAATTAGTTTCCAAAACCAAACCAAGTACCAATTGACCATTTCCATACCATAACATGTTCAAAACCATAATTAAAACATGGAAAATCATTATTCAACCAAGAACAACCAAAACCCCCAATAAGAGAGGAGTACCATGCCTTAGACAATAAGTATGAAGGAGAGAAACTACCCTTAGGAGCCTTAATTGCTTACTTTAAAGAAGCCTTAGCATTTCTTAAACCAAGAGCCTTGAGAGAGATTTGAGAGTAATTTAGGAGTGTTTTGATGAGAATAATGTCATGGCTCCCCAAGGAGCTATTAGGCAAAAATATCCAGAATACCCCCAGCTTAAATTATAAAAATTTTGTAGGAGGATACGACTACCCCCTCTGAAATCGTATCCACAACATATGAGTGGTACCCACCACTTGTACCCTAGATAGAATGTTGGACATCACACATTGTCCAGTATACGACTTCTGTTGCCCAAATCGTACCATCACCATACGACAAATATGGTGTAAGTCGTACCCTAAACAGAATCCAAGAGGATCAATATTGGACAGCATACGACTATACTTTACCACTTGTACCTTATCCTCACGGCACTTGGTTAGCCACTCGTACTTAGAGAGAAGTCAAGTTACTAAGTTTCAGATTAAATAAAGGACCAACCCATCACCAACCATACGATCCATACCCATCAAACCATATCCACACCAGAAACCCCACCACTACTCTCTAGACTCCTAATAACTAGGATCCCTTGACCGTACCCACACCATACAAGTGAAGTTGTGATTCATATGATGGTCAGAAGGTTCAAGACTCAGGAAATTTTTCAATGACCAGAACCCAGGGTGTTTCGTCATCTCAAGTATGTAAATAAAGAAAAATGGAATTGTGTGAGTTAAAGACTAAATCTTTTTAAGTTTGAAAATTGTCATGACCTAATATTTTATTAGGTGGTGAAGGTATCCGTTGTCCCTCTAACCGTACCTTGTTCCTTTATTAACTATTTAACAATTTTAATAATACGAAAATAATATAAAATTAGCAACAACCTCTTATAATTGCAAAGTAAATGGATCAAAATCAAAACAACTCCAAGACTTAATGACACCAATACAAGAGAATCTACGAATATAAAGCAAGTCTGAAAAGGTTAAAATAAATATTTAGAAGGAAATAAGATTAAAAAAATATAACAAGTCTCTAGAGTCGAGTACTACTAAAGAGAAAGTCGATCACCAAATACTAATAGCCGAATTATTCTAAAATTTATACTTATTCTCCATTATCACTTGTTATCTAGTTAGACAAAGGATTGACTTACGTATCGGTGGGCTATAATAGATAACATCAGGACCTTAAATTTTGAATCGTGACAGAAGTCCAAAGGACATTAGTTAAATTTCATATAAGTTTATATTTTACCGACTTTAGTTAAATAGAGAAAATAATGTAGTCATTTTTATGTGTTTTACAAGTTGTGTTTATCTGGTGCATTTTTCGTATGTCTGCTATTTTTTTTATAAAAAATAGAAAAAAATTCTAATTGTCAAATGCAGTTATACAAATTTCATTTATAGATATGTTTCACAAATTGTTTTTATATAGAATATTTATAAATTTCTTTATTCAAATACTCTTAACGAATCATATTTTTTAAATGTGATTTAATCTTTGTGGTTTTGTAATTATAAAATTCTAAAATATTTTTATATTATTTTTATTTTTGAAATTGTTATTACTAGCATATATAACTATTAAAATTGTATAAAAAAATTTGAGTACTCAAAACACAAAAACTATTTTAGTAAATAGTACTTCTCCATTATGCTCAAATTCATTTATTTTAGAATTTGTAATAATTTGAGTCATTTAATTTTCTGTTACCATTAAAAATTTAATTCACATTTATATTTTACCTTAATAAAGTTCTGACCAATAGTATTACAAAAATATTTTTGAATTATAATTTGTTAAGGGTCAAACTAATTGTAATTATCGCAAATATATATCTTTACCTTTTAGTTGATAAAGATAAATGAAACATTAATTTGTATGAGTTATCAATCAGATTTACATAATATGACAGTCAAAATATGTAATATAAATTGTAGTTTGTGTTTTTTTATTATTATTTAATTTTTGGATCAGATTATATTTAATCTATTTTAGATTTTAGTGAAAATTTTGATTATAAATGACACAACTTAGGTTTCATCAAACACCTAAGATACAAAAGGAAAAAGTATTCAATCGAAGAGTAAAAATTGTTTATATAATATTCCAAAATGAAATTCTCAAAAGTTCTATTGACAATTTTCTCATGGTAAGTGTTTTAACAAATGTTAAAGTTGTTGATGAAGAGAGATTGTCTTACAAAGAAAAATGTGTACTTTCATGTATCTTAAGTAAAACACCCGGTTGCATGTCTGATTGTATGAAACAATGTGAGTTTCACATTTCTCTTGAAGAATTGAATTATAATTCATCTTGTTCAATGGAACGTTGCTCCAAATTTAAAGAAGGTATAATATTGTTTTGATAAATTTTTTTTGTTGTGGTAATTTTCTATGTTAATATCACTTATTTATTATGATATATATTTTTTATGAATTTTACATAGAATCGAAGCTAACAGAGAGCTGCTTGGAAGAGTGTTCAACTAAATATTGCAATAAAAAAATTCATGTAATTTCATGCTTGTTGTTTTTGCAAAAACATTAGTGATGAAAAGAATTTAAGATAAATATTTATGCTATGTATTATATTACTCCAATGTAGTGAATTACATTTTATTACAATGAAGTGGAGCAATATTTTTGATAATTTTATTCTTTCATTTTTCATCATTCAATATCATCTCATAGAGTTATAAGAAAATTAAAATATTCTATTTTCTTATTCAATATATGTTATTTGTAGTTTTATTTTAATAAGATGGATCCAACGAATAATTAACGATAACAAAAAATTAAATCTTAAACAAATAATAGGTATAGAGTTGTGCCGAACCCCTTATTCTATCTTGAGATTCGATTTCAATTTCGATAATTTCTTGTTCTCATGTAACAAGTTTTTTGTTCTTGATTTGTTGTTCAATGTTACGCGATTTTCAATGAATAATTTAGCGATGTAAATAAAATACATTATAGATTAGGATATCCTTTAGGATCTTCATTCCTATATGAATTGAACTCCAAAAATATTTGTAATATCTAGAAATGACAAAATGAACTATTCTATAGTACCTTTTCCAATTCACCAAGTTTAATTAGGTAAAGTTATAACTTCTTTGCAAGTTTGACTTTATGGATAAATTCAAAAATTGCTCACCAAATATTTAAATTAAATAGTATGACTTGTCCAAATTTTAATTCAATCAAAAATTCTGCATTCTTGCTAATTCATTTAGATTTGTGATGTTTAGGTGAATTGAGATTAATATAAGATCGAAATGTTTTAGACCTGTTTTTTTACCTTTCAATCATTATATAGTGACGAAAATAAATTTAGATTATTTTCTATCACAACCCTCTCCGTGGTTACATATGAGTCCTAAATTTAAAATCTCATGTCCAAATTCTTTCAGATTTAGAAGTTAGAAATTTTGGGCAAGACTAGTTTCGATTAATTTCAGAGTGAGGTGTGGCGTTGGGAACTTTGGAAATGATTTGGACCGGATTAGTGGTAGTGGTCTAGATTGATATCTATCTAAGATGATAAAAAATCAGTAGAAATTTATGAAAAAGTAGAACCCCCATAATTGGTCTTAGTGTAAAGGGCACTGTTCGGAATGTCTCGAATTTAAGGTGTACTACAAAAAGTGAGATTTTTGGTCAAATACGGACATTATGTCCCATCGACATCACTATAGTGGTTGGCACCCCGCGATAGTGGCAAGCTCCATAGAGGAGGAATTCTCGTTGTAGCGGTCATTAACTGTCTTTGACAGTTGCTATAGCGAGAATTCTTATGCTATGGCACTTGCCAGTATATCAGTATGTTTACTACTATATCAGTATCAATGGAACTAAATGTCTTCCTTTACCCAAAAATTCTAGTTCTTACAACACACCTTAAACCTGGGACATTTCGAATGGTGCCCTTTACGCTAAGACCAATTCTAGGAGTTCTACTTACCAAATTAAATTCTATAAATATCTATGAGTTCCTTAGTGTCTTAGGTAACTATTAATAAAGATAAATACCACTACCCTGATCCAAATCATTTCCAAATTTTCCTAGGCCACATCTTGCTCCGAAATTAATTGAAACTAGCCAAGCTTGAAATTTGTAACTTCGATACCGGTAAGATTTTGGACATGAGGTTTTAAATATATGAATCAGATGTAAAGATGGAGAGGTTTGTTACAAAAAATTCCAATCTACCCACCATGGATCTTTGAACTATCAAAGGAGAAATATAATCTAAATAAGGAAAAGGAAGAGGACATGTATCCACAAACAATTGAGGGTACTTATCCCACATTTCTTTTTTGGTCTCCAAAATAACTTCTTCAACCGGTCGATGTTTCCATTGCACCTATACCAAATTAATTTGCTTTGTCCTTAATTTCTGAACATCTCAATCTAGAATCGCTACTGGTTCCTCAATCCTTATCTAGAAGCACCGAATGCCCCTTAATGATGTAGTCTTCATCCCTTGGAACCTTTTCAGCATTGAAACATGAAATACTAGATGAAATCCCAAAAACCATTGCATAAACCACCATAAACCCTTTTACAGAAACCACATGCCCCAAACAGGCAACTGAAGACAACTAGTATTCACACTTCAAAAACTTAGAAAATAACTGTTTCTCCCTTAGAATCTCCAATACTATGCAAAAATAGCCTACGTGTTCTTTTTTAATCTTGGAGTACACAAGAATGTCATCAGTAAAAGCAATAGACTTAGAATTTAAGAATGACTTAAATATCACGTTCATTAAACTTATAAAGGTTGCAGGTGTATTAGTCAACCCGAAAGACACTATCAAAACTCATAATGGCCATACCGAGTTCTAAAACTTGTCTTCGATATGTCCTCTATTCTAATTTTAACTAATGATATCTTAACCTCAAAGAAATTTTTGAAAACATTAACACACCCTATAACTTATCAAACAAGTCATCTATGTGAGCCAAGGGATATTTGTTTCTGATGATAACCTTATCCAGCTGCCTATAATCAATGCACATCCTCAAACTACGATCCTTCTTCTTGAAAAAAAAAGACTGAGCCACACCAAGGTGAAGCACTTAGATGAATAAAACCTTTGTCTATTAGCACCTACCGTTGAACTCCCTCAACTCAACTAGAGCCATTCGATAAAGTTGAATAGAAATAGGGTGAGTGCCCGATTGTAAGTCAATACATATGTATATCTCTATCTGGAAGCCCCAGTATCTCTAAAGGAAAAACGTCCTAGAATTCAAAAACTACAAATATCGACTCTGTAGAAAAGGACCACGCATCACATCTCAGAGATGAGATAAAAATACTGAACACCCTTTCTCCACTAAACTTCTGGCTCGGACATATAATATAATCTTTACTGGTTTGGCATTATACACTCCCTCCCACTCTAGATCCTTTATCCCAACATAGCTAGACTCACTGTTTAGCATTATAGTTTAAAACAGCATGATATGGAGATAACCAAGTCATATCATAAATTACATTAAAGTCCAAACAAAATAACCAAGTCTACCCAAGTCTGAAAACCCATAATTAATATAGGATAAGAGAAATAAACATGGGTTACTATCACAGAATTACCCACCAGAGTAGACATATAAATAGTATAATCAAGTACATTACAAACCAGATTCAGACCCACCATAATTTGGATAGACACATAGGAATAAGTAGAACCTAGATCAAATAAAATAGAATTCATCCAGTCACAGACAAAAATAATACCTATGATCATTATGTCAAAAGCCTCAGCATTAATCTTTCCCGAATATGCATAATAGTGAACCCGATCATCAATCAAAAATAATACTTTTCCTAGAGGTGTTCTTCCCCTGATACCACTATTTACTCAACCACTTTGACCACCTATTTGATTCTCCATCCTCTATATGGATGACCTTTGCCATAGCCTCCCTCTCCTTTACCTATTGGGACTATAGCCCGAGTTTGCTGCTGCATCTAGGTATTCACCTGCCTCACAGAATACTCTCTCTTAAAATGACCAACCGCACCACAATAGTAACATCCCTGTCTAAGAGAAGACCTACTAGTATAAGAGTATGAATCCCCTTTGCCTTACTAACCTATTCCTGAGAAAAACGGGCACATAATCATGAATAGTTAATTAAGTCAATGAATATGTTCACATAAGACCCATATAAGAAACACAAAATAAACAACACTCCTAATAATACTATATAACAGAACTATCCAAACCTAGTTTGTTCCATGTACTAAGTCTTATCAACTAATACAAGTTCGTTCATACTCCAAGTATTCTCTAGAACTCAATAATTCTGTCACTATCAATATGACATAATTGTTGCTAGAGGTCACTAAACCACAATCATCATAATAAAGTCTGCTAGATAGGATTCAAGCTCTAAAATAGGCATCAAATATAAATTATTCAATGCACTAAGTTACCAATCTACAACTTACTCAAGATTATATGCTTTTTTGATATTGACTTGTTATCTTTTAAGATGGTCTTGAAGGATTGTTTTAATAAAGGGTCCTCCTCCATGGAGATGGTTCTCGATGGTGCTAGATCCAGTTATTTTAAGGGTGGCAGTATATCGGTTGAATACCGGGATCTTGTAATTATTTGGGGGTTCTGTTTTAGAGTGAGAGAGAGAGACAGAACATATTTGGAAGCTAAGATAGATCATATTCGAAATAATATACATTAGTCATTAAAAAGGAATTACTTAAAAATTTGTTAATGAAATAGTTCATACATTTTACGATGCTCTATCTTATAGCTTCTGTTTGACTTTCACAATTATTGAAATACTTCTATCTATGACGGAATTAGAATAATGTAAAAGTTTAGTGGAGCCACATTCATCTATTGTAAATTTTATGAAATTGTTTTGTCATATGTAGTTGCAAACATGTAAATGTGCATGTTAACAAAGGAACCTAATTTATTGAAGAGAAAAATTTAATCTACAAAACATATAGATTTGATTCAAACAACATCTTCAGAGTACTTCAGTGAAAAAAATAAGTTGTCGAGATGTGCTTAATATAATAATTGTCTTTGATATTGTTCTTCTTTCATTATTTTTCTTAGGCAAATGTTTAGATCTTGTCCTACTTAATGCATTGAAATTTTAATTTCATAAGATAAAAGTTGTCAATGTTTTTTACTTTTTAAATTTTATGTCTTTAACAAAGCAAAAAAGAATTGATAACTACTTTTGCTGAAATGAAATTAGACCATTTGCTATCAAAGAAATATTTCTATTTTACCACATGATTATCAATCAAATTTAGAGTTTCGTTTGTTAAAATTGAAATTAGAAATGACCTCAAGTATGTAAACAAAGAAAAATGAAATTGTGTTAAAGACAAAAGCTTTTTAAGTTTAATATTTGTCATGACCCAAAATTTTATTAGGTGGCGAGGACATCCACTATTCCTCTAACCGTACCTTGTTTCTTTATTAACCATTTAAAAATTTTAATAATATAAAATAAGCAATGACCTCTTATAAATGCAGAGGAAATGAATCAAAGTCAGAACAACTCAAAGACTTGATGACACCAATACAAGAGTATCTACGATTATAAAGCAAGTCTGAAAAGGTTAAAAAAAATATTTAGAAAGAATTAAGATAAAAAAAATATGACGAGTCTCTAGGGTTCAGTACTGCTAAAGAGAAAGCAGATCACGAAATCCTAATAGCTGCATTATTCTAGTATTAATACTTATTCTCCATTACCACTTGTTATCTAGTTAGATGAAAAATTGGCTTACTTATTGCTGGATTATAATAGATACCATCATGACCTGAAACTTTGAATCGTGACAAAAATCCAAAGCACATTAATTAAATTTCATATAAATTTATATTTTACCGAATTTAGTAAAATAGAGCAAATAATTTAGTCCTTTTTTGTGTGTTTTATAAGTTGTGTTTCTCTGGTGTATTTTAGGTATGTCTGTTTTTTTTTATAAAGAAAATAGAAAAAATCCTAATTGCCAAATGCAGTTTTACAAATTGTGCTTATAGATATGTTTCACAAATTGTATTTATATAGAATATTTATAAATTGATTTATTCAAATACACTTTACGAATCATATTTGTTGAATGTGATTTAATTTTTGTGATTTTGTAATTATAAAATTCTAAAATACATTTACATTATTTTTATTTTTGAATTTGTTATTACTAGTATATATAACTATTAAAATAATATAAAAAATTTTGAGTGCTCAAAACTCAAAAAAATAATTTTAGTAAATAGTACTTCTCTATTATAATCAAATACATTTATTTTAGACTTTATAATAATTTGGGTCATTTAATTTTTTGTTACCATGAAAAATATATTTCACATTTATCTTTTACCTTAATAGAGTTCTGACCAATAGTATTATAAAATATTTTTGAATTATAATTTATTAAAGGTCAAACTAATTGTAATTATTGCAAATAAATATCTTTATCTTTTAGTTGATAAAGATAAATCAAACATTAATCTGTATGAGTTGTCAATTAGATTTACATAATATGACAGTCAAAATTGTAATATAAATTGTAATTTATGTTTTTTGACTATTATTTAATTTTTGGATCAGATTAGTATTTAATTTATTTTAGATTTTAGTGAAACCATTGATTATAAATAACACTACTTAGGTTTCATCAAACATCTAAGATACAAAAGGAAAAAGTATTCAATCGAGAAGTAAAAATTATTTATATAATATTCCAAAATGAAATTTTCAAACGTTCTGTTGACAATTATTCTCATTGTAAGTGTTTTAACAAATGTTAAAGCTGTTGGTGAAGAGAAATTATCTTGCAAAGCAAAATGCGTACTCTCATGTATCTTAAGTAAAACACCTGGTTGCATGTTTGATTGTATGAAACAATGTCATCTTCACATTTCTCTTGAAGAATTGAATTGTAATTCTTCTTGTTCAATGGAACGTTGCTCTAAATTTAAAGAAGGTATAATATTGCTTTGATAATTTTTTTTTTTATTTTAGTAACTTTCTATGTTAATATCACTTAATTTATGATATATATTTTTGATGAACTTTATGTAGATTCAAAGCTAACAGAGAGCTGCTTGGAAGAGTGTTCAACTAAATATTGCAATAAAAAATTCATGTAATTTCATGCTTGTTGTTTCTTTGCAAAAACATAAGTGATGAAAAGAATTTAAGATAAAATTTATGTTATATGTCATATTACTCCAATGTATTGATTTATATTTTAATATAATAAAGTGGAGCAATATTTTTGATAATTTTATTCTTTTATTTTTCATCATTCAATATCATTTCATAAAGTTATAAGAAAATTAAAATATTCTATTTTCTTCTTCAATATATGTTGTTTGTAGTTTTATTCTAATCAGATGGATCCAATGAATAATTAACGATAAAAAATAATAAAATTTTAAATAGACTAATTTTAATAGGTAAAAAGTTGTGTCAAACCCCATCTTCTCTCTTGATATCCGATTTTAATTTCGATAATTTCTTGTTCTCATGTAATAAGTTTTTAGTTCTTGATTTGTTGTTCAATGTTATGCGATTTTCAAAGAATAATTTAAAGATGTAAAGAAAATACATTATAGATTAGGATATCCTTTAGGATTTTTCGTTCTCATATGAGTTGAACTCCAAAAATGTTTGTAATATTTAGAAACGACAAAATGAACTGTTCTTTAGTACCCTTTTCAATTCACCAAGTTTAATTAGGTAAAGTTATAACTTCTTTGCAAGTTTGGCTTTATGGATAACTTCAAAAATTGCTCATCAAATATTTAAATTAAATAGTATGACTTGTCCAAATTTTGATTCAATCAGAAATTTTGCCATTCTTTCGAGACTCATGCTAATTCATTTAGATTTGTCATGTTTAGGTGAATTGAGATTGATAAAAAATCAAAATATTTAAGACGTGTATTTTACCTTTCAATATTTATATAGAAATGAAAGTAAATTTAAAATATTTACTGTCAGAACCCTCTCTGCGGTTATATATAAGTCCTAAATTTAAAATATCATGCTCAAATATTTTTCGATTTAGAAGTTACAAATTTCACGCTATGCTAGTTTCGATTGATTTCAGAGTGAGGTGTGGCCTAGTGAAATTTGAAAATGATTTAGAACGAATTAGTGGTAGTAGTCTAGATTTATAGCTATCTAAGATGATAAGGAACAGGTATAAATTTATGAAATTAAATTTGAATAAGTAGAACCCCCAAAATTGATCTTAGTGTAATGGGAACTGTTCGGAATGTCCTAGGTTTGAGGTGTGCTGAAAGGAGTTTTTTGATAAATACGAACATTATATCCCATCGACATCACTATATTGGTTAGCACACCTCTAACCTAGGACATTCCGAACAGTTCCCATTACACTAAGATCAATTTTGGGGGTTCTACTTATTCAAATTTAATTTCATAAATTTATACCTGTTCCTTATCATCTTAGATAGCTATAAATCTAGACTACTACCACTAATTCGTTCTAAATCATTTTCAAATTTCACTAGGCCACACCTCACTCTAAAATCAATCGAAACTAGCATAGCGTGAAATTTGAAAATGATTTAGAACGAATTAGTGGTAGTAGTCTAGATTTATAGCTATCTAAGATGATAAGGAACAGGTATAAATTTATGAAATTAAATTTGAATAAGTAGAACCCCCAAAATTGATCTTAGTGTAATGGGAACTGTTCGGAATGTCCTAGGTTTGAGGTGTGCTGAAAGGAGTTTTTTGATAAATACGAACATTATATCCCATCGACATCACTATATTGGTTAGCACACCTCTATAGTGGCAACCTCCATAGAGGAGGAATTCCCGTTGTAGCGGTCGTTGACTGCCTTTGACCGTTGCTATAGCAGGAATTCTTCGGCTATGGTACTTGCCAGTTTATCAGTGTGTTGACTACTATATCAGTGTCGATGGAACAGAATGTCTGCCTTCACCCAAAAATTTCACTTCTTGTAATACACCTTAACCTGGGACATTCTGAATGGTGTCCTTTATGCTAGGACAACTTTCAGGAGTTCTACTTACCAAAATAAAATTCTATAAATTTCTATGAGTTCCTTGTTGTCTTAGATAAATATTAACAAAGACAAATAATGATACCCTTATCCAAATTATTTCAAATTTCCCTAGGCCACACCTTGCTTCCAAATCGATCCAAACTAGCTTAGCTTGAAATTTGTAAATTCTAAATTGGGAAGAAATTGGACATGAGGTTTTAAATATAGGACTCATACGTAAAGATGGAGAGGTTCATTACAACAGATAGCAATCTTCCCATCATTCGCCTTTGAACTATCAAACGAGAAATATAGGTTAAATAGGGAAAAAGAAGAGTACCGATATCTTCAAATAATTGAGGGTACTTATCCCGCATTTCCTTTTTGGTCTCCCAAATGGCTTCCTCAACTAGTCTATCCTTCCATTGAACCTATACCAAATTAATATCCTTTTTCCTTAATTCATCTCAATCTAGAACCACTACTGGTTCCTCCTTGTAAGTCAAATCCTTATTTAGGACTGTTGAATACCCCTTAATGATGTAGTTTTCATCCCTTGGAACCTTTTCAGTATTGAAACATGAACTACTAGATGGAATCCCGACAACCATTGCAGAAATCACCATGACCCCTTTTTCAGAAACCACATGCCCCAAAAGGCAACTAAGGACAACTAGAGTACACACTTCAGAACTTAAAAATTAACTATTTCTCCCTTAAAATCTCCAATTCTATGCGAAAATAGCCTACGTGTTCTTTTTTAATCTTGGAGTAAACAAGAATGTCATTAACAAAAACAATAGAAAAAGAATCAAAGAATGACTTGAATATCACGTTCATTAGACTCATAAAGGTTGCAGGTGCATTAGTCAATCCGAAAGACATTATCAAAAACTCATAATGGTCATACCAAGTTTTAATCAAATGTGTAGAACATGTTTCTCAACACTTCTATTTATAGTATTACATAAGGGACTTCAAGAGGTGTCATAAACATGACATTAACTCTTGAAAAAGTGAAAGAATATGGATGAATGAATGATTAATGAGGAAGTAGTGGAGGTGTGAAAATTACTACTTAAAGGAGGAGTAATGCCTAGAAGTTATGGATATCCACAATAATAAATACTTCCCATTAGATGTCCATTGAAAAATAATGTGTCTCGCTAAAACCTTACTAAGAAAAAAGTTCTATGAAAAAAAATTATAGTGAAGGAAAAATAGTACACATATATTCTTATATGCATTGTTTGCTGCCTCGTTAAAATAAAAATCTTTCTAGGAAAATTCATTGGGACAAAACCTATGCCAAGGGAAAAAAAAGTGCAGCGCGCACTTTACTCCCCTGATACAAACAACATTTCATTTTTTGGAGACGGCACATTCCAATCTTGAATATCAACTTCTCAAATGTTGAGGTTGGTAATGCTTTAGTGAACAGATCTGTTAAATTATCGCCAAACAAATTTATTAAACATCTATTTCACCTTCTTCTCAAGATCATGAATGAAAAAGTATTTTGGTTAAATGTGTTTTGTTCAGTCTCCTTTAATGTAACCTCCTTTCAACTGAGCTATACATGTAGTATTATCTTCATATAATGTAGTTAAAATATCCTTATTCAAAATAAATTCACACGTTTCTTGAATATGTTAATTCATTAATCTCAATCATTAATTCATTGATCTCAACCAAACACACTTCCGACTCACTTCATGAATGACAATCATTTTTGCATAATTTGAAGAAGTTGCAGCTAATGTTTGCTTCGTTGAACGCCATGATATAGTCATTCCATCGTATGTAAATAAATAACCCGTCTGAGAACGAGCCTTACGTGGATCGGACAAGTATCCTATATTTGCATAACCAATCATTTCTGACTTTGATTAATTAGAATAAAATAATCTAAAGTCAATGATTCCCTGAAGATATCTAAATATATGTTTGACACCATCATGACTTTTGTTGAGGAAGAGCGGAATCTTACCAATAAACTTATCACAAAATAAATATCTGATCGAGTATTATTGGCAAGAGACATTAGTGTCCTGATTGCACTAAGGTATGGAGTTTCATCATCAAGAATTTTTTCATCATTTTCTTGAGGCCAAAATGGATCTTTATTTATATGAAGCGACCTCATAGTCATTGGGGTACTCAATGAATGTGATTTATCTATTTAAAATCACTTTAAATTTTTTTCGTGTATGTTGATTGATGGACAAAAAAATTATTTGTCAAATACTGAATCTATTGGCTGATATAAAATTTTGTCTTTCCAAAATTTTCATTTCAAATTCTTTCTTTAAACACTCACAGCTTCTGAAAGATCCTTAGGAGTGTCAATGATATCCAAGTCATCAGCGTACACAACTATAATAGCAAATTCAAATTCAGACCTTTTTATAAGAATACAAGGGCAAATAGGGTTATTTTTGTACCCTTCTTTTATCAAATATTTGCTAAGATGATTGTACTACATTCGCCCTGATTGTTTCAATCCATATAAGAATTTTTGGAGCTTTATTGAGAAAGTATCTTACGAACTTTTATATGCTTCAGATACTTTGAAGGATTCTTAAATTTTCATAAAAATATCATTATCCAATGAGCCATAAAAATAGACTGTGACATTCATTAAGTGCATATCAAGTTTTTTATGAACTGTCACATTTATTATATATCTGAAGGTAATTCCATCCACCACAGGAGAATATGTCTCCGCATAGTTAATGCTAGGACTTTGTAAAAAGCCTTGTGCCACAAGTCGTCCTTTGTACTTCCTTCATTTTATTTTATGTGTCATCATTTAACCATACATGGAGTTTCAGAAATAAATAATAAATTTGTATAGTTTACAAAATTATCCTTCTTAAAATTTACTTTTTAATTGTGTTTTCTTATTAAGTGGGATACAATAAGGATAAAATGGAAATAATGTTATTAAATAGTTACTAAATAAGGAAACATGACATTCTTTTTGAGACAGACCAAAAAGAAAATGACGACACATAAAATGGGACAGAGGGAGTATCTTACAACTTTACCTTTTTCATTTCGTTTTTGCAAAAAAACTCATTTGTACCCCATTATCTTGACACTTTCAGGTGCTCGGACTATTAGCTCGAAAACTTTATGTTTTTTCAAGTAAAGTCAATTCCGCTTGAATTGCATTCTTCTATTTTGACCAATTATTTATCTGTCTACATTCATTGACAATTTTGATTCCAAATTCGCATATTGTTGCATTATTTCAGTATCAACATTGTAAGAAAAAATATTGTCAACCACAATATTATTTAGATTCCACCTGTTTCTCATCGAGACATAACTTATTGAGATTTTTTTATTCTCATTAGGTTCATGTATTTTAATCTCCTTAGTGATCTTATCATTCGTTAGATTTTGAGGCTTTTTTTAAGCAATTGCCACCATATCGTGATCATTTATTTCTTTTCTTTTTTGAGGATTTTTATCCTTTGAACTAATTGGTCTACCACATTTCAAACATGGCCTAGACTCATTTGCATTAATCACTTATCCTATCAAGACATCAACCCGAAGTGAAGCATTTGCATCTAGAATATAAGATTTAGTAATCCTTGGAAGGTTAGTAAATGCATCTGGCAGCTGATTTATAATATTTGCAAGTAAATCATCTTTTGAACCTCTTGCTCACATTGATTTGTTCGAGAATCTAAATGAGATAGTAATATTGTATTTCAACCTATCTCATGCTCCAGCTACTTATGTTCTCCCCCTAATGTTGGGTAGACTGATTCATCAAAATGACAATCAGCAAATCTTGTCGTAAATAAATCTCCTATCATAGGTTTCAAATATTTTATAATGAAAGGAGACTCATTTCCAACTTATATCCCCCAACTTTTTTTGGGGTCCTATCTCTGTGCGTTGTGGTAGAGCAATTGAAACATATACCAAATACTTAAAAATTTTAAGATGGGAAATGTTTCGTTCTTGATGAAAAGCCAACTCTAATGGGGAGAATTTATGATAATTGATTGATCTTATGTGCATAAGTGTAATTGCATGCAAAATAGCATGCCCCCATATTGAAACAGGAAGTTTTATCCTCATTAACATCGGTCTAGCTATCAATTGAAAATGTTTTATCAACGATTTTTCTAGACCATTTTGAGTGTGAATATTTCAGTGGACATACAATAATCATTAAAGTACTGAGATGTAAACTCACCAGCATTATCAAGAAAAATAATTTTTATTGCATAATCTGAAAATTGTGATCTTAACCCTATATTTGAGCCAACAATCTCGCAAAAGTCATATTGCGAGTTGACAATAAGCATACATATGACCATCTTGTAGATGCATCTACCAAGATCATATAATTTAAAGGACCACATCGAGGGTGAATTGGTCCACATATATCACCCTATATATATTCCAGATATGCAGGGGATTCAATCTCAACCATAATTACTGATGGTTTAATAATCAACTTTTCTTGAGAACAAGCAACAGAAGAGAATTTCGTTGATTGAAGAATATTTTGAATCTTTAATGTATGTCCATGTGAATTCTCAATAATTTTGTGCATCATATTTAAATCGGGATAGCCCAACCAATCATGTCAAATGATACAATTATTAGAACTTGTAAGTCTTTTGTTTATTACGGCATGTGATTCAACGATACAAATACTTGTATGATACAATTCATAAGAAAGTGCGGATAGTTTTTCATGCACAAATATTTTTTCTTGCGTTTGTTATAGTAATATAAAGGTATTCAACTTTTTCTTCATTTGCAGTCTCAATATGATAGTCGTTTTGGCGAACAACCTTGAAACTTAACAAGTCTTTATGAGACTTACTATAATTTAATGAATTATTAATGGCCAATATTGTTCCTCCAGGTAGTAATAAGGTCGCTCTTCCAGAACCCTCAATCAACTTTGTAATATCGGATATCGTATTAACATAGGCATTTTTCATAATGAAATCGGAGAAATATTTCCTTTCTCTTAATATAGTGTGAGTCGTATCACTATCAAGAAGGCACATATCTCCATTACTCATCTTGATTTCAATCGAATATTGAGAAAATTTTATTATCCTCAAAAAATAAAAATACATGATAAAAAATGTGGAGTCTCACAATCTTACAGTGAAAATTAAAAACTTTTTTCTTGAAAAATAAAAACAACATAATGAAAAAAATATGATAACTAAAAGGAAATTACATAAATAAAACAACATAATTTATTTCTCCAATATAATTGATCAAGATTTAATTTTGATCTCCAAAGAAGTCTTCAACTTCCAATGAGTATATCATCAAAGTCATCATCTTTCAAAATCAAATTTGCGTCAACATTGTCATCATATTTTTGTGCAGGTCCTGCCTCATCATCATTTTTTAAAGTCAAGTGTGACTCCATTCGGACATTAAAAGGGGCCCCACCTTCATTTCTCTTTCTTTTGAAAGATTCTTGATAAAGTCTAACAAAATGCTTAGGCGTCCGACATTCATTCTTTCAATGTTCTTTCATTCCACAACGATGACAATTGTCTCTTGAAGGTTTATTTTGAGGACTCATTTGGTTATCCTTCATTATTTCAATGGTCTTTCATGCCACAGCGATGATAATTGCCTCTTGAAGTATTGTTTTGAGGACCCTTTTGATTCTCCCTTTTCTGGTTACCACCATCACGATGATTATTATATCGTCCCCTATCATTGTCATGCCCATACATATTATTATGACCTTAATTTTGCCATCTTTCAAACTGGTCATGTGTTTGTACCTCATTTGCTTTTGGTAATGGAGCAGTTCCAGTGGGACGGGCTTCATGATTTGTCATCAAAAGGGCATTATGTTTCTCAGCCACCATAAGGCATGAGATCAATTCAAAATACTTCTGAAAGCTTTTTTCACGATATTGCTGCTACAATATCACATTTGAGGCATGAAAAGTACTAAGTGCCTTTTCCATCATGTCCTCATCATTTATAGTTTTCCCACATAATTTCAATTAGAAAACAATCCTGAATACAGCAGAATTATATTAAACAACGATTTTAAAATCTTGAAATCCTAAGTGCATCCACTCATAACGAGCTCAAGACAATACCATGGCCTTTAGGTGATGCTACCTTCCCTTCAAATCAATTCATAGTTCAAGTGGATCTTTCATTATCAGGTATTCAACCTTCAATCCTTCATTCAGATGATGAAGAAGGAAAATCATAGCCTTACCTTTATCCTGACTCGACGCTACGTTATTCGGGTAATAATAGCACTACGACCCTTAGCAGCTAGGTGAATTTCAGCGTCGAGAATTCATGACAAGTAATTATTTTTAGAGATGTCAAGTGACACAAACTCAAGTTTCAACAAATTCGACATGATGAAAACAATTATAAAAATAATGTAGTTAAACAAAAATACAATAACATAATGTCAAAATAATAGACCTTTGTTCTTTCAAAGATTTAACAATTTTTTTTAATAAATCAGTGTTACTTTTTTTTTCACAAAACAAAGGCGTTTTAAAAATACACCATGAAAGATTAACTTTATAAATACAACATGAACATCTAGAATGCACAAAAAAATAAACAAACAAACAGTTGCTTCAAGCTAATAAAAACATCAATCCAAATAATAACTATAAACAAAACACAAAATATGAAACAAAAAATTTACACCAAAAATGTTACTGCCTAACAAATTTAAAATGAAATTTCATGTTGTATATGACAAGAAAAATTAAGTGCTGGAGATAGACAAATTATGATAATGAAAAAAAAAATGAACGTAATTGAAACTTAGGACAACAAACGTATATTTTTCTAGTATGCATATAAATTTGGCCAATGCTATTATATTATTGCAATTTTTTAATGTGTAAGTTTAACGTTAAAATCAAAAGTTTGATAAAAGAAAATAACAAACTACAATATTCAAGACAAGTAAATTAAATATACCTGACCAATTGAAAACTTGAAAAAGAGTAGAGTCATGCTGATAACTTATTTCAATATAAGAACAAGATTACAAGGAACAATAATAACAATATAGAACAAGATAGCAAAAGAATATAAGAAAAGTTCTTTCAAGTGTGTAGAACATCTTTCTCAAGACCTCTATTCATAATATTACATAAGGGGGCTTCAAGAGGTCATAAACATGACATTAACTCATGAAAAAGTAAAATAATATGGATGAGTAAATGATTAATGAGGAAGCAGCAGAGGTGTGAAAATTACTACTACTTAAAGGAGTAGTAATAACTTTTGAGTAGTAATACCTAAAAGTTATGGACATCCATAATAATATCTTAATAATTATTT
>NC_061121.1:37174708-37230807 GCF_002878395.1 Capsicum annuum
ATGAAGTATAAAGGTAGATAATTTCAGAACTAGCTAGGTCTTGGATAAGTACCTGTGATCCATATTTGGCACTTGAAGACACTGCTTTCCGTTCATCAAGGAATCTCAAGAAACTCCTGAAGCATAAAAAACAAATATAATTAGTTAGCTCCTCAATAGTAAAACTAGATTGAAGACTTCACAACGGTTAATCCGAAGAGGTAATAGACAACATAGAATCCACATTTGCTAATCTGGTATAGGTATTTTATGCAGGTCCTTCAAAATACAATAAAAACTGGATAATCCCATGGTGGATACTATGATGAGTACATGTAACATAAACCAATTTAAAATTTGGGTTTAACTAGAAGTACTACTAGATTTATTCAAGTAAATTACCAGTATTCCTGCTGTTAAAGCAAGCTTCAAGAAAAAGCACGGTAGAGACTAGAGTGAGAAACCTTCTTTCGCTACATTGCTTGCGCTTCTCCAAGTGTTTCAAAACGTCCTTAAAACAGAATAGGCAATTTTGCATCGAAAATGGAGAATGGATGTAGTTTGAGGCTTATAGGAACAGTAATGAGTATTACTGTTCCACCTCTCTAAAAAATTCAGTGATCACCAACCCCACCAGAGAAAGGAAAAAAGGAGGAAAACAAAGAACAATAGAAACCAGGAAAGGAAGCAAGCATTGAAAGTTCCAGATATTCTACATACCAGAGTCCACTATCATCTGCCACAAAGACCATCGGATTGCAATCAAATCCCACTCCAACAACCATCCTTTCAGAAAGAAACAATATCTGCAAAAGAAGTCTTGATTACACCGACAAATATTAAGATTTAAAAAAGAAAAAGTAAAATGAGATAGGATTCTGACCCACATCACGAAGAGGCAAATCTCGGATTGCTACACTTTGTGCTGCAGCAGAGGGACCAACTTCATCAACGAAGTATATCATTGAGTTATGACCTGAAGATCATCAAATACCCAACATCTGAGCTGCATTAGCATTATTATATGGAAAATTTTGGGTACTTAGTCCAAGACCAAGAAACAGTTGAAGCACTGCCAGAAATAATGCATAAGCCAAAGAAGCAAAGGAAAGAATATCTGACCTACATATGCTAAGGTGTTGCCACTAGGGGACCATCTGACACCAAAAGCCCAGCAGAAGCAGAGATCAAGCTGGACAATTTGCTGCATTAATATGAATAAAAAGGATCTATTATTCTTTCTATGAACATACAATGAAAAATAGGACTTACGAATGTAATCCAGAATTTAATAAAAATAAACACGAAAATTAGTGTTTTCTGATGTCTGTCAGCCAATTCCATTAGTAAGTGCTGTCAATCAACTTAATTGAAGGAACATGGTACTGGATTTAAAACAGTTTAAAAGCATAGAAAACACATGTTCTTGCAAGAGCTAAAATAATATCAACACAGAAAGAGGGAAAGCACATAAGAGCATGAAAACGATAAGATTAGGATTGCTAAACTATTTGAATTCAAATCTACATGTGATATTTTAAAACCGATTTAAACAACTTGAATAACATCTATTCAACAAGGAGGTATGGGAAACCATCTAAGCAATTTCATCTCTGATACTCACATGCCAAAATACAGGAACTGTATCTCCATAGGAAACGTTGCACATGGACAGAAGAGTAGAATCATGTAACTTCAAAGGCTGGGGCAGTTTAAAACCATAAATAGTTATAAGACGAAAGTTCAGAAAATTGAACTCGTTCCATGCCCATGACATGTCAGTGAGCCGTATTCTTACGTTACTGGTTTATAAATAGTACTATCTGATATTTTAAGTGTAAGCCTTTGGTTTCTGCTTTTCACAGAAAAGTGGGTGAATGTCAACTTTATTTTGCTTTCACAAATCAATCAGAAACTGTTCAGTGCTTTCAGTTGGCAAGAGAGAATTCTTATTTAGTCGCACAAAAATTATGCGGTCCAGACTTTAAAGATAATCACTTACTTTGCCAATGAATAAGTCAGTATACATATGAAGCACTCCTTCTAATTGACTCAGTGGGGGTATTGAAACAAACTTGTTAAGGGTAAGATATGAGCAGCTTTCTTTGAACATAAAGAAAAATAGAATTGGATAAGCAGAGTTACAACATAAGATAAGATTCAGACCTCTCCAAATTTGGTATCTGCAGAACTCCCCATTGCAGAGTCTCTGATCCATTGAGTGAGAAATTATAAGAAACTATGGTAATATTGAAGAAATCTAACTGAATGGAGAGAACACAATTTTGCGAAGCATACTTTGCGTCAACGCCTTTAATGAATGTTGAAAATACTCGACATTTACCATCAGTGGATGTTGTTGCTAGGAGAACCTGCAGGAATATTTACCAAAATTCAGTTCAAAGTGATAACACACAAGCTAACCTTTGAAATTAAAGAAGGCCACTGAACATGCAGTGGCAAGTGTATCTAACATTTAATTAACCATTATTTTCTTGATGTACCGCATAAGATGTAGATTTCACAGTGGGCCAAACAAGCTAACTCAACTAGATTTGTTATATGCATACATACGGATGGGCCGCATATCAACAAAATGGATGATATACCACAAATTCCCAAGGCTCAAAATACTCCCTCGCATAAACATCTAGAGAGATGTGGATATAAGATATATAAGATAATATCTCCTATGTCAGCAGTCAGCAGGCAGTTAGCTTTTATTTAAAATCACATTTCAACTTTTATGTAATAAGCAACATTAAGATCTTCTTCCAATTAGCCCAACACTATAATTACTCATACGGTTTTGCTTCCACTCATTTAAGGAGGAAAAACAAAGCGGAACCAGATCACCAACTCTCAGGCATTTCCTAAAGTTAAGCTTGGAATGCCTTGTTCCAGCATCTATAGCTGCCTTCATTTCTAATAATACTAAAAGAGAACGAAACATGTGGGGATTGCAATGAGCATTGTCGCAAACAAGAAAAAGAATAGTCCTCAAATCCTTTGCAGAAAATATTTAGCAAATAACAGTACAACTAGTTAAATGAATGTCAGAGGATCCTTTGCTGCTACATGATGCGACAATATAGAGAAAGCAACAGACATACATTATTCGGATGCCAGGCAATACTTGTTACAGATGAATCATGCCTTTTCCTGATAAGCTTACTCACCCACCTGTCAGAAAATAAAGATAAATTAAATATGTTACTGTAAAAGTAAATGTTATTCCAGTCGTAATGATTAGTATATGTATTAGCTTCTGCATAAGTGAAGGTCCAAGATGTCAGTATCTCTTTTCACCTCAGAGACTGGGAGTTTTTTATTTGTTCATCATTAGTCAAAAAGTTTGGCTTCTATACACCTATGGATTGACATAATACCAAATTCACAGATAACATTGTACTATGCATGAACAAGATAAACAACACCATCAAACTAGGAGTGGGGCTCTTTTGGTTCATCATCAGTCATAAAGTTTGGCTGGCATATACCTATGGATTGACAGAATACTAAATTCACAGATAACATTGTCATAAGCAGGAATCAAATACGCTACATCAACAAATTAAGAGCGAAATATCAGCCACTGAAAAACTGCTATTAGTCTGAAAGGCCAATATTTCAGTAATGCTATGGCATGACTACTTCAATAGAAACCCAATCTACAGTTTACTGAATGTAATACTGAACTCATCAATCGAACCACCTAATCCAAAAATATGGGTTCTATCATAACGCTTCATATCGGCTAAGTTCACGAATTTGAGATATGAGGACTAGAACCGCTGACATCCAATGTAAGGTAAACCACCGCCTCTCAGGTCCCCGACTGATTCTACCATAGAGGCAAACTATAGACAACAACTCCCCCACTAACACAGCTTACAAATTTTATCGAATTGAGCTCTCCAAGGAGCAACTCTTCTCAAAATCTCACTCATCAGGTGCTGAGTTGGAATTCCATTCTAACTAGGACTCTTGTGGTACAGGAGCGCCCGACTCTTTGGTCATAAGAACGTTGGTTTTAAGAATGAGGCATTGCCTTTCTCAGATCTTGACTGCCCATTCGTGCATCTAACTAATCTGACCTCAATATCCGCACATTCTAAGACATAGTAGCATTGAGATATAAGAAACCATACGTGCATGCCATTCTTTCAGCACTGCTTTTGCTAAGGATTTAACTTGTTCAACCATCACAAGGAACAGTAATATTACCAATTAATTTCTTTTATCAGGTAAAGTATGAACCATTCAAGGAGGCATCTTAGTACAAAAAAGAGTTAGCTTCTGTACATTCCTGGTCTCTTATCTAAAAACTCCAGGAGCTGAAAAAATCCAAAAAAAGAATGAGAAATATCACCAGTTATTTTCTTGCTCGTAGTAGCATATACAAACAGTTTTAGCTCCACTTCCAACAGCAAACTTGTTTTCTGCAAGACAAATTTAATAAGCTAATGACAAAAGTGAAGCAAGTTAAAGGTTTAGTGTCAGAATTATGCTAGCAAGTAGAAGATTAGAAATGAAGCCCCGGTGTGCATGGTCTGTGATTCTCTATAAAATCTTTAAGCCATGTACACTTCGAACATAAGATAAGATGAATATTGATAAAATTAAAAATTCCAACATAGAATCAGTGATCTACATGTAACAGAAAAGAGTATACAAAAAAAGGTTAAGACATATGTGTAGCCACTTTGACATAGAACAACTTGCAGAAGAGGGGTCTAAGAATTTTTAATGGATGCCATATGTGTGTAAGAGACACAGAAGACAAACCATCTTTTATGAATCGATCAGTGGCTGCTCAATTGTGCAATATGTTCCTACGCATCTACGAGGTCAAGTGAGTAATGACCAAGACATTGAAGGATAAACAATGAATTGCTTGACTGGAAGAGAGAGAGGACTGAACAAATGCAAAAGAAGGGTACGGAGACAGCAAGTATTTGGTGTTTTTTGAGGAAGGGAAGAACTCTAAGATGCTTTGAAGGGAAAAGGAAGTCTACTCAAGAACTCAAAAGTACCAGTTAACTTTCAATATTTGCTATTCGATTTAATCTCGAATGGTTGTTTTAGGATAGAAAAGATGTTACAATCTAATAATGTTTTGCAAGAGTTGTCTCTAATCATGGATTTTTATTTTTATTTGTTGAAACCGGTAACAGTTTTGATCATGGATTATATATCCAGACTTTCGAAATCAAGAAGCACTGTCTTACTGCACATGTTAATATAATTTAGGCTTAAGTCATCGATAGGCTCTTAACCTTGTTTCAAGATTTCACTTGGACCCCTCAACTTACCATTGTACCTATTGAACACTTTAACTATTCAAAAGTCATTCCTATTAGACGCAAAATGTTGACATGGCAAAAAAAGTGTGTTTCGCACTCTTGAGGCGCGCGAACCAAATTTAAAAAGTATTTTTTCTTTTTTTTCAACTTTTACACAAAATGATTCTTTTTTAAAAAAAGGACGAACAACATCCTCCACATCTATCATCTTCTCCACTCAAACCGCCACACTCTCTCCCTCTCTTCCTCCCTTTCTATTCAATTCTTTTTCTAAATCATCTTCTTTTCTTGTTTAAATTCCTTGCACTTGTTCATAGGGAAAAGTAGATATAAATTTTTAAAAAATTTCCGGCAAAGTTCCATTTTTTCCGGTAAGAATGATATAAAATATTTTTTTCCCTAAAAATTCATTGTCATTTTTAGTAACTGAAGAAGAAGATGAAGATAATAGTTAGGAGGTTTGTGATGCTATCAAAATGAAAGGAAAAATATGGGATTAGCATGGGCGGGGGCTGAAAAAATCTGTTGAAAATTTGAAGTGAAAGGAAAATTTTGTTCATCCTTTTTCAAAAAATGGATTAATCATTTGAAGTGAGTGTAACTATTTAAAAATCTGAAAAGATCTGTTGAAACTTTTCCTTTCCTTTTTCAGTTTGTTCGGCCAACACCGGCGCTGGTGAAAAGGGAGTGGGGTTGATGGAGAAGAAGAGGGTTTCGGGGGATGTTTGGATTAATTAAAAAAAAAAAAAATCTTGTCTTTTTTATTATTTAAATAAAGTTAGTTTTTTAAAAAAATTATTTGAATTCAATTGCCACGTGGCATTACTTCATTGGTCTATTTGGCATGCGAGTTACACTCACTTCAAATTTTCAAAAGATTTTCATTGTGTCAAATAGGTATAAATTTGTTAAGAATGAAATGTTCAATAGGTACAATGGTAAGTTGAGGGGTCCAAGTGAAATCTCGAAACAAGTTTAAGGGTCTATCAATGACTTAAGCCTATAATTTATTTACTTCATCATAACAAAATATAAATAGAAAAAAAGTGCTGCACTTGAATACCTTTTGGACTCCACTGCACACAAAGTGCTGCACGATTCAGCCTGAGAATAACCAGAGTAGGAACCCACCCTGTTGTTTCTTGGTTCCACACATATCTACAGAGAATATTATTCTATTCAGCACATTAATTCATAATAAACGTCCCACAATGTGCAATCATGGAATACGCACGTGCATGCACACACTCTTTCTCTGTCTCTCTCTCACACACACATATACCCCTTTCATCCTCTTTGTGTTTCCCCTAATCTAACCATATTACCTTTAGGCTTTTTCACGTCAAACTGAACTATTGTACACATAAAAAAGAATCAATTATTAGATTAAAGACAACAAAATACAGAATAATACTACCAAATGTGTTATACCGAAAAAAAAATACAACTCTGTATCTTTGTCAACTATATAGATTGTCACAGACTCACAATAAATATTAAGCTCTACTAGGAAAAGCAAAAGAAAGATATTGTAGCCCCATCTGGGTGAAGTGGCTTTTACGCACCTTAAGAAAGAAAAACCTGGTTCTAACCTTCACAAATATTACCTCAAACAATGAAATACTGAAAACAATAGAATATAAGTATGTTACTGAGTAGTTTGAAGTACTTCTCAGGCCTAATGTTCATTCTAACCAGACAGCATCACTCTGGCCAGATTTAACAAATTACAAAAGAAAAAGATCAAGAGAGAAGCCCCTTGTAGGACAAAAAAGCGGCAATGGAAAATGGAAGACTTTTTGCTGTCACCTATTTAATGATATCAAACTCTAAAAACTCAAAGATTGATAGTCACTTACGAATTACGGTCATGAGAAACAGTGACTATTTTGTTGGATCTGTAACTCCAATCTATACCAGAAACAATTTGGTCATGCTGCAGCATAAAGGAACCATAAGAATCAAATTAATGACAATGTTTCAGTCAAATGGAATTGAAAAAATGTTGGAATGAACATAGATTGCGGAAGTCATATGGAGGAGAGTTCATTCAAAATTTTATGTTTATCAAATAATATGAATTTAAAGAGGTTCTCGGAAATTTTCAACAGCACATCAATAGACACAGAAACTAAATTAAAAGGAATGCAAACTTTATTTATGCAAAAATGGTCCCCTATCCAAATATCTGACTACTAATCCATATGAAGGGAAAAAAGAAAGAGTGCACGGTCAGCTGGACAATGCCTAAGACAGCTAAAGAGCTTCTGCAAAGCTGGTACATGAAAGGTTTGGAAAAGGACAGGTTGATCACTTGGAACTCACTTCTTTCATTCATATGGTGGATCATCTAGTAAGAAAGGAGCACTAGAATTTTTTCAAGCAAAAGGAAATCAGTTAGACTTAAGTACAGATTCATCTCTTAGTTGTTTTTTGGTTGTGACATGGCAATTTCAAATGACATAGAAGCTGTGATAAATTTTTTGGGCTCGTTTCACATTTTGTGATGTAGTTATCTCCTGTAGATATTTTGGGCTCGGCTCACATTTTGTGATGTAGTTATCTCCTGCAATTAGTTGCAGCACTTTGCTGTACATTAAAAGGAATATCTTTTACCAATCAGACGAAAAGAGAGAAAGCGTACGTGGAAGAGCATCCCAGCTCTAACAAAAGTTACTAAGATATAGGCAGCAAAACAAGAAACACCACAAAAATTTTGACTTTTTAACAATTTGATAACACGACGAGATGACATTAATCGTAACTCAGACTATATTTACCTTTTGAAGAACATGGACCTTCTCCCACTTGTCTTCGGATAGTTTATAAATATGTACTTCGCTGTTGTTAGGACAAAGTGCAATCACTGCAAAAGTAAGTTATATAGGCATTAGCAACTCTTCCTAATTCCATCAAGTAACATCACATGAAACAAACCACTACATACCACACAAAGCATACTCTACTACTTGTATATTCAGATAAAAGCACCACTCTCACTCACAAATAAGCGCAGCCCAGTACACTAAAGTTCATGTATGCGCAGGTTCCAAGGAAGGGACCGACCACAAGGGTCTATTGTACGCAGTCTTACCATGCATTTCCGCTGGAGGTTGTTTCCAAGGCTTGAACCCGCAACCTCCTGGTCACACATGAAAGCAACCTGGTCACTCTCACTCACACATAGATCATGAAATTTACATTAGTGGATAAATCACTGCACTCGAACTACTCCTCATGGCAATAGGTACAATCTTAACATAAATACCTACACCTTAATCCAAGGGTATCGCCAAGTGGTCAATGAAGTGAAGGAGAACCATGAGGTCTCAAGTTCAAATCTCCATGGAAGCAAGAATTAATAGGTGATGGGGAGAGTTATCCAGAACCTGTAGGTATAACACGGCGAAGCTAGTGGGCACAAGGGGTTCATTGCTAGAAATTGCACTGTACATATATAAGGTTAACAACAACAACCTACCCAGTGTAGTCCCACAAAATGAGGTCTGGGAAGGATGAAAAGGATAGAGTGTACGCAGACCTTACTTCTACCTCAGAGGTAGAGAGGTTGTTTCAGAATAGACCCTTGGCTCAAGGAAAAATAAACCAAAGCAATCCAGAAAAGGAAGCCTGTACATAAGGTTAAAATTATGTATGTATATATATGCATATAATTGAAATCCCTTAGAACCTTTATCTGTTCACTTCTTTATATTTTGAATCCCATTAGTGAAAATCCCGACTCCACCACTACTATATAGAATAGTTGAGGCAGACCTTACCCCTGTTTCATTGTGTATTAGTTGGAGTAGAAAATAGTGGGTTCAAACAATGACAGACAATTACCAAACCTAGCATTCCATAACCATTATGAATGAGAGAAACTCTAGAAAAGGTAAAAATTTATCCATCGTACTCACAGCTTGTTTGGATGGTTGTTACCTGTTGTATTGTATTGTGTTGTTAGTTTAAACATAATGTTTGTTTTCATAGTTCCTTAAATTTAATTGTACCATATCTTAAAATCCAGCGTTAGGTAACAATGAAAATTCTCATTTTGTGTAAGGACCAATTTGGTGTGATTGCATTGTTACCTTATTTTTTTCTCATTCTATCTTCATTTATTATTAAAATTCTATTTTATCTTTTATCCAACTTTTTTATAGCAGCCCTTGCCCGTACCCTACTTTTCCTGTAGGTTTACACTTCGACCTTAAAATTATTGATGTGTAACATTATGTAACAACGAAAAATGATACAATCCATCCAAATATTGTATTTATTAAAATAATATGTACCATACAATGCAACACAACAAAGCACAATACAATATAATACATTATAAAACAATGTGTAACAACTATCCAAATAGAGAGTCAATAAAATAAATGAAAGAAAAAAAAATCTATGTGCTACCCACTTGAACATAAGACTGTAAAAATGACATTTTTGCAGAAAATCCACCTTTTTAAGCACTACAACTCTGTAGATGAAGCACAACCAGAGCAATATGATGATTCTTTTAGCATAAAAATTCACTTTTTTTCCTTTTACCATAAAAAAGAAAAAAAAGTCAGTCTGGTGCACTAGGACTGTGGAGAAGGGCAGAGCACAAGGATCTATTTATTGTAAACAGCCTCATCTTAAATTTCTCCGAGATTACCAGTTTCGAATTGCAAATAATCTTAAAAGATTAAAAGTGATGAGCAAAAGAGATTACTGGATAGGTCAGGACTCCAAGCATGACAAGTAATGCACTGAGCAAATTTATGTACTGAACTTGCTGCCATTTTATTTTCTGGCCTACAAAATAATTAATTGATCAATTAAAAAAAATCGATCTCCAGAGAAAAAATGGGAAGAAAATGGAAGATCTGAAGAGAAAAATTGCGAATTACGAAAGGATCTATACCTGCAAAATGAGATCTAGAAATGAAAATGCTGAGTAAATTTGTAATTTATAATAGTTTATTTCAAGAATCCAAAATGCTTTTGTTGATCAAAGAGAAAAGGACAAAACTGTGGGGTTGTAAATTAACAGTAATCGAAAATAAGAGGACTGAAATTATAAATTTAGTTTTAGCTAACTTTTAAGGCCCGGTGGGTATAGAAGCCCACAATTAGTTTGCTTCATTGGGAAATTACTCCTTTCGTTTCGAAGGGTCTCTTTGGAAAATCAGATTGAAATTGGCGTAATTAATGGGTAGTAATTAACAGTCTAGTAATTACACAGTTAAGTAATTATGATAATTTATTTAAACTGACATAATATAATTACATTATAATTACAAGAGTATTATTTGATTGGTGCAATCATATAGTTATATTAAATTTTTAAAATAAAAGTTAGTCATCAA
Organism: Capsicum annuum; assembly: GCF_002878395.1. NCBI lineage: Eukaryota > Viridiplantae > Streptophyta > Magnoliopsida > Solanales > Solanaceae > Capsicum > Capsicum annuum. The sequence goes on from NC_061121.1 coordinate 37,185,351, forward strand.
AATTTAAAAATTTATATTCAAATAAGAATTTTTATAAATGATTATAGAAAAGCCAAGAAGGCTAATGCTTGCTACTAATGTGGCAAAGTTGGCCACTTTGCAAATGATTGTAAAGTAAAAAAAAAAAAGATTAAGAGTCTTACCTTAGATGAAGAAGTTAAAGACTCTTTATGCAAAATATTGCTTAATTCCTCTCCGAAAAATTCTAGTTCGGACTATAGTGATAACGAGGAAAACTATTCGTCCATGGATGAAGATTTACGAGTCCATAAAAATGAAGATTATATGTCTTCAGAAGATAAATGTCTTTCCTGCCAACAAGGACAACCTTGTACTAACATGAAAGAAGAAGGTGTTTTTTATAACATCTACTCTCAATTTCAAGTTTTAGAAATAAATGTCCTAAAAGAAGATAAATTAACCCGGGAGGATAACCAACCATCTACCAGTTATTCTTGCAAAGAGGAGAAAATTTCTCGTATTCCCTCCCAAAAAGGACCTTATACCAGACAGAAGTTCAAAAACTTTTAAAGGAAAGACAAAAGATTGTCAATGTCCCTGCAACAACCCAAGACCTTAAGAAGGAGATTGATAATCTCAAAAAGGAAATATCCTTTCTTAAGAGTCACAATTTATCTTTGGACAAAAGGGTTTCTGCCTTAGAAAACCCAATTATGACACCTACTGTAGTAAGCCCTACTCTTCCTTTGCCTAAGGAAGATTTCCTCCAAACTTTGGAAGCTGTTGCCAGCAGCATTTTTATGCAAAAATTATTCTTTTAATCAATTATAATTATAAAAAAGAGTTTACAGCTCTCATTGACAGTGGGGCAGGCTGTAATTGCATTCAAGAAGGATTGATACCTTCAAAATATTTTGTGAAAATCACTCATGTTGTAAGAAATACTAATGGTCATAAGATAGGGGTAAAATATAAAATCCCCAAAGCATATGTTTGTCAGAATAAAATATGCATGCCAGAAATATTCGTTTTAATAAAAGATATCAGTGACGAAATTATTTTGGAAAAACCTTAGTTTGTGCATATGTATCACATAATTCAGTGGGATGAGAATGGTGTGATTGGCACTTTTGAAAACAAACAAATTCGATTTGAATGGTGTGAACCACCGTATACCAAGTATATAAACCTAATAAAGAAAAAAAATACTTTCTAAAATCAAACAAATGAATTTCCTGAAAAATGAAAATTGCAGTTTATCTATTGATCAAACTTTTCAAAATCTTAAACTGATTGAAAAAATTGAACTGTTAAAAAATCAATTTTCAATAGAAATATGTGGAGATCATCCAAATGCTTTTTAGCAGAGAAAAAAGTATGCGGCTAGCCTTCCATATGAAAAAAGTTTTCAAGAGGGCAATATCCCTACTAAAGTCAGACCCTGCCAAATGAATTCTGAATACTTAGAATTGTGTAAAAAAGAAATTGATTCTCTTTTACATAAAGGTCTTATAAGACCTTCAAAATCTCCATGGTCATGCACGGTCTTAAACATGATGAATAGGAAAGAGGAGTTTTGAGGTTGGTTATAAATTATAAACCTCTCGACAAAGTCCTCAGGTGGATCAGATATCCAATCTCAAATTAAAAGAATTTATTAGATAAATTATATGATGCTCTAATATTTTTTAAATTTAATTTGAAATCAGGTTACTGGCAAATTCAGCTATTGAAAGCAGATAAATATAAAACTGCTTTTAATGTTTCAATAGGACAATTTGAATGAAATTTCATGCCATTTGGACTGAAGAATGCTCCTTCAGAATTCCAAAACATCATGAATGAAATATTCATGCCCCATAGCAATTTTATAATTGTCTATATTAATGATATATTAGTGTTCTGAAAAAATATAGAGACACATTTTAAACATCTGAATCTTTTCAAAAAGATCATCATACAAAATGGCTTAGTCATATCAAAGCCAAAAATATTTCTTTTCCAGACAAAGGTAAGATTTCTCGATCACAATATTGACCAAGGAAAAATCATCCCTATAAATAGAAGTATTGCATTTGCTTTTAAATTTCTAGATGTTATAATAGATAAAACCCAATTGCAAAGGCTTCTGGGTAGTCTGAATTATATCTATTCTTTTATAAAGGATTTGACAAAAGACATAGCTATCTTGTATGATAGTCTGAAGAAAAATTCAAATGCATGGACGGAGAGTCATACTCTCACAGTAAAAAATATTAAAGCAAATGTTAATAACCTACCATTGCTTACTTTGGCAAATCCTAATTGAAAAAAAATCATTGAGACTGATGTCTCTGACATCGGCTATGATGAAATTTTGAAGCAATATTCCCCACAAGATAAGCAGGCCTATATTATTCAATTTTATTTTGAAAAATGTAATGTCAGCCAGAAAAATTATGTAATTGTGGCTAAGGTTTGCTATAGTCAAATGTATTTTAAAATTTCAGGGCGATCTTTATATCAAAGGTTTATTATAAGAACTGATTGCTAGGCTATTAAATTTATTTTTAATAAATATTGTAAGTACAATGTGTTAAAGCAAATGTTTGCAAGATGGTAAGCTCTGTTAGCTCCATTTGATTTTGAAATTCAATATTTAAAAGGATTAGATAATAATCTGCCCGACTTTCTTACTCGTGAATATCTAACCTAATTTTTTTTATGTTATACAGGATGGCATCTTAAGGTTTCAATTCCTCTTACAGGGGAAGAGGAAGAGGTAGATCAACCTCCACCAAAGGCAGAGGTAATGTCTTTGCCCAGATTGGTAATCAAAGGTTTGTAGCCTTGAACATTGCAAGTTCAAGTACATCAGATCTTAATACCGATTAATAGATGTACCAAGAATTCTTGGATTTCATAAAATCAAAATCCAAAAAATAAGAGGAGCCCTCATATGCTACTGCTCTCAAAGATAATGATAATGAGAATATGAAACTCTATGGATGAAACAAAGTAGAAGAGGTTATACTTCTTCTTGAGAACCATGATCTCAGATGGAGAGAAAATCCATGGCAACTTATGCAAAAGTACATGAATAATACATTTTACACTACTACCACATATAAATACAAGAAGCATAACGAGACTATATTATCTCAAACAACATCTGCTGAGATTCAGTATTTATATGCAAGTGGTAATGTCAGGTAAGATTATAATTTCTTCAAGATTATAATCAAAAAGATTTTCATTCCTGAGGAATGGGGCTTGAGTACTCTTAAAGAAAAGGAATATATTTATCCCGAATAATAAAAAATCACAGTTAAATATAATTATTGGGATTATATTGAGAGTATTAATAAGACTCTATTATGTGAGAATCCTGAACTCATTCATGGTTTATCAAAGTTTGTGAAAATGTCTACAAACAATGTATACCAAATTAGTTTACTCAATGGTGGATCTTATATGGTCCTTCGGCAAAAATTTTGCTTGAACCTCTCAAAAGTCTTTATAATGACTAGATAGAAGTATCACCAATACTTCTCAAAATGCCGAAAGAGCATATCTATTTTAATGAAATATCGACAATGTATTTCTTCATCGAATTCTCCATTCCTTGAATCTTGAAATGTTTCATAGAGGTAAAACCAAACCTCGACAATCTCTCATGTTTAATGAGAATTTATTATACTAAATTCTGGAGTAAGTTAAATCAACAAACTGCAAATGAAAATGTCTATAACCATCAATTAATTGAAACAATAAAAACAAATGTTACTCAATATAAACAACAGAAGGAGATGGCTTCGTTATATGAACAAGAGGAACACAGTCCATTCAAGAACATTGCTCGTAAATTTCAAATGAAGAAAGGAACAATGTCTAAACCAGAGATACTAACTTCATACATGAAAGAAATCAAGTGAGATCTAATAAGGAATCTCGATCAAGGATATCCTTCAGATATGTCCATATCATCCACAGGTCATACTACAAAAAATGAAGGAGATTGCTTAGCTGGGGAATCCCAAATCATTCAGAGTGATGAAGAACTAGATCTGGATGAATACTTGAAGCAATTCCAGGATACACTGGAAGAATCTTCCATAACTGCAAAAGGCAAAGAAAAAAAATGAAATAATTAAAGAACCCACTGCTAATAGCATTATTGGGGGATACAGCTTGATGGCAGACAACTTTTATAAAGCGCACAGTAAAGGCCACTGAATTTTATAAAAGTAAAAGCCATATATAAATAATACAGGCCAATGTAAACAGTAAAGTGCAATAATTTTCTTTTGTTGTTTTCTTAGAGCATCTGTTATAAAAGGAAGCCCAATTTTATTGGGAGGGACAGGTTTTAGAACCCTCACTCTCTCTACTACTCTCTCTCTCTCTACTCTCTTGTAATAATTTTCTTGGTTTGCAATAAAGCTTTGGTTCTGAGCATAACTATCCATTATAAAGGTATATATATTTTTGTAATTTTAAATTTTAATTTTTATTCTATTTATCATAGCCTAATGATAGGCTAAATACTTAATGTTGAACTATGACTGACTACGTTACTAGTATGGTATGGCATATGTTATTCAAATAAGACTTAAATCATCCAATGATATTAAGGTCGCAATACATAGACCTGCAGTAATAGTTCTTATTTAGGCTTCATACCGAAGGTCCATCTGAAAGGCCTGTTATCCAGGAGGGCATTAAAGACTGTATTTTGGACCCGTTTTGAATTAAAGCTATGACTGTGTGCCTATGCTTTGCTTGTAAATATTTCTGAAATATCATTGAAGCGATCTGTTTCTTATTTAATATTATCTTTTAAAAATATATAAATTAATAAACATATATTCTTAACTAATATTATAAAAAAATAATTGATTTATATTTTTAAATTAGTATATTTTTATTAAATTAATCATAAAAATTAAAAGTACATAATTTGTAAAAACACCATGAAATGCATGTTTGACAAAAATATTAATATTATAAACATAATGTAACAAAATTATTAAAACATTTAACAAAGGATAATATATCAATTCTAAAATAAAACATAAATGGCTTGCAATGTGTAATATTAAGTCAATACTACTAAATCAAATAAATAAAAACTAAAAATATAACATAAGTTTAAAGTTCAAAATTCAAAACAAAAAAGTTAACATAGTCCTCCTATGTCAAATTTTAAAAGAATGTACATAAATATGACTTAAAAGAAAAAAAAATGTAAGTCTATAACCTTATTCAACAATGAATTCTACTTTAATTTACAAATTAGAATACTAACAAAATTATGTTAAATGAAAAATATAACATAAAATAAAAAAAAGATAATTACGAATAATTGCATAGAATCACATGAAGTAAAGGTTGAGAATGAGAAGTGAGGAAATAAAATATAAATGATATACAATAAAAAATATATTTTTGAAAATATTAGAATAATTAAAATAAAAAGGAGTTTAAAATAATAGAAATAAAAATAAATTAAAACAAGAATATAAATAAAAGGAAGAAATTAAAAAGTTATCAACTTTTAATTACACCATATACGTAATTGCCAATAATTTACAGCTTTCCACTGAGAATTAGAGTGTTAATTATCCTTGGCCAATTACATTCAACGACTTGTCTATCAACTAATTACCTGATCAACCAAACATGTCATACAGTTATAATTACACTAAATTCATTTCACAAGTGGCTTTCCAAGTAAGCTTTAAGTAAATGATGTTTTTAGCTAAATCACATATTTTAAGAAATTACTCATTTCTGAAAAATAAAAAGTATTTTTACTAACTTACTCTTAATAAATAATATAAATATATATATATATTTTAGTAATTTTTTAATTATATAAAACTCTCTTTATTAAAAAAAAAAAAGTAAAATTAGAATAATGTCATTAGTATCTTGTTGTTCTGTTTATTTTGTTGCCTTAATATGAAAGAAATAAACTAATGAATCTAAAAGAAAAAAATAGACTTACTGTGAAAAATAGGAGGAAAAAAAAGGATCTATTTACCTGCAAAATGAGATCTAAATCCAACTGTTGAGAAATTTGTAGGTCATAGTATGTACTTCAAGAATCCAAAATGATTTTGTTGATTAGAGAGAAAAGGAGAACATTGTGGGGTGGTAAATTAATAGTATTTGAGAACTAGAGGGCTGAAATTATAAATATTAAGTTTTTAGCAAATGTTTGGGTCCAGATGGTGGATCGGTGGGTAAAAGCCCAAAAAGTAGTTTGTTTAATTTGAAAATGATACCTCCGTTATAAGGTGATATTTTTATCTTGAGAACATACCTAAAGATACTAGTCATTTCTAAGAAGATATAAAGATGTTCTTACTACGACAATAATATATTTCACATGTGGAGTCTAGTGAAGATAGAGTATATGCAGACCTTACCACTATTTCATAGAAATAGAGAAGTGGTTTCTGAAAGATCATTGGCTCAACTGAAGAAAACCAAAGTAGTATTATAGGGGTTGGGGGTGGTGATACTAACAATAATGTTATGCGGAGCACATATACATATATGTGAGTGTTACTAACTTATCCTTAATAAATATCTTTACAAAAATAAAACATTTTAGTAATCTTTTATTATGTAAAAAAAATTTTATTTAAATAAGGGAAAATTGGAAAAACGTCATTAATGTCTTTTTGATTATCTAAAACATCATTTATTTCGGAATAGTGGGAGCAGGTGAAATGGCCTTCAAAGTTGAAAACTGATGATGTTGAACTTTTGGCCTTTGGATGAGCAAAATCTTAAGGTTAAAAGTGTTGTTTGTAGGAAATTTTTGTTAAACTTATGGTTTTACCCAAGGAGTAAATATCACGATTCAAAAATGGGTCATGATGACATTTATCGTGGCTCAACCTTGATAAATAAATCAATCACCCAAACTGATAAAGGAAAATAAAAAACAACAACAATATAATCCAAGGCAAAACTTTTAGAACGAAGTCAGCCTATACCAGTATAATAATAATGAAAGTCTGAAAGAAATGTCATAAATCACCCAAAATCTGGTGTCATAATATAAAAACATCTAGGTACAATTCGAACTAAAAAGTACAAAATATGTCTCTGGTCTAAATAAAGACATAAGTAAAATATAATGAGATCTTAAATCTATCCTGAACACTAGAATGACCCAATACCTCGAATAACCCAAATCAATAACACTATCTCAGTGTCCACATATCGTACTCATGCTAGGATATGCATCGAAAGGGCACAGTAGGGGTGAGTACGGTCCATTTGTACTCAGTAGGTATTATAGACCTATTGAGCAAAGCCGAAAATAAGATAAGCAAATAATATTATTAGCATATCGCCTACAAGTAGAAAAATCTCAATGATATATCATACCATCTCCATTAACAGTTCTAATATATATATATATATATATATACACAGAGAGAGAGAGAGAAAAGAAAACAACACAGATATACACCAAAAAACACAGAAACTAAGCGCAAGTCAAGGAGACTAAAGATACCATAAAGAATGTGTGTGCAAATGCAATGCAATGCAATGTGGAGGGATAAACGATGAAAGCCATCACATGACTTTCTGTATATTCTACTGAGCTTGCAAATCCTAAGTAGGACCCATGAGGGTTTCAAAACACATATACTATATGTCATACCTTAATCTCAACTCAATAACGAGAGAGTTTTCATAAAAGTGTCTCATTTTCTTTCAAAAATAGTTTTTCTTAATGGCACCAAAATCTCATGAATGTATTTGTATAAAGTGGGGATGTAATGCTCACAATCAACTCAACATGATGATATTCGATCCATTTAACACGTATGTGTGTAATATAAGTGAGCTCATAACTCAACTCAATATGTCAATAGTTCATGATTATAAACTCTAATTAGGCAACATCGAAAAAGAATGCATGTATGTCACGATTTGAACCAGGACCTAGTCGTGACGGGTATCTTAAGATCACCGTGAGCCAAAAACCACCTTCTTAGCCTAGCATCCAAAATACAATAAAAGAATACAGCAAAAGACAACCCAACATGATAAGTAAAATAAATAAATTATAATACCCCCTACTTTTTCTAGCTTAATTTCGTCCCTAGAAGGTCAAGTATTAGCTTCTAAAATGAATACCATTTTATTTTATATAGAATTTTCCAGATTTAGACCTCCCATTATATGAAAAATTGAATAAGATTTCCATCGATACTAAATCCGCCTAAATCCGATACTCGGTTGAAGAGTTAAGGACAATTACAACCACCGCATCACAGTGAAGGACAATTACATAATTGTCAAATCCAGTGGACCTCCGCGATATTGGCGTATCGCGGAGAGGTCTATATTCCTAATTGTTGAAATCCAGTAGCCCAACGCGATACTGGCGTGTCGCGCCAGTGGCTAAAATGGTATCCAAAGGGGCACCGCGATGTGGCGCATCGCGGTGAACACCCAGTTCCTATTCGTCCTTTTCCAGTAAGCCACCGTGATAGTGGCGCATCGCGGTGGCTTATTAAATTAGGATTTTTGCTTTCTTTTCCAGCTCCATGTAGAAGCTTAAAAGGGATATTTTGGTCAATTTCCAAGCCCTCAATCCATCTAAAACATGAGAGTAAACCCTTTCTAATCCTATTATGCTCATTATTAATCAATTCTCTCTCGAAGAAAAACCCTAGAGCTCAAAGCTTTCTCTCCAAGAAATCAAAATTCACCATTTGTTTCTCCAAGCAAGTTTTAAATTGAGGATTCCCAAGACAAGATAATCAACAATCCATCTCCAAGAACTCAAATAGGAATCAATAATTCAAGTTTCTTCATCTAATCATCAATCAAGGTATGTGGGGTTTATGAACAGGGATCCTCTTTCATCTTGTGTCCAAAACCAAGTTTTATTTACAAATTCATATTATTTTAAATGAATATTCATGATATTTAAATTAGGGTTCATACCAATTATTGCTATTTGCAAGATTGTGAGTGTTTAAGAGAATTTGAAGATAAATAACATGTCTATTTTCATATTTTCATGCTTATGGCAGTAATTTCTAGATTTTGAGTTTAATTATCATTGATTTTACTATCAAGCATGATTATTATGATGTTTTGACATGAGTTTGATGCATAGTTTATCAAGTCCCAAGTTTATATGTTGATATTTCAAGAAAGATAATGCTTTAAGCATCCTATGAGCTGATTATTTCAGATTTACAATACAGTTTTGATCTTTTGATCCTCAGATAAGTTTTAGAATCCACTTTACAGATTTATTATAGATTATAGAAAGCAAATTATCTTTATTTACAGATTTTTTCAGATAAGTGCTTGATTGATTTCATAATAAACCCTTATGCTAGTTTTAAAAGTGGATTTCCAACAAGATGAGCGTACCAAATTAAAGAGAGCAGTATTTAGCATCGAGGGAGAAGTGTGGGATTAGCGTGTCCTATCTTTCACAGAACTACGTAGACAACGTAGGTACAGATTATCAGATTATTCCCATTCTAATATGGATGACAGATTTAGCTTGTGATCGATCGCATGGACAGTAGGTTATACTCCCTAGCAAGAGTATGACACCTCTCTCCATCGTGAGGTTTTTCCCTTAATGGAACAAGACGTTGGACTCCATGTTAGCTCACATGGTTTATGTCGGTTAGAAGAACCTCCCTACTAGTAAATAAAAGCTTTGAAAGAATTTCCTGAAGATAAAGTGTTTTCCTTACAGCTTAATGGTAAAGATCTTCAGAGTAGTTTCTCAGAAAAAATAACAAAAAGCTTTTAGAAAACTAAGTGTAAAGGCTCATAAAGTTTACTCGGATTATGCTTTACAGAAAGGTATTATCTATAGATTTCAGCTTTCAAATTTTAGAATTGAGAGTGAGTCCTTTCTACACTTAGACAGTATGATTTAAAGAGAGAATACAAGCATAGCTTTTAGAATAAATGTTATGACTCACTAGATTTATAAAGTATGATTTGCTTCTTATTATTTCAGTATTTCAGATATTCCAGCTTATGTGAGTCATTTACATTTAGCATGCATTATTTTATAAATTATGACGATGAGATGATGTTTTACTTACGCATTTTACACCCATATACTCAGTACATCCTCAAAGTACTGATCCACATATATGTCTATGCGCTACATTATCTCATAATATAGGTATCAGTTCAGTTGTAGTGGGCATACCATATTCAAACAGTTTACAGCTTTCAGTCAGCAGGTGATGAGTCCTTCTGATTTAAGGGCTCGAGTCAGTCATATAGTTTGACCAGTATTTTATTATTGTTTATTCAGCTGTATTGATTAGGATAGCTGGGGGTCATGTCCCAGTTACCTATAGTCAATACTAGTAGAGGCTTGGTAGATAGTCAGTAGAGTTAATATATTTGATTCCAGTGTTGTTTTACAAAAAGCATAGTTGGAATTATTTTAATTTAGTTCTGTATTGATTATATTCAAAAAGGAGTCATCTTCCACTTATTTTTGTTCAGATTTATGTATTTTATTCAGTTGCTTATGAGTTATGCTGGTAGAAGAGTTATCTTGGGGTCACTTGTGGTTCTAAGCACCGTGTGACATCTCGAGACCCATTTTTGGGGTGTTACAAACTTGGTATCAGAGCACAAGGTTCAAGTGTCCTAGGGTATCTATGAACCGTGTCTAGTAAAGTCTTGCGGAACCGTATAAAGACGTCTGTACTTTTCTTTGAGAGGCTACATGACATTTAAGAAAAGTTTCCCTCCTTTCATACTTTAGATCGTGCTGTAAATTTATTTCTTCAGAAACTTCTATCTACTCGTATGTTACCCTAAAATTCTTCATTTATGACTTATTCTTGAGATAACACGATTAGCCAGTTCCAATTTTCTCCCCAGATAATGCTCTCAGATTTGCTAGAAGAAGTCTTAGAAAACCAGACCAAGGGGTTGAGAGGAGCTCTCTAGTGTGTCATAAGTCCCTCAAGTTGAAAGTTATGTCCTCATCCTTATGAGTTGTTCAGTTGAGATAGAACTAGATATGTATTCAGATTCCTCATTATTCCTTCAATAGAGATAGTGCTCATAAGAAGAGATAGTATGAACCTAAACTATTAAATGAAGTATGCATTCGAGGGGTATTATGAACTTCAATGTTATGATTTACGAATAGTAGAACCTTATTATAGTTGAAAGTATGGGTATAGAGGAGTAGTGCCAAAAAAGTGGGAATGATGATTGATAATAAGTATAGAAATAAACTTAGGCATGTTGTCTAGTTTTATTAAGGTGATATGTCCTTGTGTTCTAGTTTAGTGGAAGGTAGAGAAGGAGTTATTAGTTAAGGAAAAATTTTTGTTTGCTTGAAGTACGAAAGGAGTTATTGATGGTATTTATTGTGATTGAAATGTATAGGATATTAATAAAGTATTGGGTGATTGAGTACCATAAATTTAGGTGTATAGAAGGGTAAATAATAGTGATGTGAAGAAATAGTATGTGCTAATGGATTATAATAAGATATGTCATATAATTTTGACCGATTACTATTATTATGAAGATCTAGTGGACTAGTGTTTCTTGGTGTTTTATTTTATAGCTTCCAAGTGAGAATTGTATGTACGGTGGGATGTTAAATCATGTTTATCACTAGACATTAAGTTTGAATAGTTGATGGTCATCAAGGTGGATGTAATGATTTCTTGGTTAGTGATGTTGGTTATATGGAAGTGATCTAGTAGGCTTGAATAGTATGTGCAAGAGTTTGAGTCCATTTTAATTTGTAATTAAGTATGATGTTGTATGTATGATGAAGAAGTATGTCCAAGGTGATATGGGGTTGCATTATCTTCTAAGGTTATTACTTGTTATGTGTAGTTAGTAGTATCGTTGAGTCGCTAAGAGGAAAGAGACTAGTTATATAGTATATGGTGTTCTTAATAGCTAAGTTAAGAAGTTGAGTTATGGATAGATGATGTTGAGCCCTTTTGGTATGATCTTGATTCTCATGGTTTAGAAATATAAGTTTAGAGATGCAATCTTAGTAGTCTATGATAGAAGCAGTGTAGTTTATTAAAGGTTGAAGATATCTGTGTTAAGTGTTAGAATCTATGTTTGAATCTTTGAAGATTGAGCCAACAGAGATGAGAGTTGAAGCTCTAGAAGGTGTGAACTTAGGATGTGGTGATACTCATGAAGATTCTAAGTTAGTAAGTGTTCAGTATATTATATGATGATTAGTAGGGCTGTAGAAAGATAGATTTGTACCTTAGAAGGAAGTATTAGAAGTAGGTTTACACTTTCAAGTGTAGTCTTTTAGAGTAAGTTTGTTATGTATGTGTATCGTTGTGTTCCAGACTCTAGAGTATAGTGAGTGTAGTCCAGTTTAGAGTTTAGTAAAGGGTTCTTCAGACTTAGAATGATGGCTTAAAGCTAAGGGGGAGATGATAAGACGAGTAACCAAGTTAATCTCTTAGTTTCTAGTAGTGATGCCAGTATGTTATAGAACATTAGAAAGGGGGAATAATGCCCAACCCATTCTTATTTCAGTATTTATGCTTCAGTTACTCCGACATCTACTCATACCTTACATTTTAGTTCTATGATCATAGTTTATGTTCATATACATAATAGAGAATCACGTACTCTCCTAGTTCCTAGTATGAGGAGTTACAGTTCATCCAGCAGTTGGAATCACATTCCATGAGTTATGAACTCCAAAAGTTTAGGTCATGCATCTCATGACTCATGTACTCATTCTTTACAGTATGCTCAATTCCAGTACTCAGGCAACACTCTTAGCGATCAGCAAAATTCAGATTTATATCATATATGTCATCGATTAGATCTCTTTAATGAATCCATGTCATGAACACTCTTTTCCCCAAGCCTCGGTAGAATGTTAAGTTATGCTTAGTATTCTTTCATGTTTCAGGACCTGGTACTCCAACCTTTCAGTGACCTTCCCTTAGGTCAAGATAGTGATGATGTACAGTTGTGTGGATGTGGGAGAGTAAATGTGTTATGTTGGGATAAAAGGTTGTAGGCTTGTTTTATGTAAGTCTATAAATGAAGAAATATTAAGGTAAAGCTTTTTGTGCATGACTTGGTTAGTTGAGAATATTTTATAGATGCTTCCTTAAGAAAAGTGCATAGAAGTTGTTATTAGTAGAGGTGTTAAAGAATACGAGAAAGATGCTCTTATAGGTATTTGTTTAGAAGTGCATATGTAGTTATGAAGATAGGATTGAACGTCATGTTGGTGTATAAGAGGATAGGTGTGTTGTGCATTAATGAATTTCTAGTAAGAGGTTAAATTTAGTTATTAAAGTGATAAGAAGAATCATCCTAGAGTGAGTAGTTATGACAATGCTTGGGGCATTGAATCCATGGTTCAGACTAGTATTATGGTGTTATGTGCAGTACCTTGTGATTTCGAGTTAGGCTTGACCATGATGAGAGGATTTAGTTCAGTTTAGACTTTAGTAAATGGATTTATCGATGCCATGTGGAAATTATAAGTTGAATCAAACGAGTATGGTATTTGAGGGGAATGGTATAGTTGAAGGAGTGTTTGAGAAGTGTTGCTAAGCTTGAAAGTAGAAGTTGCATTGCTTAAGGCCTAGTAATTCTAACCTAGCTTATGATTTATGTGTTTATATTCCATGCTATAGAGTGGTAGCAATGTTGTGATTTCTTATTCAGATGTTTTGTTCAGAACAAGCCCAAAGTTCTTTACTCCCTAATAGCATTAGAAATTTCTTAGAAAAGTGTTGGAGAAATACTCCATCTGAGTATTAGCATTCAGTATGATTTAGTCTGTATAGCCAGTAATCCAGTTTAACAGTCGGACAAACAAATTTCTATAGTTTTCCATCTTTCAATTTAGTCTAGTCTTACTATCTAAAATTTCATGAGTATGGTCATTTCAAGAGGTAGTTTACTTGCATCCAGGTAAATTATGAATTCAGCTCAGTATATACATCAGGCATTAGTTTCAAATTCAGATATTTAGTCATGATTCAGTTCATAAGTATTCAGTGAATGATCTTAGTTTTCCAAGCATACTAACTCAAACAATGTAATACCCATCATATGATCTTAGCCTCGTTATCTCATGATTCATGCCTGCATAATTTATCACTTTACGATTCTACATGAATGATTGCATCATGAACACTTCAACCGAATTCTAAACTCTCAGCATGAATTAGCTTCTTATAATAAGTAAAGGCAAGTTAGCTTTGAAAATTAGTTTCGTGATTGAGGTTTCTAATGTTCCAGACTTAGTCATGTAAGTATATTCCCTGATGCGATTGTTCAATATGCAATCTCAGTTGCCTTAGTTCAGAACTTTCATTGCAATCAGTCCGTTGAGAATGTTACTTGGGAGGCAGAAGCAGACATGCATACCAAGTACCCTCATCTCTTCTCCCCAAACTCAGATTCAGTCGAAGGTAATAGTTTTCCTTCATTTAGTTCTTTTCCAATCTCAGATTCAGCCATTTAGTTATTTTTATGAAAGTTCATGCACTTACAGATCAATTCAGTAGCTCACTAAGTTGAGATTCAGTCATATAGTTTATTTTAGTTGTGCATGAACGCTTATAGCCTTAGATTCTTCAGTATTCTCAGCTTAACTAGCCACATTCAAGGACGTATATTTCCAAGGGGGAGATATTGTAATACCCCGTACTTTTCCTAGCTCAATTTCATCCCTAAAAGGTCAAAGATTAGCTTCTAAAATGAATAAATTTTTATTCTTATGGAATTTTCCAGATTTAGACCTTCCATTATGTGGGAAATTGAATAAGCTTTCCATCGATACTAAATTCGCCCAAATCCGATACTTGGTTGAGGAGTTAGAGCATTTTTAAGTTGACAGTGTCCCACCTGAGCAACCACCGCGTCGCGGTGATGGATAATTTCAGAATTGTCAAATCCAGTGGACCTCCGCAATATTGGTGCATCGCGGAGAGGTCCAAATTTCCAATTATTGAAATCCAGCAGCCTAACGCGATACTGGCGTATCACACCAGTGGCCAAAATAACATTCCAAAGGGGCACCGCAATTGTGGCATATCACGGTGAACGCCCAGTTCCCATTCGTCCTTTTCCATTGATCCACCGTGATAGTGGCGCATCGCGGTGGCCTATTAAATTTGGATTTTGCTTTCTTTTCCAGTTCTATTTAGAAGTTTAAATAGAGTATTTTGGTCAATTCCCAAGCCCCCAATCCATCCAAAATATGAGATTAAACCCATTCTAAGCCTATTGTGCTCATTATTCATCAATTCTCTCTCAAAGAAAAACCCTAGAGCTTAAATCTTTCTCTCCAAGAAATCAAAATCTACCATTTGTTTCTCCACGAAAGCTTTAAATTGAGGATTCCCAAGACAAGATAATCAAGAATCCATCTCCAAGAACTCAAATAGGAATCAATAATTCAAGTTTCTTCATCTAATCATCAATAAAGGTGTGTGGCGTTTATGAACAAGGATCATCTTTCATTCTTGTGCCCAAAACCAAGTTTTATTAACAAATTCATATTATTTTAAATGAATATTCATGAGATTTAAATTACGGTTCATGCCGATTATAGTTATTTGCAAGATTATGAATTTTTGAGAGAATTTGAAAATAAATAGCATGTCTATTTTCATATTTTCATGCTTATGGTAGTAATTTCCAGATTTTGAGTTTAATTATCATTGATTTCACTATCAAGCATGATTATTATGATGTTTTGACATGATTTTGATGCATGGGTTATCAAGCCCCAAGTTTATATGTTGATATTTCAAGAAAGATAATGCTTTAAGCATCCTATGAGCTGATTATTTCAGATTTACAATACAGTTTTGATCTTTTGATCCTCAGATAAGTTTTAGAATCCACTTTATAGATTTATTATAGATTACAGAAAGCAAATTATCTTTATTTACAGATTGTTTCAGATAAGTGCTTGATTGATTTCATAATAAACCCTTATGCTAGTTTTAAAAGTGGATTTCCAACAAGATGAGCGTACCAAATTAAAGAGAGCAGTATTTAGCACCGAGGGAGAAGTGTGGGATTAGCGTGTACTATCTTTCACAGAACTACGTAGACAACGTAGGTACAGATTATCAGATTATTTCCATTCTAATATAGATGACAGATTTAGCTTGTGATCGATCATATGGACAGTAGGTTATACTCCCTAGCAAGAGTATGACACCTCTCTCCATCGTGAGGTTTTCCCCTTAATGGAACAAGACGTTGGACTCCATGTTAGCTCACGTGGTTTATGTCGGTTAGAAGAACCTCCCTACTAGTAAAGAAAAGCTTTGAAAGAATTTCCTTAAGATAAAGTGTTTTCCTTACAGCTTAATCGTAAAGATCTTCAGAGTAGTTTCTCAGAAAAAATAACAAAAAGCTTTTAGAAAACTAAGTGTAAAGGCTCATAAAGTTTACTCGGATTATGCTTTACCGAAAGATATTAGCTACAGATTTCAGCTTTCAGATTTCAAAATTGAGAGTGAGTCCTTTCTACACTTAGATAGTTTGATTTAAAGAGAGAATACAAGCACAACTTTCAGAACTAAATATTATGACTCACTACATTTATAAAGTATGATTTGCTTCTTATTATTTCCATATTTCAGATAGTCCAGCTTATGTGAGTCATTTATATTTAACATGCATTATTTTATAAGTTATGACTATGAGATGATGTTTTACTTATGTATTTTACCCCCATATACTCAGTACGTCCTCAAAGTACTGATCCACATATATGTCTATGTGCTACATTGTCTCATAATGTAGGTATCAGTTCAGTTGTAGAGTGCATACCATATTCAGATAGTTTACAACTTTCAGTCAGCAGGTGATGAGTCCTCCTGATTTAAGGGCTCGAGTCAGTCATATAGTTTGAGCAGTATTTTATTATTGTTTATTCAGTCATATTGATTTAGGATAGTTGGAGGTCATGTCCCGGCTACCTAAAGTCAATACTAGTAGAGGCTTGGTAGATAGTCAGTAGAGTTAATATATTTGATTCCAGTATTATTTTGCAAAAAACATAGTTGTAATCATTTTAATTTAGTGTTGTATTGATCAGATTAAAAAAGAGTCATCTTTTGCTTATTTTCGTTCAGATTTATGTATTTTATTCAGTTTCTTATGAGAAGTAAAAGACAAAACAAACAACTAACCCACACTTGTCCATAAAAGCCTCTAAAAACCAGAATACCCAATTAGGATGGGACCTATCCCCGACCATGACAAAGAAAACTCACAGTTCCTAAAATCTAAAAAGAAAACTAATAAAATGGCAGAGATTTTTAAAGATGGAGGCTCACCATTTCACAACATATCAACCGACGAACCACACCATCTAATATTGCACAAGAGTCACAAAAATCCCTTTGAAACCTACATCATGAAATGATTCAGCGTATAAGGATCATCAGTGGGGTAATCACTAGTATGTAACTCAGAAAAAAGTGATAAAATAATGCCATTACCAAAAATCCATCAAAAATATATGCACAACAGTCATACATACATATATAGAATTCCAAGATAGGGACGAGGGTCTTGAACATGAGGTTTTAAAGTATTAGCTTGAACTATGTAGGTCGCTTCATCCTAAAGAAACCCATGAGCTATATGGGTCCAGATCCCTTTATTGGAAGGGCCCCAGAGTGTGTTAGCCGCATGAACCAAGGAAAAATCGAGGAAAAATCAAGGAAAGGCTAAAGACATCAAGGTTATAGCCTTCCCAAAAATATATATAATATGTGCACCAAGCACACAGTCGCATGGACCCCCAACACAGGCAAACATGATTTTCAGTAGTGATCCCCCAAGACCTATACCTTCACGGTATAATCATATCAATAAGCTTGCAAGCTAATCCATTTATGCCAAACCAAACCATATAACCAAATTGACTCTCAAGTTTTATTTAAAATACAAGTCATGGCCACCAAGGCTATCTAAATCCATTTTTTTCACTATCCATTATTCTTTATAATGCAATGGAAGGTTCCAAAAGTAAGCTAAATTATGCAAAATCCGTATTCAAATCAAAGTTATGAAGGTGGGTTGAGGTTAATACCAATACCAAATCCAAAATCCATCAATTTTGGGAAACCCATGTTCCCTATCCCAATCATCCTAAATATACACCTATTCAACCCCAAAAACCATCAATTAAAGTGCAAATAACACATTTAAACCACGGGAAATGCAATTCAAGTAATAACCATTAAAAAACCCCATACGAATTTCAAAATCAACAATTAAAATCATATGAACAATGATTAAACATATGTCATAATATAAAATTCAAGTTAGGAAGGAGAGACATGCCTAAAATACCAAAGAATTTGAAAGGGATTCGAAGTTTAGGGCTTGACTAATTGATTTCCTTCAAAAAAACCTAGTGTTCTTAAATTGGGAGTTGAAGAGGAGAAAGTAAACTTTTGATTTTTGATAACTAATATTAAAGGGGCCTTTACAGTACTTTTAAGTCATGGGGTGAGTGTAAAGGGACAAAAAAACTAGAATAAACCTAATGAAAATGTGCACGAAAATAGGGGCTAGTTATCATGAGTTAGGTAACGACTCGTGAAGTCTGACCATGAGTCATTACCTGGGGATCAAAATCTTGGTACCTCACTATTATGACTATGATCCCATATAATGACTCATTGTCTGCCGTCACAACTCGTGACGTTGACTTATGATCAGATCGGAACTCTTATACGACCTCACTATTGAGACAAAGAGTCTTACTAATGAATAATTATGTGACCTCACAACTCATTGCCTAGACATTACCATTGGTAGTGCTGGCATTATTTCAGAAACTAGGCTACTTCAATTACTCAACTCTTGGGGGGGGGGGGTCCTAAAGCTCAAACTTGGGTTGTCACAATGTAAGACATCATTAACATCATATCAATCGCTAACTCGGGTATTTCTATCATGATAAAGGCAACCAATGCTCAAATAAGACCTTTATTAGCAAAATGAGCCCCTGTATGAGCATTACATCTAGTAGGGACGGAGCCACCCTTTCACGAGGGGGTTCATCTGATCCCCCTTTGATGAAAAATTATATTATTTATAAATATTTAAAATTATTTTTATATGTATATAATAGATATTGAACCCCCTTTAATTTATTCGTATATTTATTTATGAACCCCCCAGGTGAAAATCCTAGCTCTGCTACTGATATCTAGAATAAAAATATCTAAATGCACAAATAAGACCAGTGATGTCAAACAAAGCCCCAACACTACAATACACATTATCATATATCACAAGTAAACAACAACAAAACTTAAGCCCCCACAGGACGAACACAATAGTAATAATAGTCTCATAATATAAATCCCAGAGTTATTTTTCCCAACCCATAACATGTTTATGTCATGACCCGAGACTACCCCCTTGTTATAACATGGTGCTTAAGGCCACAAGTGACCCCAAGCTAACCCATGATCTGGTATCTGCTGTGAGCACTGAATAAAATAATAATAAATCACCATATGCAAAAGCTAAACTAATAGAAATACTATTAAGATGTATTATTGAAATGATACCCAATATGTCTGAACTACTGATAAAACTAAAAATAAGTCTAACTATCTGAAAGCCTCTAGAACATGAGGAGTTGATGGGACAAAACCCCAACTAACTTCGATTGACTGAAATAAAGAAAGTACTGAAAATAGCTGCAGTTAACTTATCCTCGAAGGATGAGGACCCACCACAACTGTTGTTAAGTAGCACTAAGCTGGCTAAGGGCGATCATGGAACTGAGCGTCCAAACCTATGTTATAAGACAACATAGTGCAAAAGAAAGTATACGATCAGTTCTAAGAATGTACTAGTAAGTAATATATGGATAACTAAGATACATATAAGTACCGAGCTTAAATCCATTAATATATGAAATGAATGCTAGACCAAGTAAAAGATATGTTGTAATAATCTATAAATCTAAATAACTGAATGACTGATAAACTAAACACTTGGTAATGTAATCCTGATCTGATACGGTATGAATACTAAACTGAGATTGTGGGAGCTAACTATAATCGACATGCCTCAATCTGAGCTAATTAGGGTCCAACCTGTAACCCCAGTTAGAAGGGTGTTGGTACCTTGCCAGGGGTACCAATACATTACTGACAATGTGGATTCACAAAGCTGATATCCCGAAGAATGAGGGTGTTATGCCTCTATTGACAGGGGACTCCTCCTAATTTATGGTAGCATCGTAGGTCTAAAACTCAGAGACTGCTACTAATGACTCATGCCTAACTGATGGGGGAGCCATCATCTCTATATTTACTCGGTGCTAAGGGCTACTCGCAACTGAATGACACTGGTATTATTATTTATTTAATATGATTAGGTACTGATAAGTGATCAACATAAATATAATAATCTAAATATAATGATATAAATATGGTCTGAATAATTTGTAACTTGAAAAATCTAAAATATGCAAGGCTATCTAGGTATCGGGTGTTCATAACTCTGTAACACTTAATGATACTTTAAATACAATAACATCATTTAAAAACACTATTGGGAAATTCATGATTCAGAAACCCAAAACATAATAATAATTGATGAAAACCATGATTATAGGTATGGCATAATGCTCAACTTATAAGGAAAATATGATTATATGGTTAAATTCATAAATTGATAATTGAGCATGGTGTTAACTGAACATGGTATGGGTGCCTGAAATTATAAAGCATACAAGGATATAGTTCACATGGGAAACACATTATCATGATTTGTATTCAAAACATTAAGAGAGAATTGAGTAAATTCATGCCTGACATTGAATTTCTTAAAAAGAGAAAAAAAGTTTATACTTAAAAGAAACAAAGGATTCTTGGGACTCAATGGGTGGAAAGGACCTATTGATGAATACCTCACTGAAACACCTGGATTTTTACCCTTGGAAATTTCCTGAGTTTGAGCCTTCTGATCATCATATGACTCATGCTTACTTGTCATATGATGTGGTATAGTTTACGGAACCTTGGTCATATGTTACTCAATGTGCTTTTGGTTGTTTACTTTTTAAGATACAAATGGATATCACAAAGGTCTTATAGAGATGGTACGAGTGGTATAGTCTAATTCGTATGTTTTTCAGTGTCCAACCCATTAGATTCTACCTAGGGTACTATTCATAAGTTGTAGGTATGAGTGGGTCTATGAATCGTGTGTTTGATAGGATTGGAGTCCAATATTCAATCTAGGGTATGAGTGGTAGGTACCACTCATATGATGTGCGTATGAGTTGGGAGGGGAGAGTCGCACCCTCCTGTGCATATTTTTTAGCTTTTAAGCTAGGCTGTTCTGGACATTTCCCCTCTTAACCTCTTTTGACCCTATGACTTAAAACACTATTGGTACTACATTTACCCTATTCTTTTCAATAAAAAACACTTTAAATACTCTTAAATCTCTCTCAAGCTCTTGGTTCAAAAAGAGGCTAGGGTTTCCTCAAAGTGGTCAATTAAGGCTCTCAAGGGTGGTTTCTCTCCATCTTCTTTGGTATCTAAGGCATGTTACTCATCCCTCATTATTAATTCAAACAAAAAGTATGTTTTTATGGTAGTATTGTTGTATTCTTTGGGTTTTGAAATATGTGTTAGGGGGTTTTGGTTGTTCTTGGTGGAATAATAAAAGTATATGCCCTTAATATTTTTGTTAAAATGCCTATGAGAATGGTTGTCACATAACATGAATTTTATTGAAAACCTTGCATTGTGTAATATGGAAATGGAACCCAAATTGGTTTAATTGATTTAAATGATTTGGAATGTCCTTGGTGGCCATGGTTTTGGTTTGATTGGTAATTTTGTAGGGTACATGGAAATCACCTAAGTGTTGGTTAATGACATTGCTTGCAAGCTATAATCAGTATGATGATACCACTTCATAATGCCTTAATAATGGACTATTAGAATTGGTAATTTGGTTATGTGCTAAAGGTTTTAACTAGGCAATAATGGAGGGTTGTAATAGCTAATCATGAAGGTATTAGTTTGATGGACGGATAATGAAAACTCATATTTGCTGTTATAAGGGTTGGTCATAGTAACCATATACTTGTGGGGTACATGGGAATCCCCTAAGTTTAAACTTGTATATATGTATCATAGAGGATGAAGGGTACATGGGAATCTCTGACCCCTATGATATCTCTAATTAGTGTGGCTACACACTTTGGGGCCAGTTCATGGGGTAATATTGGACCCATATAGCCCATGGATGGTTCGAGAACGATTAAGCTACATAGGTAAGGTTAAGGTTTTAAATACATGCTAAACTCGATTCCCTTCCCCGACATGGTATATATGTATGTGATTGCATATAGTTATTTACTTTGATTTTAAATATTGGCATTATTTTATCCTTATTCCTGAGTACATGCTAGCATTCACCGGCTAACCTATCTTCGGGCACTGTATCCCTACGTGATGCAAGAATTGACTATACTACTCATCCTACTTAGTGACTTAACTTCGGGGACAACATTGGTGTCAGACTGAAGTGGTGAGCTTCCATACTCTGGAAGACTCCATTTCATGCTATGGATTTTTTTCATACTTTTGGTTATTTCTTAAACTTTGGTATTTGGACATGGTTGAGGGTATGTCCCGATTGGATTTTCTTTATTTTTGGCTAGAGACTTTGTGAGACTACTTTGGGTTGGCATAGGCAGTATTGGTATTGGTGTCAGCCTTGACATTGGTATTGGTATTAAGGCTGACACCATTTGAATTTATTTGATTTATTATTGTTCCATCTTTTTATATGTTCAAAATTCATCCGACATAGGGTACATGGCGGTCATAGTTGGGCATTAGGGATGGTCTCTGATCCCAATTGGACTTGAGGCACCCGACACGACTAGGCCCTAGTTTAGGTATGTCAGATTGGTATCAGATCCAGGTTCATGGTCAATTGGGGGTCCTCATAGCCGTGTCGAGTAGAGTCTCTTTTAAGGGTATATAGTGTGCCACACTCATAAGGCATTTAGGAATATTTCCCTTTCTTGTGGTCTGATTTCAAGCTGTAAGGTCTTGAATTCTCTTCTAACCTCTATTTGTTTGCTTTTTAGATTATGCCTCCTCAGCTAACAGAGACTTCTCTGTCCTACCTGAGGATAATGTTGATGGGACCCATTCTACTTATGGGGTCCAGACCCAGTCTAGAGGTCCAGTTCCTAATTGTCCTAGAGTTCTACTGGTTTTCTCTAGTTCTACTCGAGCACCTTAGGCTGATGTGATGAATACTGAGTTTCATCAGTTTATCCATACGGCTTAGTTGGTAGCTTCTCAGTCTGAGCGTGGTGTTTATGTTACTCCATATTTTAAGGCCACAAGGGTTGGATAGTTTATGAGGTTGAACCCTTCTTTGTTTACTAGTGTTGAGGATGAGTAGGATCCTCAAGTTAATCTGGATGAGATGGAAAATATCTTTTATGTTATGCATTCCACGAATGTGGAGGGTATGGAGTTTGCCACCTACCAATTGAAAGATGTAGCGTACCAATGGTAAGAGGAATGAGATCAGGCAAAGGGCAACAATATTGAGTCATCTCTATAGAAGGATTTCTTTGGTGATTTTCTAGATTGATTCTTTCCTCAGGAGTTGAGGGAAGCAAAGATGGAAGAGTTTGTTAATCTAAAGAAAGGTAAGATATCTATCAAAGAGTATGGCTTGAAATTTCACCAGTTATCTCGGTATGCTTCGGATATGATTTCTAGCATGAGGTCTAGGATGAGGAAGTTCACTTTTGGGTTATTCAAAGAGTTGATATTGGAGAGTAAAGTTGCTTTGTTGATCAACGACATGGATATCTATAGGTTGGTTGTATACATGCAATAGAAAGAAGAAGAGAAGAAGAAGCAGGCTGAAAAGGAGGAGAGGAAAGGTATGAAGTTTAGGTTCTCTAAGTAGAGTAGTGGCTAACAATAGAGTGGCAGAGATGGTGGTAAGTGGCCCAAGAAAAAGTGGGGCAATTCTGGGTCTTACTCGACGGCTAGTGCTCTCTACCCAAAGCCGTCGGGTGATAGGTGTTTCTATGGTGGCGACATCTTTAGGGAATAAGGTGTCCAATCTTAGGGTAGTAGGGCCCAATCAGCTCCATTATATCCTTTCTCTAGGTTTTGTGGTAGATTGTATTAGGATTTCTATGATGAGAGGAGGGGCAGGTGCTTCAACTGTGGTCAGCCAGTGCATATGCTTAGAAATTATCTGATTGGTAAGGTTGCTTTGTGGGATAAAAAGGTTCCAGTTGGTTTATTATCAGCTCCTACACCAAACGGTACGCTATTTAGTTTCGGCACTGGTTGGAACCGTCTCTATGCTTTCACTACCTGGCAGAAATTTGAGGCATTACCTGATGTCATGACTGGTATGCTGAAACCTTTTTCTTGTGATGTGTACTGCTTACTTGATTCAGGGTCTATCTCTCTTATGTGACCCCATTTGTGGTT
Source organism: Capsicum annuum (assembly GCF_002878395.1). Classification (NCBI taxonomy): domain Eukaryota; kingdom Viridiplantae; phylum Streptophyta; class Magnoliopsida; order Solanales; family Solanaceae; genus Capsicum; species Capsicum annuum. The sequence continues at coordinate 37,209,845 of NC_061121.1, forward strand.
GTGCATTTTGGTTTTAGTCCAAAGTATGTTTCAGACCCTTTTTCTATTTCTACCTAAGTAGGTGACTTTTTGATTGCCAGGTGAGTCTATAGGGGGGTGTGGTATCTGTTGTTAGTAAAGAAACTTGGGTGGATTTGTTTGAATTAGATATTGTGGATTTTGATGTCATATTGGGGATGGATTGGTTGCACTCATGCCATGCTTCTCTTGATTATCAGACCCATACGGTTGTTTTAAATTCTCTAATAAGCCTGTTATTGAGTGGGAAGGTGCTTCCCTAGCTCCTTAGGGGAGGTTCATATCATATCTTAGATTCGGAGATTAATCTTCAAGGGGTATCTCTATCATCTAGTTCGGGTTACAGATTCTAACTCGGAGGGTTCTTCTTTGCATTCCATCCCGGTGGTAAATGAATTTCCTAAGGTCTTTCCTGATGACCTTCTTGGTGTTTCTCCTAATAGAGAAACTGAGTTTGGGATTGATCTTGTGCTGTACACTCATCCAATTTCTATTCCCCCATATAAAATGGCTCCAGCTAAGTTGAAGAAGCTTAAGGAGCAACTCAAGGATCTTTTAGATAGGGGTTTCATCCATCCTAGTGAGTCCTTTTGGGGCGTGCCAGTGTTATTTATGCGTAATAAGGATGGTTCCCTTCTGATGTTCATTGATTACTGGTAGTTGAACAAGGTAATGATAAAGAATAAGTATCCTCTTCCAAGGATTGATGATTTGTTTGATCAGTTGTAGGGTGCTAAGTTTTTCTCCAAGAGTGATCTTCGATCCAGGTATCATCAATTAAAGATTAGGGAGGAGGATATCCCTAAGACTGCCTTCCGTACACGGTATGGGCATTTTGAGTTCTTGGTGATGTCTTTTTGTTTGACTAATGCCCATATGGCATTCATGGGTTTGATTAATAAGGTCTTCTGTTAGTTTTTGGATCTGTTTGTTATTAGTTTTATAGATGATATATTGGTGTTATCTAAGAGTGAGGTAGATCCCTCTAATCACTTTCGCATTATGGTGCAGATCTTGAAAGAGCAACAATTGTATGCCAAGTTTTCAAAATGTAAATTATGGTTGAACTTTGTCATTTTTCTGGGTCATATCATTTCTAGTGAAGCGATCATGGTGGATTTGTAGAAGGCAGTGGTGAAGAAGTGGCCTAAACCTATGACTCCAACCAGTATTCGAAGCTTCTTGGGTTTAGCTGGTTACCACAGGAGGTTTGTGGAGAGTTTCTCAACTATAGCTGCCCGTTAACTAAGTTAACTCAAAAGAAGGTAAAGTTTTTGTGGTCTGATGCTTGTGAGGGTAGTTTTGAAAAGCTAAAGGATAAGCTAACTTCAGCTACAGTTTTGACCTTTCCTGAAGGCACAAATGGGTTTGTGGTATATTTTGATGCGTCCGTATAGGACTTGGTTGTGTTCTAATGCAGCATAGCAAGGTGATAGCTTATGCCTCTAGCAGTTGAAGGAGCATGAGAAGAATTATTTGACTCATGATTGAGAATTATTAGCTATGGTATTTGTATTGAAAATCTAGCATCACTATTTATATGGATTGCAAGTGGACATCTTTTCTGATCGCAAGAGCCTGTAGTATGTGTTTACTCAGAAAGAACATAACCTCAGGCAGAGAAGATGGCTTGAACTTCTCAAGGACTATGGCATGAGCCTTCATTACTATCTAGGTAAAGCTAATATAGTTACTGATGCTCTTAGCAGGTTATCTATGGGAAGTCTAGCTCATGTGGATAAGGAGAAGAGGAAGTTAGTGAAGGACATTCACCATTTAGCTAACCTTGGAGTTCGTCTTTTGGACTCTAAGGATGGTGGTACATTTATTTAAAAAGTGGTGCAATCGTCTCTTAGTGCTGAAATTAAGGTGAAACAAATGTTAGATCCTGTCTTGATGAGGATCAAGGGTGATATAAGTGGGCAGAAGGTGATGGCCTTCGAGATTAGTGGTGATGGTACTTTACGATACCAAGAAAGATTATGTGTTCCTGAGGTAGTGGTTTATGAGAGAGGATTTTGGATGAGAAGCATGAATCGCGCTATGTTGTTCATCCTGGTTTGATAAAAATGTATCATGATCTTAAGGAGATGTATTGGTGGAACAATATGAAGAGAGATGTGGCAAATTTTATGGCCAAGTGCATGGTGTGCCAACAAGTGAAAGTTGAGCACTTGAGGCTCAGAGGATTGTATCAAGAAATTAAGTTGCCTGAGTCAAAGTGCGAAGTGATCAACATAGATTTTATTACCAGTCTTCCTCGATCTCAAAATCAGTTTGATTTGATTTGGATCATCATGGATAGGTCGAGAAGTCGGCTCATTTTTTGCCAGTGAGGACTAATTTCTCGACTGAGGATTATGCGAGGTTATATCTTTCAGAGATTGTAAAGTTAGGTGGGCTACCAGTTTCTATCATCTCTGATCGTGGTACGTAATTTTTATCTCACTTTTGGCAGTTGTTTCAGAAAGGGTTGAGGATTAAGGTAAGTTTGAGTACTATTTTTCACTTGCAGTCGGATGGGTAAGTAGAAATAACTATTCAGACGTTGAAGGGTATGCTTAGGGCTTGCGTGATTGACAATAGTGGTAGTGGGTTTGAGCACTTGCCTCTTGTAGAGTTTACGTACAATAATAACTACCACTCTAGCACTGAGATGACCCCGTTTGAGGCCTTGTATGGTATAAGGTGTAGATATCCTATTGGGTGGTTCGAGGTTGGTGAGATGGAAATGTTTGGCCTGGATTTGGTTCACCAAGCCATGGAAAAGGTGAAGGTGATTCGAGATAGAATTAAGGTTTCCCAAAGTCGCCAAAAGTCCTATTTGGATGTGAGATAAAAAGAGAGTTCAAGGTTGGGGATAGGGTGTTCTTAAAGGTGTCTCCCATGAAGGGAGTGATGCGGTTTGGTAAGAAGGGGAAGACCAGTCCTTGGTCTATTAGTCTGTACTTGGTTTTGAGAAGGGTTGGTAATATTGCGTATGAATTAGAGTTGACTTCTAGTTTGAGCTCCATTCATCAGTTGTTCTATATCTCTATGTTGAGAAAGTGACATGGTGATCCATCATAAATTATGCCTATTAAGGATATTGGTACTTCAGATTCTTTATCTTATGAAGTGATCTCGATTGAGATCTTGGATCTTCAGGTTTGTTGGTTACAGACCAAGTATGTGGCCTCAGAAAATGTTCTATGGAGGAACCACAAGGTGGATGAGGCTACATGGGAAGCAGAAGAGGACATGAAGTCCAAGTATTCATTCTTGTTTTCTGCTCCGGAAGTTCATGCGGAAGGTATATTTTCTTCATAATGTCATAGTTTTGAAAATTCGTTAAAGGAAAGATAAATTCCTTGCATCTTTGTTTTCTAACTTAGTTAAAGGTCAGAGTTTAGGTGTTAAGGTGTAAACTATGCTTATACTACCTTGTTTCATCATTCAAGGACAAATGATCCAAGTGGGGGAGAATTGAAACACCCTGGCTTTTAACCCTTGAAAATTTTCTGACTTTGAGCTTTTCGATCATCATACGACTCATACTTACTTGTCTTATAATGTGGGTACGGTTTAAGGGGCCTTGATCATATGTTACTCAGTGTGGTTTTGGTTGTTTATTGTCTAAGGTACGAATGGACATCATAAGGGTCGTATGGAGATGGTACGAGTGGTATAGTCCAATTTGTATGTTGTCCAGTGTCCAACCCCTTGGATTCTGCCTAGGGTACAGTTCTAGGGTACTAATCATAAGTTATAGGTACGAGTTGGTTTATAAGTCATGCGTTAGACATGATTGGAGTCTAATATTCTATCTACGATGTGAGTGGTGGGTACCACTTGTATGATGTGTTTATGAGTTAGGGGGGAGTCGTACCCTCCTGCACATATTTTTCAGCTTTTAAGGTGAGGGTATTCTGGATATTTTCCCTCTTAACCTCTCATGACCTCATGACTTAAAACACTATTGGGACTTCATTTACCCTATTCTTCTCAATCAAAAACACTTTAAATACTCTTAAATCTCTCTTAAGCTCTTGTTGAAAAAGAGGCCAAGGTTTCCTCAAGATGGTCAATTAAGGCTCTCAAGAGTGGTTTCTCTCCGTTTTTTTGGTATCTAAGGCATGTTACTCCTCCTTCATTGTTAGTTCAAACTAAAAGCATGTTTTTATGGATGGTTTTTACGGTATTATTATTGTATTATTTGGGTTTTAAAATATATGTTGGGGGGTTTTGGTTGTTCTTGGTTGAATAATGTTTTCCCATGTTTTTCTTATGATTTTCATGTTATAATATTGGTTTAAACATGTGGTTACATGGGAATGGTCAATTGGTACTTGGTTTTGGCTTTGAAAACTATATTCCCTCAACATGTTTGTTAAAATGTCTATGAAAAAATTTTTGTCACATAACTTGAATTTTACTGAAATCCTTGAATTGCATAATTTGGTAATGGAACCCAAATTAGTTTGATTGATTTGAATGATTTGGAAAGGCCTTGGTGGCCATGGTTTTGGTTTGATTGGTAATCTTATGAGGTACATGAGAATCCACTATGTGTTGGCTGATGACATTGCTTGCACGCTATAGTTGGTATGATGATACCATATTATAATACCTTAATAATACTATTGTAATTGGTGGTTTTGTTATATGCTAAAGGTTTTAATTAGGCGATAATGGCGGGTTGTGATAGCTAATCGTGAAGGTGTGAGTCCAATGGACGAACACTGGAAACTCATGTTTGCCGATATGAGGGTTGGTCATGGTGACCATATACTTGTGAGGTACATGGGAATCCCCTAATTAATTCTTATATATGTATCATGGAGGGAAAAGGATACACGAGAATCCCTGGCCCTTATGATATCTCTAATTCATACGGCTATATGCACTGGGCCCATTTAGGAGTTAACACTGGACCCATATAGCCCATGGGTGGTTCTAGGATGGTTAAGCTACACAGCCCAGATTAAGGTTTTAAATACCTCCGAAATTTGGTTCCCTTCCCCAGTATGGTATATATATATATATATATATATATATGGATATATGTATGTGATTTTATATGGTTATTGTTACATCCTATGTTTTGACCCATAGAATTTTCCTGGGAATTCTATTTTTTGAACCCAATACAACTCCAGGGTATGAGCCATATGTTGGAGTGCGAGTGGTATGGTCCTATCATATACTGGCCAGTGTTAGTTGATGGGATGGATGGGTTACTGGAATGGATACAACTTGGGGGGATAAGAATCGTATGGTTGGGTACGAGTCATATCTAGTTCTCATATAGGGGACAATGTTCAATCCTCTTGGTAATCTATTCTGCCAGGGATTCAGATGGGAGGTACGGATCATATGCATTGGATACAACTTCATTGGATGAGTCGTATAGTAGACAGTGTTGGGTCCAAGGGTTGAGGGTGGATATGAGTGAAGGGTACTACTCGTATCGAAAGGGTACGACTCATATTGGTCTGTCGTATCCCTGTGACAGGATTTTGTATAACATAAGTCAGGGTATTCTGGATATTTCCCTACTTACTCTAATAGGATCCCACGACTTCTAACCTATTTTGGAGGATATTTACTTTATTATTTCTTTCTTTAACACTTAGAAACTACTCCCAAACAATCTAAAATCCTCTCAAAAGCTTTGGGGCAATGAATAGCTAGGGTTTCATCTTGAAGACTAATTTGGGGCTTTCTTTAGTGATTACATTCCATCAATTCTTGGGTATAAGGCATCCTACTAAAGGCATGATTTTTACTATTGGGTTTCATAGTTTCATTATTGTATGTTTTTGGTTTTCAATTATGATTTGAGGGTTTTGTTTATAAATGGGTGGTAATGGTTTCCTATGGTTTTAACTATGCTTTTATATAGATTAATGATGGTTTTGGATTATTGGAATATATGGAATGGTTATTGGTAACTGAGATTTGGTTTTAGATATATTTTATGATCCCAATGTGTTTGATAAAATGCTTATAAAGATATGTCCATTGCATTGACTTCTTTTAAATGGAACTCTTGCTTGTTTTAAACTTGGTAAAGGATTTGAGCATAGTTTAAATGGTTTGGAAAGGCAAATGGCTAAATGGTTATGCTTGTGGAGTACGGATTCCTCCGAGTAGAATATAGTAATTAGAAGGGCACCTAAGGTCTTCTATACCTATATATGGTTGGCTATGGATAGTACATGTAAGTATGGTAGTATGACTATACCACCACTAAATGGCCTAGGTTAATAAATAGTAAATGAATTGTTTGGAAATGGTTTATAATTAGGCATTAAAGGGGGAAGTGTAACTAAGTCGTGGAAGGTGGGGGTCCCGAGGGGACTGAAACTAGAAACCCATAGTTGCCAGTATGAGGTTGGTCTTGGTGGACTCTGCACATTATGCCACACCTCAGATTGGGGGATGTACTAGTCATCCCAATGGGATACTTCCCTGGTTGTGTGGCTACACGTACTGGGGCTCTTTTAGTAAGGAGATCTGAACTCATATTTCCCATGGGTGCCTTAGGATGGTAAAGCTACACAGCCCAGTTAAAGGTTTCAAATGCATGCTAAAGCCGGTTCCATTTCCCGACACTTATATATATATGGTTGTATGCATTATGGATGGTTTTACTTGGTTTTTATAACTGGCATTATTTTATCCCTTTCCTGAGTTCATGCTAGCGATCATTTGCTAACTCGCCTATTGATGGTTGTATCTACTCCTTCTATTTAGCGCTCGAAATCAGTATCAGTATTTGGACTAAAATAGCAAGCTTTCATCCTTTCAGAAGGCTCTATTTCATGTTATAGACATCTTTAGGCATTTTTATTTTATTATGGATATTGGTTTTGGACATCGTTGGGGTCATGTCCCAACTGGATATTTTTACTCTTTTGGATAAAGGCTTAATGATACTTCTGGGGGTTGGTATGGGCGGGATCGGTATTAATGTCAGCCTTGGCATTGGAATAAGCTAGGAGGTTAGCATCATCAGACATAATTTATCACTATTCCATTGTATTATATTTTGGGACTGATTATTATGTTGTGTTTTGGTATTCTCTTTGGTTATGGACTGGTTTATTGTCTATGGTTTGGTTTGATATGGTCGTATGGTTCGTTTGTTACGTTTGGACTTGGTTGAGTCAGTCACGATTGTGACCCTATCCCAGAGTCTTCATGAGTACATTCATGCTATCTTGTTATATGCTCAAAATTTAGCCCATCAAAGGCTGCTTAAGGTAGTTGGGTTGGGTAACAAGAGCCGATCCTCGGTCCTAGTTGGACTTGGGATACCCAATTTTTCTAGGACCCAGTACAGGTCGTGATAAGTTGGTATCAGAGCTTTAGGTTCATGGGAAGTCCACAAAGCCGTGTCAAGAAGAGTCTCTTTTAGGGGTGTTTAGCGTGCCACACTCATAAGGGAGAGGCTGCAAGACTTTTAGTAATGTTTCACTTTCTTGGTATTCAATTGCTTGGAATCTAAAGTCTGGAAATCTTTTCTAATCCTTGTTCGTTCGTCTTTCAGGTCATGCCCCGTAGAATTGAAAAATAAGAAAATTCTTCTTTCCCATTTGGGGATGATGCTGAAGGGGTACGTACTACGATGGGGGTACATCTTCGATCATAGGGTCTTATTTTGGATGGTACTGGAGTTCCTCCTAGTCCTACCAGTTCTTCTCAAGTCCCTCAGGGGAATGTGACTAATGCGGAGTTTCTTCAATTTATTCATGGTATTGCTCAGTTGGTTGCTGCTCAGGCTGAGCGGGATGTACTAGGTGGGTTATCTACTGAGACCACAAGGGTCGGCTAATTTATGAAGATGGTTCCTCCTACCTTTACTAGAGTAAAGGTAGATAGGGATCCACAGGGCTTCTTAGATAAAATGGAAAAGATATTTCAAGTGATGCAGGCTACTAATGTGGAGGGGGTAAACTTTGTAGCTTATTAGCTCAAAGATATTGCTTATCAGTGGTATGAGAAGTTGGACAGAGATAGGGATAATATGGAAGAATCTGAATTGTGGGAGTCCTTTGCCTTCTTGGATCATTTCTTTCCTTAAGAGCTGAGGAAGGCTATGATAGAGGAGTTTGTGAATCTTAAGTAAGGGAGAATGACTGTCAAAGAATATGCCTTGATGTTCTATTAGCTATCAAGGTATGATCCTGACTTGATGGCTGGCATGAGAATGAGAATGAGGAAATTTGCTTCTGGGTTGAATAGAGATTTGGTCTTGGAGAGCAAGACTTTATTTCTTATTAAGGATATGGACATTTCTTGATTGACTGTCCATATACAGCAAGTGGAGGATGATAATAGGAGGCTGGAGAAATTTGGGGATAGGCAAGGTAAGAGGAGCAAGTTTTCTAATTTGGGAGGTTCGCAGTCCCAGGGTGGTCGAGATGACGGCAAGTGGCAGAAGAAAAAGTGGGAAGAGCTTGAGTTCCTTCTCTACTGCTAGTGCCCTTACTCGAAGCAGTCGAGAGACAGACATCATTAGGGTAGTGATAATTTCTGGGCACAGGGTGCCCAATCTTAGGTGAGCGGAGGCCAGTTAGTTTCTTTATGCCCTTTGTGTTATTTATGTGGTCAATCCCATCAGGGTTATTGTACAAAAGAAAGGTACAAGTGCTTTAGATATGGCCAGCCAGGTCATCAGCTCAAGGATTATTTGATTAATAAGGTTGCTATGGGGGCGAATAAGGTTTTTGTTGTCTTATCTTCTGCTCCTACACCTGGTGGTATTACATCGGGTTCTGTTATTGCTCTTGGTTCTAGTGTTAGTCAAAATAGGTTGTATGTTTTAGCATCCCGTCAGGAATTCAAGGCATCACCTGATGTCATTACTGGTATGTTACAACTTTTTTATCGTGACATATTATTTTCTTGATTCGGGGTCCACGCTTTCTTATATGACTCATTATGCAGCTGTATTTTTTGGTTTTGATCCTGAAGTGATTTTGGATCCTTTTTCTATTTCTACCTCGGTAGGAGACTCGATTATTGCTAAAAAGGTCTATAGGGGATGCGTGGTATCTGTTGGTAAAAAGTGGACCCTGGTGGATCTGTTTGAGTTGGGGATGGTGGACTTTGATGTCATCTTTGGTATAGATTGGTTACACTCTTGTTATGCGTCCTTAGATTGTCAAACCTAGAAGGTTATCTTTAAGTTTCCTGGTGAACCGATTATAGAATGGGAAGGTGGTTCTTTAGCACCACAGGAAAGGTTTATTTCTTATCTTAGAGCTCAGAGGTTAATCTCAAAGGGGTATCTTTATTACTGGGTCCAGGTTAAAGATGTTAACTCGAAAGGTCCTTCTTTACAGTTAGTTTCTGTGGTTAATGAGTTTCCAGAGGTCTTTTCGATTGATCTTCCTAATGTTCCTTCATATAGGGAAATAGAATTTGGTATTGATTTACTTATGGACACTCGTCCAATATCTATTTCTCCTTATAGAATGGCTCCGACTGAGTTGAGGAAACTCAAGGTACAACTCAAAGATCTACTGGATAAGAGGTTTATTTATCCTAGCGTTTTTCCGTGGGGTACATCGGTGTTGTTTGTTAACAAGAAGGATGGTTCCCTTCGGATGTGTATCGACTACAAATAGTTAAATAAGGTAATGGTCAAGAATAAGTATCCTCTGTCGAGGATAGATGATCTATTTGACCTATTGCAAGGTGCCAAGTTCTTTCCTAAGATAGATCTTTGGTCTGGGTACCACCCGCTTAAGATTAGGGAGGTGGATATCCCTAAGAGGGTTTTTCGTATTCGATATGGGCATTTTAAGTTCTTGGTAATGTCATTTGGATTGACAATGCCCCGGCGATATTTATAGATTTGATGAACAAAGTTTTTAGGCAGTATTTAGATCTCTTTGTCATTGCATTTATTAATGACATTCTGGTTTATTTAAGGAGTGAGGTGGATCATACTAATCACCTTCGTGTGGTGTTGTAGACCTTAAAGGAATAACGGTTGTATGCCAAGTTCTCTAAGTGTGAGTTTTGGTTAAATGCCATGAATTTCTTGGGTTATATTATTTCTAGTGAGGGTATAATAGTTGATCCTTAAAAGGTTGCTGTGGTGAAGGGTGGACTAGGCCTACGACTCCATCCAATATCTGGAGCTTTTTGGGTTTAGTCGGGTATTATAGGCGGTTTGTGAAAGCTTCTCATTGATTGCGGCTCCTTTAACTAAGTTGACTCAGACGAAGGATAAGTTTTCTTGGTCGGATGCTTATAAGGGGAGGTTTGAGAAGTTAAAGGATAAGCTAACTTCGGCTCCAATTCTAACTTTGCCGGAAGGCAATGATAGGTTTATGGTTTATTGTGATGCATCTCGGGTAGGGCTTGGTTATGTCTTGATAAAGCATATGAAGGTGATTGCTTATGCTTCTAAGCAGTTGAAGGTTCATGAGAGGAACTATCCTACTCATGATTTGGAGATGTTGGTGGTTGTTTTTGCTTGAAAAATATAGCGACATTATTTGTATGGTGTTCACGTAGATATCTTTTCTGATCATAAGAGTCTACAATATGTGCTCACTCAGAAAGAGCTTAATCTTAGGGACAGAAGATAGCTTGATCTTCTAAAGGACTATGATATAAGTCTTCACTACCACCTAAGTAAGGCTAACGTGGTTGTTGATGCTTTTAGCAAGTATTCTATAGGAGTATGGCTCATGTGGAAAAAAGAAAGCAGGAATTGGTAAAGGATATTCACCATTTTTCCAATCTTGGAGTTCAACTCTTGGACTCTAAGGATGGTTGCGTAAAGGTTCAAGAAGTGGTTCGATCATCTTTTGGTGCAGAGATTAAGGAGAAGCAAGTGCTAGATCCTGTTTTAATAAAAATCAAGAAGGATATTGGCAGAAAAAAGGTGATGGTGTTTGAGATCAGTGGTGATGGTACTTTGCGGTACCAAGGGATGTTGTGTATCCCTGATATCGATGATTTGCGAAAACAGGTTTTGGCTGAGGCGCATGAGTTGCGCTATGTTGTTCATCCTGGCCCGACAAAGATGTATTATGATCTCAAGGAGATCTATTGGTGGAATGATATGAAGAGGGATGTGGTTGACTTTGTGGCGAAGTGCATGGTATGTCAATAGGTTAAGGTTGAGCACATAAAGCCTGGTGGATTGCATCAAGAAATTAAGTTTCCCGAATAGAAGTGGGAGGTAATCAATATGGATTTTGTTACCGATATTTCTCAGTCTCAGAACTAATTTGATCTGATTTAGGTCATCGTGGATATGATGATAAAGTCTGCTCACTTTCTACCGGTGAGGACTACCTTTTCAAAGGAGAATTATACGAAACTGTATCTTCAGGAGATTATGAAGCTGCATGGGGTTCCTGTCTCAATTATTTTTTATCTCTCATTTCTAGCGATCTTTTCAGAGAGGGTTCGGGACTAAGGTTAGTCTGAGTACTACATTCATCCACAGTCGGATGGGCAAGCGAAGAGAACTATTCAGACATTGGAGGATATGCTTTGAGTCTGTGTAATTGACTATGGTGGCAATTGGGCTGAGAATCTACCTTTGGTGGAGTTTTCTTACAACAATAGTTATTATTCTAGTATTAGTATGGCCCCTGTTGGGGCGTTGTATAGTAGGAGGTATATATCTCCTATTGGTTGATTTGAGCTTGTTGAGGCGGACATGTTTGTTCCTGATATGGTTTACAAGGCTATGGAGAAGGTGAAGGTGATTCGGGATGGATTTAGGCTGCCTAGAGTGGACAAAAGTCATATACGGATGTTAGGCATAGAGACTTAGAGTTTGAGGTTGGGGACAAGGTGTTCCTAAAGATGTTTCCCATGAAGAGAGGTGTGGTCTGGCAAGAAGGGAAAGCTCAGTCTCCGATTTATTGGTCCTTATGTGATTTTAAGGAGAGTTGGTAGTGTTTCTTATGAATTAGAGTTGCCTGCTAGTTTGGGTTTGGTTCATTCGGTCTTTCATGTTTCCATGTTGAGAAAGTGTATTGGTAATCCTTCTTCGATTGTTCCTTTGGAGGGATTGGGTATCTCGGATTCTCTGTCTTATGAAAAGGTCCTGGTGGAGATATTAGATAGGTAGGTTCTTCGATTGCTGACCAAGGATGTGGCTTTAATTAAGGTTCTCTGGCGGAGCCATAAAGTGGAAGAGGCTACGTAGGAAGCGGAGGAGGACATGAAGTCCAAATATCCGCTCTTGTTTTCTGCTCTTGGGATTCGTGCAGAAGGTATGTGTTCTTGAACTCATCTTTTTTTTTCTGAGTTTGTTAAAGTAAACATTAATATCTTTGCCTATTTTTTTTCGAACTTTGATAAAGATTAGGAATAGTTTGATAATTTAAATGACTCTGTGTCTGGTTACCCTACTTTGTCCGTCATTCAGGGACGAATGTTCCTAGTAGGGGAGAATGTTACATAGTGGATTTTGACCCTTAGAATTTGCCTGGGAATTTCGTTCTTCGAACTCAATATAACTCCAGGGTATGTGTCGTATGTTAGGGTACGAGTGGTATGGTCCTATCGTATACCGATTAGTGTTGGTTGGTAGGATAGATGGGTTATTGGAATGGATACGACTTGGGGGGATAAGAGTCATATGGTTGGGTACGAGTCGTATCTAGTACTCGTATAGGGGACAATGTTCAATCCTCTTGGTATTCTATTCTGCCAGTGATACGGATAGGAGGTACGGATCGTATGCTTTGGATACGACTTGGTTGGATGAGTCATATGCTAGACAGTTTTGGGTCCAAGGGTTGAGGGTGGATACAAGTGGCGGGTACCACTCATATTGGAAGGGTATGACTTGTATGGGTCAGCCATATCCCTGTGATGGGAATTTGTGAAACTTAAGTAGGGGTATTTTAGACATTTCCCTACTTACCCTAATAGGATCTCACGACTTGTTACCTATTTGAGAGGCTTTTTACTTTATTATTTCTCTCTTTAACACTTAGAAACTACTCCTAAACAATCTAAAATCCTCTCAAAAACTTTGGGGCAAGGAAGAGCTAGGGTTTCATCTTGAGGACTAATTTGGGGCTTACTTTGGTGATTTCTTTCCATCAATTCTTCGGTATAATACATATTCTCTTCCCTCATTGTTAGTTCCAACTAAAGGCATGCGTTTTACTGTTGGTTTTCATGGTTTCATTATTGTATGCTTTTGGTTTTCAAATATGATTTGAGGGTTTTGTTTAAAAATAGTTGGTAATGGTTTCCCATGGTTTTAACTATGCTTTTCTATGCATTAATGGTGGTATTGGATAATTGGAATATATGGAACGGTTATTGGTAAGTAGAATTTGGCTTTAGATATATATTATGCCCCCAATGTGTTTGACAAAATTCTTATAAAGATATGTTCATTGAATTGACTTCTTTTAAATGGAACTCTTGCTTTTTTTATACTTGGTAAAGGATTTGTGCATGGTTTAAATAGTTTGGAAAGGTAAATGGCTAAACGGTTATGCTTGTTGGGTACGTATTCCCCCGAGTGGATTTAATATGGTAATTGGAAGGGCACCTAAGGTCCCCTATACCTACATATGGTTGGCTATGGATAGTACTTGCAAGTATGGTTGGTATGACGATACTACCACTAAATGTCCTAGGTTAATAAATGGTAAATGGATTGTTTGGAAACGGTTTTTAATTTGGCATTAAATGGGGAGGTGTAGATAAGTCGTGAAAGGTAGAGGTCCCGGGGGAATCAAAACTTAAAACTCATATTTGTCGGTATGAGGTTGGTCCTGGTGGATCGTGTGCATAATGTCACACCTCATATTAGGGGATATACTAGTCATCCCAACGGGATACTTCCCTGGTCGTGCGGCTAGATGCACTGGGCCCTTTTAGCAGGGGGATCTTAACCCATATTGCCCGTAGGTGCCTTAGAACGGTAAAGCTACATAGCCCAGGTAAAGGTTTCAAATGCATGCTAAACCCGGTTCCCTTTCACGGTATTTATATATGTATGGTTGTATGCATTATGGATGGTTTTACTTGGTTCTTATAACTGGCATTATTTTATCCTTTTCCTGAGTTCATGCTAGCGATCACTTGCTAACCCATCTACTGGTGGCTGTATACCACGCTATGCAGGAACCAATTATTCTACTCCTCCTATTTAGCACTCGAATTCGGTATCAGCATTTGGTCTGATGTGGTGAGACTTCATCATTTCATAAGGCTCTATTTCATGTTATGTACATCTTTAGACATTTTTATTTTATTATGGAAATTGGTTTTGGCCATGGTTGGGGGCATGTCCCAATCGGATATTTTTACTCTTTTAGATAGAGGCTTTGTGGTACTTCTGGGGGTTGGTATGGGCGGAATCGGTATTGATGTCGGCCTTGGCACTGGAATAAGCTGGGAGACAACATCATTGTACATAATTTCTCACTGTTCCATCGTATTATATTTTGGGATTATTTGTCATATTGTGTTTTGGTATTCTCTTTGGTTATGGCCTATGGTTTGGCTTGGTATGGTTGGATGGTTGGTTTGGTATGGTTGAACTCGGTTGGCTCAGTCATGATTGTGACCCTATCCCAGAGTCTTCATGAGAGCATTCACGTTATCTTAATATATGCTCGAAATTCAGCCCATCAAAGGCTGCATAAGGTGGTTGGGTTAGGTAATAGGTGGCGATCCCCGGTCTTGGTTGGACTTGGGATGCCTATTACGTCTTGGCCCGGGTTTGGGTCATGACAGTTATTTACTTTGATTTTAAATATTGGCATTATTTTATCCTTATTCCTAAGTACATGCTAGCATTCACCCATTAACCTGTCTTCGGGCGCTGTATCCCCACGCGATGTAGGAACCGACCATACTACTCCTCCTGCTTAGTGACTTGACTTCGGGGACAACATTAGTGTCAGACTGAAGTTGTGAGCTTCCATACTCCGGAAGACTCCTTTTCATGCTATGGATTCCTTTTTTCATTATTTTGGTTATTTCTTGGACTTTTGTATTTGGCTATGGTCGGGGGCATGTCTTGATCGGATGTTCTTTATTTTCCGCTAGAGGCTTTGTGAGACTACTTTAGGTTGGTATGGGCGGTGCGGTATTGGTGTCAGCCTTGGCATTGGTATTCGTATTGGTATTGGAGCTGACATTGTTTGAATGTATTTGATTTATAATTGTTCCATCTTGTTATATGTTCGAAATCCATCCGACATAGGGTACAAAGCATTATGGTTGGGAATTAGGGGTGGTCTTCGATCCCGGTTGGACTTGAGGCACCCGTACGACTTATCCCTGGATTGGGTTATGTCACCCACATACCTGAGTTGCTTGAATTCTTGAAGAAATGTTGGAATTTAGGTGTTAATTTTTTGAAGAAGCTTGTAATTTTGTGTTCTTGAGAATGAGAGTAGATTGAGTATCATTAACCAATGAAGAATGGGACAAATAATGCCTCTCTTGGATTTTAAATCATCAATTGGGAGTTTAGGGAGAGAGAAAAGACCAAAATGCCCCTCACCCATTTAATGAAAATCACAGGATTACACAACCTCCGTGGCACGGAGACTAACCTTCGTGACATGCTGTGTATCGTAGAGAGCCAGTCTTCGTGGCACGATGAAATCGCAGAGGCACTCTGACTCTGTGGACCAAAAACAACCCAACCCTCTTTTCAAAATTTCAAAACTCTCCCGAATGACCCTTTTAATACCGCTAAACATATTTAAGTTCATAAATCAATGTTTCAGACTCAGAAAGGTCAAAAAATAAAATGTTTGAAATCTTGGGGTCTTTAAATGACCTTGTCACTTGTACATAGTGTAAATTAAATGGATTTGGGACTTCTAAACATTGGACGAATAGCTGGAAACTCGTCTAGAATCTTGTGAGGTATTAAAATATCTCCTCCTTGGGATCATTCGCCCCAAATGAAACCTCTAAGCTGAGATACTAAGAAGACTGAGATCATGTACTAAATACTTATGAGCTTAATCATGATTAAGTAATTAAATTTGAAACATGACACATGGATTAAATTGAATTCATGAATGCATGCAATGATATGAGAATGGTTGGAGAGCTGAGATAGAAAATGACAGAATCAATTTAAGTAAAACCATTACCTCAAGCTGAATTTGAGTTTGTAGAGAAAAGATGGGGATACTTGGCTTGAATATCGACTTCTGCTTCCCAAGTATCTCTCTCAACAGATTAATTTTTCCATAGAACCTTAACCAAGGGAACTTCTTTATTCCTTAACCTACGAAACTGACTATCAAGGATTTCAACTGGGACTTCTCTATAGGAAAGGCTATCTTTCACATCCGCACTCTCTAGGCGTACGAACGAATCTGGGTTGCCAATATATTTCTTTAGTAGGGAGACATGAAATCGGATACACTAACGTCAATTCTGCAGGAAACTTTAACTCATAAGTTACCTTCCCAAAATGACTCAAAATCCTACATAGGCCAATAAATCGGGGACTGAGCTTCCCTTACTTACCGAATCACTTCACCCCTCTCATGGGTAAAATTTTCAAATAAACCAAGTCACCAACATCAAACTCAAGATCTTTTTTCCTCACATCTACATAAGATTTCTAATGACTTTGGGTTGTCTTCAGCCTTTCTCGGCTTAACTGAACTTTCTCCATCACTCATAGACTAAATCTGGCTCTATCAAAACAGCTTTATTTACTTAAAACTAACCCATAAGAGATCTACACCTCCTTCTATAGAGAGCCTAAAACTGAGCCATCTGAATACTGAAGTGATAGCTGTTGTTATAGGCAAACTCAATCAAATGCAAGTGTTCATCGCAACTACCCTTGAAGTCGTTAACACAATCCATCAACATATCCTCTAAGGTCTGAATGGTTCTCTCTTCTTGACCGTCTGTCTGAGGATGAAAAGATGTACTAAGATGGACTTGGGTACTAAGACCCTTCTGAAAAGTCTTCCAAAAATGAGAGGTAAACTGGGCACCTTTATTTGAAATGATGGTCAATGAAACCCTATGCAGCTTTACTAACTCCCTGAGATAGAGTCTAGCATAATCCTCAGCCGAATACAAAGTATGAATTGGTAAGAAATAGGCTGACTTGGTCATTCTATCTACAATAACCCAAATCGAATTATGCTGACAATGGGTACGAGGTAACCCTGTTATGAAATCTATGTTCTCCACCTCCCACTTCCAAGTGGGGGTGCGGAAATCTGAAGCATACCACTAGGCTATGATGTTCAACCTTAACCTATTGACAATTCGAACACTTTCCTACAAATTCTGTAATATATTTCTTCATACCATTCCAACAATAAATTTTTCGAAAATCATGGTACATTTTAGGGGCCCCTTGGTGAATAGAAAATCACACACCATGCGCCTCTGTTAATATTTTCTGTCTCAAACCATCCACGCTCGAAAAACATAACCTTCCCTGACAACGAAGCACACCATCTCCCCCTTGGGAGAAAACCTCAATCTTCTGATCTTGAACTGCCTCCTTGATAAGATAAAAATATCATATATAAACTAAGTTATTATTTAATTTCAATACTAATATTTTTTACTTTCTTTGCAGAAAATGTCACACTTTAAACAAGAAAACATCAACTAAGAAGATACGTGGTTAAATAAATACAAGTACTGATTTACAAGAAAAAATTCAACACAAAAGAAAATATCTAAGAAGAACAAAAGAGAGGAATGAGAAGCTGTTGACAAATTTTTCTTTTTGTGGGACCTACAAGCTAAAAAAAGAAAGGAAAACAAAGGATATAATTGGGCCTACTAATTAAAACAAAAGAAAAAAAAAGGAAAGGAAAATAAGGAAGTTGATTGGAGCATGAAGGGTACAAATTTGCTAAAATAAAAATTTCTACAGTAAATGATTCATTCTGATTGATTTAGAGGACACACCTTCAGCTTAAATAGTAAACTTTCATTCATTTTCAGTAACCGATTTTGGGGGAAAGAGAACAACACTTCTTATACTTTTAAACTTCTTATTCTATTCTTTATTTTAATTATTTTATATGGAAAATACTTCTAGTCCCTGCTTTTAATTAAATAGCAAAATTATTCATCTTAAGATTTTCGTCTATTTTCTTATTTAATGGAGAAGAATATATCTGTTCATTGTACCAATTCTAGAATGGAGTAATTTTCTATTGTGTTGGGAGAATGATGGATCTTGATATTTCTATATAATCGTAAATATTATTACTAAATTTTACATACCTAAGGTAAAGCTTCTACTTAATTTCTATCCGTTGTTCATATTGATGTTATTTAACGTGTTAACATCTATCTACTTTGTACTATAAATTGACATATTATTAATTCCGTAATCGGAAGAGGCGGGAGAAGTAATACTGTTAATTGCAGTATTGCTAGAGTGTTAATATTTATTTAATGACATCTATCAATTTTATGTTATAATTAATTGTACATTTATTTGTAACCAGGGAGGGCGAATAGTGTAATAATTAGTTATAACAAGCAAGGTAACCTAAAGGGACTTACTAAAAACGAGCATGCTTTAGTTCAAGTACATATTTCTTGTTCTTTAACATTATAATTTTGACAATCAATTTGCATAACCAAAAGGAGTACATTTAATTGTTCAATTTCAGTAATTATACATAAATATAATCGTGAGAGGTATTTATACATTTGCGAGAAACATAAATTGGGAATAAAGAATTTTCTTATTATAGAAATATAGAGTGAAGTTGGATCCCAACATCTTTTAACATATATAAAAAAAAAAGATTCTTTGCGTACAAGTTATTAATTAGTTAATTCACCACTCAACTCTTTCCGATTCTCTCAAATAGTAATTAAATAAGAAACGTCTATAGAATAGATAAACCAATCCCTGTGGCTTCGACATCTTTCTATACTATTATTTGACAGGGAGTGAGTTAAAAATATATATACGCCAGTGACTCATCATAGTTTTGGCGCCATTGACAAGTATTGGCAAAATCTACTACAGATTAATGGTTTTATGTCACGACCCAAATAGCCATGAGTGACACCCACACTAGTCTTTCTATGGGAGAACCATCTAACCGAACCATTTATCAATCACTTAGTCATTATTAAGATGATATTATCACAAAATCAACATAATAACAATAAGGGGATCTTTCAAAAATAGCTACATTTTGCTGGAAAACTCACTTTTCATAGTCATATTTTACATAATTACCATTTATAGCCGTTGTATTCAATTTACGTCCGCTGTATTCGATTTTATCAATAGTCTGTATTCATATAAAATATAAATACAGTATCATTTAGCTGTTGTATTCGATTCATAAACGCTGTATTCACTTTTACTTAGTGGTTTGTATTCATAAAAACCATAAATACACTACATATTTAGTCTTGCCAAAAACACTACCATTTTTTTATTTTTATTTTTTTATATTTCTTCTTTTTCGTGTTTTCCTCGTTTTATCTTCTTCTTTTTTCTATTTTTTTTTATTTTTTTTTTTTTCATTTTTTTTATATATTTTTTTCTCTCTTCTATCTCTCTTTTTTTTATTTTCTTTTTTGTACTTATTTTCTTTATCATTTTTTTGTTCTATTTTATATTTTTTGTATTTTTAAAAAATATAACTACTCGAGCACAAGTCATTGATGATAACGTAAATACCATAATTATTTATCTATTTGTAGTCACACCGTCATTTATATTTTTGTATTCATTGATACAACTATATTTGTATTTGTATTTTAAAGTTCAAATTTGTATTTGTATTTTGTAGTTCGCGTTTATATTTGTATTTTATAGTTCGCACTTGTATTTGTATTTGTTAGTTCGCACCATCATTTATATTTTATATAATTCGCACTTGTATTTTAAAGAACTGTTTTGTATTTGAATTTTATAATTGATTGTATATTATATTGAATTATATTTGTATTATGACTTTATTGTGTTTGTATATTTAGATTATATTTGTATTTGTATTCTATTTTCATCGATGTCTTTTTATTTTTAAAGAATCATTTTGTATTTGTATTTGTAAGTTGATTGCATATTGTATTTAGCCGTGATTAAGTAAATACATTAATTGTATTTTTTTGATTCTAAAATATATAAATAAGCGATGTATCATTTGATATAAATATACCGTTTTGTATTTATATGTCAAAATTATTATTCATATTTGTAAATAAATAAATATTACTTGACACAAATACAATTACAAATAAATGAAACCAATGATTTTAAAAATACAAATACATATTATATTCTTATAAAAATTTGAATTGTATTTATTTGTATCAATAAATACAACTCGTATAAATAAATATAAATAAATATTCATAAAAAAATACCAATCATTTCTTTTCAATAATTAAAAAATACAAATAATAGTTCACACTTATATCTATATGTTATAGTTCACATTTATATTTGTATTTATATTTTATAGTTTTTACTTGTATTTGTATGTTATAATTTACATTTGTATTTATATTTTATAGTTCGCACTTATATTTATATTTGTTAGTTCACACAAATAAAAAATATATATATAAAAAAGGAGAAAAAATGTGAGAAAAATTACAAAAAAAGGAGAGTAATAGAAAATAGAAAGAAAAAAAATAGAAGGAGAAAAAATAAAAAGAAAAAGAAGAAAAAGAAAAAAAGATGACGAAAAATAAAAAATTGAAAAAAGAAAGAAGAAAGAAAAGGAAAAAATGAAGAAAAAACTGAAAAAAGAAAAAAAAAGAGTAATAGAAAATAGAGAGAAAAACAAAAAAAGCAGAAAAAAGAAAAAGAAAAAGAAAAAAAATACAAAAGAAAAAAAAGAATATGAAAAAATAGAAAAAAGAAAAGAAAGAGAAAACGAAAAAAAAAGGAAAAGAAATGAAGGAAAAAACTTTAAAAAAAAGAAAAAGAAAAGACAAAATGAAAAAAAGACAATGAAAAAGAA
>NC_061121.1:37230907-37234378 GCF_002878395.1 Capsicum annuum
AGGTTATGAATTGTAATTAATTGAAACTAGGCTAAATAAGGTAATTAGAAGTCAATATTGGCTAAGTTATGTAATTATCCCTAATTATAATAATTCAGGACTAATCATTATTAATGCGGAAGTCAACAAACTACTACTAAAATCCTCAATATCCGAAAGTCATCGTACAAGAACTACTAACAAAGATTATGTCTAAAGAGATCCAAAACAAAGTAAATAAGAAATGTTTCATTGTCCGAAAGATGGACAATAATAAATAAGATGACCCGTGGCAGCCTGGAGATAGAGTGCTCACCCTTGGATCAAGATCTGCTATTAGATTCTAGAGTTGAGGTCATGTTTGAGCCTCTGGAAAACTTTCTGCACTCAAAAAAAGAAGAGCACAAGGTAGTATCAGTACAAACCACTATGTACTGGTAGGTATCATTGGCCAACTCAACTTAATATCGTGTACACAACACAAATAAAATAATAAGTAGACAAGCATCATCACATAACAAATACCCAATGAATCAACAATACAACAATAATAGATCAAACAGTGCTCACAAACAAGCCACATAACCATGAAGAGTATCAACCATACTGTAAACATCCAAAAAATCAATACAAATATGTACACACATGTTATGAGACGTATTTTTGCCCAAATAGTCATGACCTGCAGGGAACAATCTATGTTCATGTACCGTACTAGCGTGGTACTCAATCCAACATATACCTATCCGTACCGGCGTGGTACCCGATTCAACATATATATATCCGTATCGGTATGGTACCCAATCCATATACATATCCGTACCAGCGTGGTATCCGATCCAACATACACATATCCGTACCGGCGTGGTACCCGATCCAATACATATATATCCGATCGGCATGGTACCCGATCCAACATACACATATTCGTACCAGCGTGGTACCCCATCCAACATACACATATCCGTACCGGCGTGGTACCCGATCCAACATAAATAGGTAATATCAATATCAAATTTACACTATCTCACAGCATACAACACAATGTGCCAAGTTTATAAGTACACTTAAAGTTATAAGACAATTCCATCAAGTAATTTTTACTAATCATTTTTGCGCGCATCAATAATCCAAACACCAACAATTTCAACCATGTTCGAATACCAATCAACAAGTATTTAATTTAGGAGCATATACATAATTAAGTCGAGTCTAAACTCCAATTAAACCATAACCTACCTCAACCAAGAAATTCAAATGAAAGCTACTTTGCAAGGGCCTTGCCTCTCCATAAAGTCTCTGAATAATCAAAATTTGTTCAAACACATAATCTCCATAAGTGCACGGATCTAATAATATATTTTTTATAATTATTTTTAATGAAGTGAACCACCGAAACAGTGGTTTCCCAACAAATCCAATTAACATCACTGCCCCAATTCCTACTAATATATATATATATATACTAATCATTTTTGTCAAAACTTTTCTCTGCCAATAATTGGCCATCATTGCCAAAGGGAATAACCAAAATTGCTATTTTAACTTACAATTCTCGTAGAAGTTCTTGGTCCACCTAAATGTCTAACTCCCAGGAAAATGTATTCTACCCCTACCCCGTAACCAACTAATCACACAGAAAACAATAACACCAAAAGTTAAAATTATTGAACAATTTTACCGGGTGTCGTCCCGGTTGATGTGAATGGCAACTGTCTCCCTTTTTTTATTTTTTTATTTTTCGATAAGTTATATTTCAAAACTGAAAACCTCCACTAATCTTAAATTATTTTTTATACATGGGTCAAGTGAAATAGGACATTATTATTGTTGCAAAATTGCTTATTTGAGAAACATTTTTATAAAATAACTTTTCAAAAAAATGCTTTTAAAAAAAAGAAGTTTGTGTTTGGTAAATTCATTCGAAAAGTGTTTTTGATAATCAAATTATGTTTGAATAATCATTTTCAAGAAGTGTTTTTTCGAGACAAATGACCAAAAAGGACATCTATCAATAGATTTTTATTACTAAAATCAATTTATAAAGAAAAATTATTTTAAATATCTATTATAATATTTTTAATTAATTTTTTTTATTTAATTAAAAAGTACATACTCTAGAATTTTCAATCAATATTTATATACATAAATACATTAAAAAATTAAATGGTGATATATTACTTAAATAATTTAAATATTACTTAAAACATCAAATAAAAATGAATATAAAAGTTATTTCATAAATTAAATCACTACATATGAAAAAATTAACGACAAAATAATTGGTCCTTCATACATCACAAAAATTCTCAACATTACTCATTTTCTATGCATTAGAGATATATTTAATAATAATAACATTACACTAAATAGTGAAATAAAAATATTATTGTCAAAATAAAAACATAACAAAATCAAAGAATTTCACAGACAACGATATTATCACATATAAAAAATTTAATTATATTATGATAATTATTAAAAAAACATACCTTCAAATGAGAAAGCAATTTTGATTCAAAAAGTAACTTATTAATAATAGCGATAACTTTATATTTTGGAGAGCAGTAAAATATATGTATAAATGAGAAATATTATCTGTATTTATAGATGAAGGAGAAAGTGTGCAATACGCTAAACTCGTTGAATGAAGAGAAGGTTTGAAAAAAAAGTCAAATAAATATTTAATTAGAATCTATCTTCTTTTTGTTACCTTATTTTTTGGATTCATTTTACTTTGTCAAATTTATTAAAATTTAGCAAACACTATATTCATGTTTACAAATATCTAAATGAGATAATATTTTTTATTTTTTTCCTTTTCTTTTGGATATGTCTTTACCATTTCAATTCTAAAATTAAATAGCCAAATTCATATGTGTATACCACCCGATGACAAATATTTAAAATAAAATTCTATCTATTATTTGTCAACTTTTTTTAATATATTTTTACGGTTTTAAAATTTACTATGAATAAGCAGTCATCATATTCATATATATATATACACACTATATACGTATACTACCCGATAACAAATATTTAAAATAAAATTCTATCTATTATTTGTTATCTTTTTTAAATATATTTTTACGGTGTCAAAATTTACAACGAATAAACAGTCATCATATTTATATTTATATATATATTTATATATATATATATATATATACACACACACACACACACACACACTATATTTTAACAAATATGTCACTTTTCATGAATTATTTATTGAAAATTAAATATTCGAGAAAAAATTTATATGTGATGTCAAAGTACAATCTTGTAACGTGATTCATTTGTTAAGTTATCATTAATAATAATAAAATAACTTATATATTCTTTAGTCATCATCATCAATGATATTTTCAAATTTATTTAAAGAAAATGAGTGAAAATAAAATAAAAATATATAAATCATAAAGAATTATGATTTAAATACGAAATGTAAAATTTTAAAAATCAAACGTTAATCAAACTTGTAAGATA
>NC_061121.1:37234478-37319174 GCF_002878395.1 Capsicum annuum
CCCATTAATCATCAATAAAAGAAGAATATCTAAAATACCCAATAGATCCTTGGATATTGATCGGAGCCTCGAGAAAATAAACCTTGCATATTGACTAAAAAGTTCATTCCACACCCATTGAAAATATTACGATACTAATCCGAGGTCATCTCGATCAAAGGTTGACTATTATCGGGTTTAACTTTCTCAAACTCAATAACCCCGTTAATGACTTAAAATACTTCTGAATAATTAGGGAATCTATACTACTCATCACCGTAAGTCATAAATCATGTACACCAACTATGGAGAGCGCTAAAATAGAGAAGATGAGAAAATTCCACAAATGATCGGGAGGGTCGTTCGTTACATTTTACTACTAATTTGAGTTTGTCTCTATTTTCTTATTTTGTCTTAGTATTTTAATTTTAAAGTAAAATTTCTGAAATTATATGACCCGTTCTTCTTCAAGAGAAGTAATTACTTACAATCCTGAAATTGAGAATCTCTACGCTTGTTACGAAGAGAACAAATCTCTTAAACTCGAATTTCTTCACTAAGGAAATGGAGAATGATGAGCTTAATAATAACGCACCTCCACCACATCAAGTGGAAGAATAACTTGATGAGGTAATACCACAATATGATAGAATACTTAGAGATTATCCAAGACCACATCACTTTAAAGGGAATCAGCATGAGGAGACCACCAATAGAGGCGAATAATTTGAAATCCGCACAGGCTGAATTCGGACTATCCAAAATTCTTGTCAATTTACTGGTGACGCGAGTGAAGATCCTCATACCCATCTAATAGACTTTTTTGAACTAGTCGAGACCTGCAAGTACAATGGAGTAACAACAAATATTATCAGGTTACAATTTTTTTTCTTTTCACTAAAAGGAGAAGCCAAAACATGGCTACATAGTTTACCAAGAGGTTCTATTACAACATGGGATAAGAAGCCTCATAATTTCTTAACAAGTATTTCTCACTTGCAAAAACAATTAAAATAAAGCAAGAAATTAATAATTTTATACAAACAGATACTGAATCTATACATTTAGTATGAGAAAGGCTGAGAGCAATGTTAAGAGAATGTCCACATCATGGGATTTAAGATTTTGATATTTTATATTTTTTTATCACGGACTTAAATCCTCTGATAGAAATATAATTGATGCAGCATTAGGAGGATCTATAATGAGCAAAACCACTGTAGAAGTCATACAATTACTCAATGAAATTTTAGAAAATATAGTTCAATGGCCATCTGATAGAATAATTATATATAAAAAAAAAAGCAACAGGAGTGAATTAAGTTGAAGCTTTAAATTCATTAACACAACAAATTGCAACTCTTACACAGAAATTTAAAGCTTTTCAGGTAAATTCTCAGTCATCACTTCAAATAAAAAATTGTGATGTTTGTGGAAGGAATCACCCTAATCATGAATGTCAAGCTTCAGTACAAAACGAGGAACAGGAAAACATTATTGGTTATAGAAATAATTATTAATTTGGTAGTTTCATGGCACAAAAACATCCAGAATTTTAAAAGAGTAACCCTAATGGTGCTGAAAATCCTCAATGATTTTTTAATCAAAAGCAGCAGGTAAAGGGACTACCTGATTTTCAAAATCAAATAAAAGGGCTGCAAAATCTTCTACAGTATCAACAACAACTCCAAAGAGCTTACCAAGGAAACCATGAGGACATGATGTACAAATTCATTAAGGCTATTGATGAAAAAGTTGAAAGCCAAATTTCAGCCATAAAAAACTTGAAAATTCAAGTAAGTCAATTAGCAACCCTTATGCCCGGACAAATTCAAGGTGCTCTACCAAGCAACACAAAGAAAATTCAAAGGAATACCTTAAAGCCATTTCTCTACGCTCAAGTAAGGATCTTGATGATCCATATACGTAAGCAAGAGAATTCACAAACTATGAAACAAGTAAAAGAAAGGAAAAATAAAGAGAAATTTAAACTGTCAAAAGAACAAAAAGATAAAGAGAAAAAAGTTCATGAAAATGAATTAATGACGAATCCTCATTCTATACCACTTTCTTTTTTCCCAAAAGATAAAATGAGAAAAACTTGACAAATATTTTTCAAAGTTTCTGAAAATATTAAAACAGCTTTACATTAATATACCTTTCACAGATGCGTTGACACAAATACTTTTATATGCTAAATTTTTTATTGATATTTTATTAAGTAAAAGAAAATTGGAAGAAGTTTCTGTAGTTAAGCTCATGAAAAAATGTAGTGCTATACTTCAAAATAAGCTTTCAGAGAAACTTGTTGATCCAGAAAGTTTTACAAATACTTTGTACTTTGGGAGACACTCACTTTAAAAAAGCATTATGTTATTCAGGTGCGTCAATAAATCTAATGCCTTTTTCTATTTAAAAAAAAATTAGAACTTGGTGAAATGAAGGACATTGGTGTATCTCTTCAATTGACTGATCAAAGTACTAAAAAAATCAAAAGTAATAAGTGAAGATGTTCTCGTACGAGTTGATAAATTTATATTTCTAGTAGATTTCGTAGTACTTAAAATGAAAGAAAATAGTGAGGTATCATTTATTTTAGGTAGTCCATTTCTCGATACTGAATGAGCAATTATTGATGTCTGTCAAGGACAATTGATACTACAAGTTAATGAGGAAAGAGTAATTTTTGACATGCAAAAATTAATGAAATTTCTTAATGATGACTCATTATCTTCTTGTCTTCAGATTGATTTACTAAATGACCTTGTAGATGAATATAAAGATGATTAGTTTATTATAGATTCGCTTGAAAAATATTTGACTGAATCAGATACTACAAGTGATGATGATCCCATAATAAGGGAAGAAGCCAAAACACTAGAAAAAATTCAGAAAATGAGGAAGTTTCACTAGAAGAAGTTCAATCATAGGTTGAACTCAAGACTCTTTATTCTTATTTGAAATATGTTTTTCTTGAATCTAAGTTATTTTCAATGATTATTTCATCTTCTTTGTGTATAGAACAAGAAAATAGATTAATTACAGCATTGAAAGAACACAAAAGAGCTTTAGAGTGGACTATAACTGACATTAAGGGAATAAGTCCAGCTATTTACATGCATAGAATTCTCATGAAAGATAATTACAAGCCAATAGTCTAACCCCAAAGGATATTAAATCCAAAAATGCAAGAAATTATCAAAATAAAGTGATAAAATTTCTAGCAGCAGGTATTATTTACCCGATATTTGATAGTCCCTAGGTAAGTCTTTTATAGGTAGTACTAAAAAAGGAGGTATAATAGTAATAAAAATAAAAATAATGAACTCATATCAACGGGAAACATCACAGGATGGAGAGTGTGTATTGATTATATGTGACTTAATAATGCCACAAGAAAAGATTATTTTTCTTTGCCTTTTATACATCAAATGATTGAAAGAGTTGTAGGTCATGATTTTTATTATTTTCTTGATGGATATTCTGGATACAATTAGATATCAATTATTCCTAAAGATCAAGATAAAACTATATTCTCATGTCCCCAAGGTACGTATGCTTATCAAAGAATGTCATTTAGGCTATGCAATACTCCAACAATTTTTTAGCATTGTATGTCGGCTATTTTTTTTTTTTAGATATGACTGAAAAATTTCTTGAAATATTCATGAATGATTTCACGCCTTTTGAAAAAATATTTGATGATTGTCCCTATCATTTAACTTTGGTGCTTAAGAGAAGTGAAGCGACAAATCTAATTCTTAACTGGAAAAATATTATTTTATGATAACAGAGGAAATTATTTTAGGACATAAAATCATTGCTAAAGGAATAGAAATCAATAAGGAAAAAATTCATATTATAGCAAAATTACCCCCTCCTAAT
The DNA here is from genome assembly GCF_002878395.1 of Capsicum annuum. Lineage (NCBI taxonomy): Eukaryota > Viridiplantae > Streptophyta > Magnoliopsida > Solanales > Solanaceae > Capsicum > Capsicum annuum. Next base: position 37,238,343 of record NC_061121.1, read on the forward strand.
ACTATTAAGGGCATTAGAAGCTTTTTAGGACATGCTGATTTTTATAGATGATTTATAAAAGATTTTTTAAAAATTTCAAAATCATTAACTAACCTACTAATGAAAGATGTGAAGTTTGAGTTTTTAGATGATTGTAGAAAAGCATTTGAGATACTCAAAGAACAATTGTCTAACGCTCCAATAGTTGTTTCTCTCGATTAGAATCAACCTTTTGAAGTTATGTGTGATGCAAGTGATACAACAGTTGAAGCAATATTGGGACAGAAAAGAGATAAAATCTTCAGACTTATTTACTATGTCAGTAGAACCCTCAGTGAAGCTCAGAAGAATTATGCTACAACTGAAAAAGAATTATTGGCAGTAGCATTTGCGTTTGATAAATTTCGTTCTTATCTAATAGGAACTAAGGTTACAGTATTTACCAATCATGCAACCTTAAAATATCTCTTAGCAAAAAAAGATGTCAGACCTAGATTGCTAAGATGGATACTTCTTTTGCAAGAATTTGATATTGAAATAAAAGATAAAAAAGGGTCAGAAAATCAGGTAGCTGATCTCTGTCATGTTTGGAAAATTCTTCTATTGAAACATCAAATATCAAAGAAGAATTTTTCGATGAGCATATATATACCATTATAGCAAATACAAATCAACCACTTTAATTTGATGATATCGCCAATTATTTAGTTGGGGGATGGATCCCAAAAGTTTTTTCGTATGAACAAAGAAAAAAATTAAAAAAAAAAAAAGATATTATTTTTGGGAAGATCCTTATTTATTGAAATTTTGTGTCGATGGCGTGATAAGATGATGTGTACCAGAAATGAAAATAAACAACATTCTAAGTCATTGTCATGATAGAGCTGTGAGAGGTCATTATGAAGGAACAAAGATAATAGACAAAGTGCTAGAAGCTGGTATTTTCTAGCCATCTCTATTCAAGAATGCATGATAATATGCTGCTTCTTGTGACAACTGTTACAAGAGCGGTAATATTTCTAAAAAGGATGAGATGAATCTTAACTCTATTTTCTTGTGCAAAATATTTGATGTTTGGAGCATTGGTTTTATAGGTCATTTTCCTCCTTTTAACGGTTATGAATATATTTTAGTTGCAGTCGACTATGTTTCAAAATGGGTAGAAGCAATGGCAACTAGAAAAAATTATGCTCGTGCTATTTGTGCTTTTCTTTAAAAAATATATTTTTCAGGTTTGGAACTTTACGGTTATCATAAGTGACTAGGGAACTCATTTTGTGAATAAATAATTTGCTAGTTTATTATCACGATATAGAGTAACTCACAAAATAGGAACTCTATATCATGCTCAAACAAGCGGACAAATTGAAGTGTCCAATGGAAATTGAAAAGAATTTTAGAAAAAATTATTGGTTACTCTCGAAAAGATTGATCTTTAAAATTAGATGATGCTTTATGATCATACAAAACTGCTTTTAAAACACCAATAGACACATCTCCTTATAGACTCGTATTTGAAAAATCTTGTCATGTACCTATGGAATTAGAACATAAAGCATATTGGACTATAAAATTATTAAATATAAATTTGTCAGATGCAGGAAAGAACCATTTGTTACAACTCGATGAGTTGGAGGAATTCCGACTTGAAGCATATGAAAATGCTAAATTGTATAAAGAAAAGATAAAAAGATGGCATGATAATCTCATCTGCAATAAAAATAATTAAAATTGGGGAGAAGGTTCTGTTATATAATATCCAATTGAGATTGTTTCCAGGAAAATTCAAGTTACGTTGGACAGGCCCATACGTCGTAACAGAAGTAACCCCTTATGGTGCTATTAAAATACAACATATAGAGAACGGAGAAAAATTTAAGGTCAACGGTCATTATTTGAAGCCTTATGTCACTAGAATATTTGACAAACAAGCTTCAACAATCCTTTTTACTTAAAGAAAGAATACTTATAAGTCAATCTGACGATGTTAAACTCAAAGATATATATTTTTCTTCTCCTAATCTTGTTAGCAATTGCTAGTTATATAAATTTTTTTTTTTTCTTTTGATAAATTTTTATGCACATTAATATTTTAAAATTAAAATAACAAAAATATCTAGTAATACATGTTTTGGCAAAGGCTTAAGAATTTCTCTTCATAACTAAAAATAAGCCCACTTGCACGTAGTGATATAATTAAAATGAAGTTTGAGTGATTCTATTCTTATTTACCATATATATATATATATATATATATAAAATTTATCCCTCTTAAAAAAAGAAGGAAGCACGGAATAGAAAAGTTGTTTGTTTACATCCAGTGAAATACATAGATATATATATAAAATATGCCTCTTCTTCTATATATTGATTATACATATAATAATATTAGAAAATAAGATAATCTCAATTAATAAACCTACCCTAAAAGGTAAAGGAATCTGAATACAACATTCCTTCCATATTAAGATAAATTTGTTGAAAGAAAAAGGTCTTTAAAAGGATTCATAACACTGAATTTTGTGTCCGTGTACACTACAAAAACTATCATCTACACTTTGTGTGCACGTTGATTATCATCTGTATATTTTAAAGAACCGTCGTTTACTATTTGGTTCTACTAGTTTAGGATACGTGTGTTGCACGTGTATCAAACATTAATTAAGAATAAATATGTATTAAAAAAAATTATTGTGTTTACTTTATTTTATTAAGTCCATTAATTTCAAAAAATATAACGTATAATTTTAAAGATAAGAAAGTATAATTAATTAAAGAGGCATATGATATATGATCGTCAGACTAATAATTAAGGAGAAACATTAGATGTAGTCTAAAATATACTTTCAGTTTAAATTTATTCTACATAATATCTTTTATAAGTTGGGATGTTTCGAATTAATGACAATTAAAGTTTAAAATAGATTTTATATATCCCTTCTTAAAATACAATCTACTACATCGATTAAACCCATAATAATAGCTATTTTTAGCTTAGTTTGTAAAGCCTTGAGTACTTCCGTCTTGCCATCTTCGACAATTTGTTTGTAAGCTCTGCTAGATAATAAAAAATATAAGTCTCTAAATCCATTGTGAGTACCAAAACAAGAATAAAGGAAAATGCTAACTAATTCAACAGTGAATCAAAATGGATAAAGCAAGAACATCAAACTTGACATTATTGGATTCTAATAGGTGCTCAAGGTACTGATGGTCGCATGGACCTAAATTAAAATAAGTAGATTAAAACGCAAAAGAATCTACTACACCTAAAATAACTTGATGGAAGCAGTTTCCAGAAACCTGTTCAGGTGAAGTTTCCAACTCTGAAACCTGTTCAGGTTGTGTAGGGGCGAAACAACAAGCTTAGTCCCTTGCTATCACAGTTTTTACTATCAATTGTAGATAATGTACAATTCATTTATTAATCTTTAAATCTAAAATCTCAATTAATAATTGTCTTCAAGAATACATGATAGCTTATTATCAAACTTCAAGAACACATAAAAATTAAAGAAAATTCCATCCCAACTCACAAGCAATTTATTACTTCAAATGTAGATACTATCAATATTTCAATTCATAAAAAAATAAAAAAGTAAAATCTAGACCTAAATTAGCTTAAAAAACAAACTAATATTTTATAAAAGTTAATTCAGATCACAAACAAATTTATTTCTTGAAACATACATACTGTCAATATTTTAATTCGTAAAAAAAGAAATCTAAACCTAAATTAGCTTCTAACACATACTAATTTTTTTAAAAGATTTACCTCAAATTACAAGTTATTATGCAGTGTCCTCCTTCCAGTGACAAAATCATCCATCTAGTAATATTTGAGAAGAAGCTTAATTTTAAAAAATAAAACTAATGAGATGCAGTTGTTTTTCTAATCTATGTCATAATAGATAAATAAACTAATTGACTACTAAATAAAAATTAACCTTGAATTTCTAAAAAATAAAAAGAAGGAGAAACTAAAAGCAAAAGGTTTGCAGCGGAGCTTCAAAGTGAGTCATCACCTAAGGGAAAAAAAATCGACAAGCTAATCAATTGAACCATCTATCTCTTCTTTTATGTTCTAACTTTCAAGGAGTCAGAAAATTATTTATGAATCCTCAATTTATATATATAAAAATCGGATTGAATGTTCATCTATCATCTGTAAATTACAAGAAAACAATACAATAATAGAGATGTTGGAACAATATGATTAACTTTTATACAAAAATTTCTCAAAACTCAATCGAACATTCATCTACCACCTGTATTAAAAATTAGCATTAACAAATAGTAAGAAAGCAAACACTACAACAAAATAGATAATAGAACAATAGGATTAAAACTAATAAAAATCGTAACTTTAAAGCAAGTCAAAAATATAGCTAAAAGAATATCTTTATCACCAAAAAATCTATACCCTACAAAAACATGACAATGGAATTAAAGTTGTAGATAAGTAACAAGCAAAAAAAATTAGGGTCAGACTTAAAAAATCAAACGATTTTACATAAAATTAAGGAAAAGATAGCAAAAAAAAAATAAAAAATCAGAATGGTCATGATTGTACCAATGAACACCAAAAACTTGACTTAAATAGAATTAATTGTAGAGTTTTTTTTTAGTTAAGGTAAAATTCTAATCTTTTAATTAAGGTAAAGTTCTAATTGATTTAGAAGTGCTAAATATTATATTTTAGAAGTTTTTAATTTTGTAGGATTTTAATTTAATTTAATTAAATAATAATTGAAGAAAATAAGTGAAAAGATAATTTTATCTATTGGGGAGTAGTTTAATGAAGGGTAAAAAATTCAATCATTGTAAGAGTTTTCACACAAAAGAAAAAAATTCCCTGCTTCTAATTTGAAAATGGCACCACAATGCTCTAAGCTTATAAATAAGTATGATAGAATCAGGTTTATTTCCTATGGTGCTAATGAATGGGATAAAGAGGCAGTGGGACGTCATCTCATTGAAGAGAGCGGACTTGCACTTACTGAAGCAGATGGCAAACTAATTCGACCTGTTTTTGCATCAATCGAACCACGCAGCTGGATCAAGTTTGCTCAAAATTTCTGGACCTGTAGTGTCAATACTTGTTAGGGAATTTTACGCTAACATGGATGTCACCACTAACACTTCTGCTGTTAGGAGTCATACAATTTTCTTTGCTCCTTGTGTTATCAATAGGCTGTGTGAAACCCCTGAGTTGGACACCACATACTTGTACGTTTTACTTTGCGATCCAACTTGGAATTAGATTGGTCCAGATTTATGCCCGCTTGAAATTGAATGGCATGTTGATACACATGGTCAGAGAGATTGGTTTTCGGCTAGAAATATCAGTTTAGACGTTAAGGTATGGATGCTATTTTTGAGTTCCAGGTTAGAACCAAATAGAAACACCTATGAAATTCGTCCAAGAAGGGCTCGTTGGTTGTATGCGATCATGCAAAGCTGTCCTATAAATAATGGTAGAATAATATGTGAAACTATGAAGCACTACGGAACAAAGAAATCTATCAGATCTTTCTATTTTGGTTCTACTATCACACAACTATTCAATATATTGGGAAACCCACCAGCTCCGGACTTTGGTTTTGTTATGCCGATAAATATTTGGATGCCCACTTTGCGTGCTCTCGAGCTATGTGTTGGACCAAATAAAGGGGCAGGAAGACGAATACCAGTAAGGGAAGAATTTGCTGCATACGTTGAAAGGTTTGAGGAACAAATAAAAAATATTTACAACCAACAACAATGAATGAGGGACGAACTGGCTGGTACTATGAGCGATACAAACAGAGCATCTTGTTCATATTACCACTATCCTACAAAATTTTAGGAATATGATAAACACTGTGGTAGCCATATTGCAACTAACTAATGTCCCTGCAATTCCCCCATTTACGTTTCAGAACATGGACTTTAACTTTTTTGCAAGGCATGTGAATTTTCAGCCATCACTACATGAAGATCACCCTTTACACGGAGGAATCGTACCTAAAAATGCTCCACATACAGGGATTCAAGAATATCATAAATTTGTGGCTGAAGTTTTTGATCCAAAATATGCCTATATTGACATGACCTTAAAGAAACTTTTTGGGATGTCGAAAACAAGTATTGGTAGCAGAAAACGTAGCAGTACAAATAAGGAGTGAAGTCCAAAAACCCTCCAACTTGGGTCTTACATTTGAGACAGTGTGAGATTAAAGTATGGGGGAGTTAACAATGTTCTTTTTTTTTTTGACTTTTGGCTGGTGTCCCTTTGGGTCTTACATTTGTTTTAGCTGCTCCTTCATATAGAATCTATAAACACTGCAAGATAAACTAATCTACTAAGTCTTATGTTAATATAGTTATGCCTATTATGTTACCAAGTTTGAGCAAGTATAGTTGGTTTTCTTGCAATTTTTTTTCAGTAACTATACTTTTAAATCACATCGGAGAGAATTTTTCAAACGTTGAACTCAAATCATGAAGTCATCGAGATATCTTTGATTAACTATATCCTAAGAGCATCTCCTATATTACCAATGTCATTTACTCCGTCCAGGTGTTCAATTTTTTTTTCTTTGAGATATCCTTACATAAAGTCTAGATTTAAATGTGATAAATACAACTCATTGAATCACTATATAAACGCAACTATAACAGATATTCTTTTTCTCCGTGTTGTATAACTCATGTGAGTTCATTTTTCTAGATCCATACTCTCCTTTATATTCTCATCCATATAATAATATGCTCCCAGATTGTAGCAGATAATGGTCATAAGAAAAAGTGATACACAATGCTTTCATACTCTTGATTGACATGGCACGTATTGAATCTCCATAGTCTACTCTTCATTTAAGAAGGCTATCTCTTGTTGCTAGCCGATGGAAGGCTGCTCTTATCTCGCGTATGATAGAAATTTAAGAGTTCATGAAGTCACTTCTCCCACTATTTTTTTATATGGACTTTCTAAATTAACGGAGTAGTATTTTGTGGCTAAGTAAACTCTTTTATAATTTAACTTGAAAAAATATATCCCATTGTTATAGGGAAGCTAATCAGTAAGCAGATTGGTTGATAAGAATATGAACTCTTAGGCTAGCAACATAAATTTTTCTGCTCGACATCTTTCTAATGGTATAAAAGGACTTTTTCTTATGAAAACATCGGAACATAAGTTGCACGAACTTACAACATCCTTCGCAAATATGTTTTTCTTGCATTGTGAAAGTATAGTTTGTTAAAGGACTATCAGTTATAACAGATAAAAGTTTGAGGTCTCTATACCCGAAAAAGTTTGTTTTAGTTTACTTGCAAAAAGTTACCTTAAAGAGCTTGTGAATTTGCACTTTAATTGGGTTCAAACTATTACTTTTGAATACAATGATTGTGATTGATTAATGTGGCTACATACGATTCTTGTTCAGATATTTCAAGTGCATTTTCAATAGTCTATTGATGGCATGAATACAACCAGGCAACATCAAAATTATTTCATCAAATTAAGAGTGATATTCTGTGAACATGACATTTTTGTTAATGAACAATTTAGCTTTGCAGGAAACCTTTTGTTTTGAAACCTCAAAAACTCAGTTTTTACAAACATACAAGAATCAAACAAGGAACCATTAACATTCACATATCTTATTCTTATACAACTACAATGTCCAGGAATCTAGATGAAAAAATTAATTCACAAATGAGCAAGATTGAAGAAGTCCTTTGTAACTTTGAATTATCATAAGCGCTCGAAAAATGAATCAGGGAAGTTTATTTATCTACACTTACTTCTAATTTGTATGTCATGGGGACATGACATTATTTAAGAATGGGGGTAGGGAAAAATAATATTAATAGATATGTGTGTTTTGTTTTATTTTTTATTATATATATATATATTATTTTTATTTAATTGTATTAATTTAAAAAAATAAAAAAAATTATTATTGTTATTAAGTTATTTTATTCTTAAGGCAATTTATTTTATGTACTTTCATGGATTTCTTGGTTCAATTCTTCGCCATGGTCGTAATATTTGAATCGAACACTTTCTAGGATTTTTAGTTATTTTTGAAATAATAATAATAATAAAATGTAAATAAATAAATAAACTGGCTAAACTTAATCTGTTTTAAAAATCATGAGCCTGGAAAAAGTCTAATCAAGTATGATTCGTGACTTGTATGATTACATTTCTTAACTCATACGTACTTATTGATGATTGAAATTATGGTATTCACCAGTCCCAAGAGCATTGTGTGATTAGTGTATATTACCTAGTACTTATGCTTATTTGGAAACCTAGAACTTGCCTTGAATGTGATTTGAGGTGAAATTCTAGATAGATTTTGAGTTGAAAAATAAAAGTAGGCCTTCCTTGTTAAACCATTGCTTAATTGACCCACCTTGTTAAATTCTATCGCTAGTTATCCCCCTTTTGGGCTAAAAAAAATATTTCTTATTTATTGATCACCCAGCTTTAACCCTTAACCATTTGTTGCCATGACTTATTGATTGTTAACCCTATTCTTTTTAGGCACTTTGAGTATTGATTTAAAATGCTGAATATTAAGTGTGAATGTTGAAAGAGATAGGTAAGATCTGTGATCTGGCGACGTGAAGACTATAGAAAAAATAAAAAATTATCGAAAAAAATGTGTGTGTTGGGGGGGGGGGGGGGGGAAAAAAAAAGCGTGGAACACCAAGAAAACAAAAAAAAAAAATTTGAAATACAAAAAAATATATATACATTCATACATTTATATATATATATATATATATATATATCTATGCAAGATTTTTGGTTCAAAAGAGAACGAAATGCAATGGTGTCTTGAGTAAGAAAGTAAAATGTAGTGCCTAAGGAAAATTTGAGCCACTATCATTCATATGTATCCTATCCATCTCTAAGCCTACATTACAACCTCATAAAAATCCTATATGATCTCAACTCAAAGTCTCTGGCATTAGTGGAGAATCACAAAATAGTCAAGCTTATGGTTGTTTTCGGTAATGTGAGATACTTCTTTGTTGAAAGTGAGTAAATTTTTTCGATATATGCCTCCTTTTTGTTCAATCGATTTATTGTGTGATATATGGGCATCTCACTTCATTTGGTAAGGCACATTTGAGATTAGAAGACAATCATTATTTTAGTTCTCAATTAGGGAATATGAGCACGGTTAAAAATTGCCAAACTCGTTGAGACTTCTTAGTTGATTCTTTTCTCCAAAATTTCATGATTTTATTTTAAAATATTTTAGTTATTATAATTATTAATTCTCTTTGCTTGAGGACAAGCAAATATTTAAGTATGGGGGGTATTTGATAAGAGAAAAATATCACATATAAACTAAGTTATTATTTAATTTTAATACGAATATTTTTTTACTTTCTTTGTAGAAAATGTCACACTTTAAACAAGAAAATATCAACTAAGAAGATATGTGACTAAATAAATACAAGTACTGATTTACAAGAAAAGATTCGACACAAAAGAAGATATCTAAGAAGAACAAAAGAGAGGAATGAGAAGTTGCTGGCAAATTTTTCATTGCGTGGAACCTACAAGATAAAAAAGGAAAGGAAAAACAAACGATATAATGGGGCTCACTAATTAAAATAAAAGAAAGAAAAAGGAGGTTGGAGCATGAAAGGTATGGATTTGCTAAAATCAAAATTTCTACTGTAAATGGTTCATTCTGATTGATTTAGAGGACACACCTTCATCTATAAATAGTAAACTTTCATTCATTTTCAGTAAGCGATTTTGGGGGGAAGAGTACAACCCTTCTTATTTTTTAAACTTCTTATTCTACTCTTTATTTTAATTATTTTATACGAAAAATACTTCTAGTTCCTGCTTTTAATTAAATAACGAAATTATTCATCTTAATATTTTCGTTTATTTTCCTTTTTAATGGAGAAGAATATATCCGTTCATCGTACCAATTCTATAATGGAGTAATTTTCTATTGTGTTAGAAAAATGATGGATCTTGATATTTCTATGTAATAGTAAATATTATTCCTAAATTTTACACACCTGAGCTAAAGCTTTCTACTTAATTCCTATCCGTTGTTCATATGGATGTTATTTAACATATTAACATCTATCTACTTTGTACTACAAATTGACATATTACTAATTCCATAATCGAAAGAGGCGGAAGAAGTAATACCATTAATTGGAGTATTGCTAGAGTGTCAATATTTGTTTAATGACATCTATCTATTTTATATTATAGTTAATTCTACAATTATTTGTAACCGGGAGGAGAAAATAGTGTAATAATTAGTTATAACAAGTAATGTAATCAAAAAGGACTTACTAAAAACCGAACATGCTTTAGTTCAAGTACATATTTCTAGTTTTTTAACGTTACTATTTTGACAATCAATTTCCATAACCGAAAGGAGTACATTTAATTGTTCAATTTCAGTAATTATACATCAATATAATCGTGAGAGGTATTTATACTTTTGTAAGAAATATAAATTGGGAATAAAGAATTTCCTTATTATAGCAATATCAAGTGAAGTCAGGATCCCAACATCTTTTAATATATATAAAAAATAAAAAAATAAAAGAAACGTTCTATGCATGCAAGTTATTATTAGTTAATTCACCACTCAACTCTTTCTAATTCTCTCAAGTAATAATTAACACAAAAAATGGCTATAGAATAGATAAATCAATCCATGTGGGTTCGACATTTTTCTATACTATTATTTGACAAGGGTCGAGTTAAAAATATATATACGCGTGACTCATCACTCCTTCAACTTGACCAAAATAGGATCCTTGTCTTGCTTTTCTTTCACTTCGGCAACCAATGAAGATTCCAAACCATTCTGAACCCATATACTACCTTCGGTCGAATCAACTAACCGAACACCCAATATAGCAAGCTGATGAACCTCATAAACTAACTCCTTCTTATCCTCTTAAACATGCGCAACACTTCCCATAGAAAATCTAATAAGGGCATCGGCCACTATATTAGCCTCACCCAAGTGATACACCACACTCATATCATAGTCTTTCAATAATTCAAGCCACCTTCTCTAACGAAGATTTAGATCCTTTTGAGTGAACACATACTGTAAACTCTTATGATCAGAGAACATGTCAACATGGTACCCATAAAGGTAATGCCTTTAAATCTTCAAGGCAAATACAACTGCTACTAACTCAAGATCATGAGTCAAATAATTCTTCTCATGAGGTTTAAGTTGCCTAGAGACATAGGCTATAACCTTAACTCGCTGCATCAACACATAACCAAGACTAACTCTAGAAGCATCACAATAAATTAAAAACCCATCTGAACCCTCTGGTAGAATTAATACTGGAGTGGAAGTGAGTCGAGTCTTCAACTCTTGAAAACTCTTCTCCCAGGAATCTGACAACTAAAATTTAACTTTCTTTTGAATTAGTCAAGACATGGGAGAATTAGTAAAAAAAAAAACCCTTCAATAAGCCATCTATAGTAACTATCTAAACCTAAGGAGCTCTTGATGTCTAATAGAGAGATGAGTCTAGGAAAAATTCTCATTGCTTCAGTCTTTTGAGAATCAACCGAATGCCATCATTGAAAATAACGTGACCTAGAAAAGATACTGATCTAAACCAGAATTCACACTTGCTGAACTTAGTGACTAACCGGTGATCCTTAAGGGTCCACAATACAATCCTCAAATGGTCTGCATGATCATATTCACTATGAGAATAGACGATGATGTCATCTATAAAGACTATGATGAATGTGTCCAAGTACTACTTGGACACCCTGTTTATCAAGTCCATAAAAGTTGTAGGAGCATTCGTTAGTCCAAAAGACATAACTAGAAATTTAAAGTGACAGTACTGAGTTCTGAAGGTTTTCTTTCAAATGTCACATTTTATGACTCTGAGCTGATGATGGCTGGATCTAAGGTCTATCTAAGAGAAATAGTTTGCACCCTAAAGTTGGTCGAACAAGTCACCAATTCTGGGGATGGGATATTTATTCTTGATTGTAACCTTTTTCAACTGTCGGTAGTCGATGCACATTATGAGGGAACCATCTTTCTTGCACACGAAGAGAACTAGAGCACCCCATAGAGAAATACTAGGCCTAATAAAACCCTTATCTAAGAGGTCTTTTAACTATTTCTTCAATTTTTTAAGCTCAGGTTGAGCTATTCTGTAAAGTGGAATAAGATAGGCTGGGTATCTGGGAGAAAATCTATTTCAAAGTCAATTTCCCTCTCGGGAGGAACTTCGGAAAGATCTTCAGGGAACACTTCTGGAAACTCATTCACTACTGGAACTGGCTCAAGACTCAGAGTTTTAGAATTTGAGTCCTTGACTTGAATGAGATGGTAAATAAATTCCTTGAAATTCATCTTTCTTGCCTTAAGATAAGAGACAAATCGACCAATAGGCATTGAAGTTCTACCCCTCCATTCAATAACAAGCTCATTAGGAAATGAGAGCTGTACTATTTTGTTTCTACAGTCAACTGAGGCATAGAATGAGTGTAGTCAATCCATTCTAAGAATGACATTAAAATCAGTCAAGTAATAGAACTACTGACTAGAGTAGACACTAAGAAGGGTTCTTCTAAGATTTCAGGACTGATGCTAAAGTCTACTGCTATATAGGGAGTAACAAAAGAAAGCGAAGCTCCAGGGTCTAATAATGTATAAACATAAAGATGAAAGACTTGTAACTTACTCATAACCACATCAGGAGAACTTTCTTGATCCTTTTGAGTTTGGAGAGAATAAAGTCTGTTTTGACACTACTCACTAGTGGCATTAGTGGTGGTACCCTGCTAAGTAGGGATACCTTCTAGTGCTATGGAAGGATTAGTCTTGCCCTGTTGTTGATTAGTTATACACTTTCACATACCCAATAGGAAATCCCTTATTCAATGGCCTGTCTTTCCACATCTAAAGAACATATGACTACCTGCACTGCACTCACCCTGACGATTCTTACTACACTTCTTGCAGACTGGGTTTGTGCGGCCACTATTCATATTACCCTGGGACTTGGAGCCTGGTGATCTATCTTGATTGTCCTATCTGAACTTTGGCACTGGCTGATGATGGGGCTGAAGCTGAAGATTTTTGGTGGAACTAAGAGTGATTACCACCTTCTGACCTCTGATGAGAAAAGTTGAAGCTACCTATTTTGGCCCTTTTATTTTCCATTTCCTTCTCCTTACACTTATCCTCCTCAATCTACTGAGCATGGACCATTAACTTAGAGAATTTCATCTCCTTTATTAGCATCGCTGCTCTACACTCCTTGACCACATCTTCAAAAACCCCCAACATGAACTTACTTATCTTCGACCTAGAATCGACCCCCATAGTCGGAGCATACCTCACCAACTGGGTGAACTTGAGTGAGTACTCTTTCACATTCATACTACCCTGCTTCAAATTGATGAACTCCTAAACCTTATCCCCTCTCATCTCAAGTGGAAAGAATCTTTTGAAGAAAATCATCCCACTCTATAGGCCCTACCTCAACACCTCTGTCCTCCTTCTACTACTTAAACCAAGTGTGAGCTACTCCTTGCAACTGATAAGTAGCTAAGTCAGTACTCTCACTCAAAGTGACACCCATAATATCAGTCACTTTTTGCACACCATTCAAAAACTCTTGTGGATACTCCACATACCTGGATCCAGAAAAAATGAAGGATTCATCCGAGTGAAGTCTCAAATCCTAGATGCAACTGTATTTACTATTGGGTTGACTAGGCATGTAATGCCTCGAGTTTGTACCCTATACTCGAGTTTGTACCCTATATGCTACATGATGCTCATAATCTCAAAGGACCACAAGCCAACCCATGACTGATACCTGCTAATATAATTGTAATAAATACTGTAATAATTGCAAAAATAGGCGAAAACATATGACATAAGGTTCAAATCTATAATTAAATCTGGATGCAGTATCAAAATACCAATATTGAATATAAGTACTAAAAAACTGAACAATTGTCTGAAAATACTCTAGTCTATAAAGCCTCAAAATTATCTGAATTGTGGAGTTGATGGGATAAGTCCCCAAATAACTCCGACTACTTAAAATAATACTGAAATATTGAAAACAACCATGTCCTTAAACTATGAGGGCTCACCACTATGCTGACTGCTGGAAATCTGAAATGCTAAGGGTGCTCTGGAGCCCGTGCATCTGAACCTATGATATAAGACATCATAGCGCAAAATAAAAGCATGCGTCAGTACTTTGGATGTACTGGTATGCTCAGTAAGGTAGGCTAAAGTACATAGGTTCATATGCACGAACAACAATATCTAAATAACATGAGTATGACTGAATGAGAGTACATGCATGAATATGAAAACTGTAATGAGATCATAATAACAATAAATACTAGATTACTGGTAACTAAATGACTGTATCTAGTGGTCTTGAGTTCTGTGGAACTATACTGAGTCCGGTACTGGGATAAGTGACTATGTCTGGCAGTCCGGAATCTGCAAAACTGAACTGAGTTCTATACTGAGACTGAATTTGAAATCGAGACTATGAAAAGTAATCATCTAACCGACATGCCCCTTCTCTAACTGATTTGGGGCCAAACCTGTAACCCTAGTTGGAAGGGTGTCAATATCATGCCACGGGTAAGGACAAGTGTTGAGTCACCCTTATCTTGCAGGTACTCTGAACGAGAATGGTGGTACCCTCAACTGGTAGGTAGATCACCTCATTAACCCTCAACTGGTAGATTGATGTCTCCACCTACACTGGCTATGCAGTTTTGGAATGCAAGGACTGCTTCTAAGGAGTTCACCTTCTACAGGCAGGTAAGCCCCCATCCTTGGGCTCATTCGGTGCTGAATCCTACTCCTAACTGAATGGACACTGGACTGAATTCTAAACTGTACCTGGCTAGACTAAACTGTTACTGATCATAATGTATAACTGAACTGAACTGAGTTCACTGAGTTCCGTGGACTGATGAAATACTACTGAATTCCATTAATTGACTGAATTCTACTGATTGAGACATAACTAATTCTACTCTGTGACTAACCATGGCTCTAGACAAGCATCTAAATTATCGGGTATTAAATACCTCTAGGACTTGATAGCATAAACTTAAAAGACATGATAAAATCTTGAGACATGGTAATTACTACTTAGTCATCATTCATTCATTGGGCATTCAAGCAAACACTTGCATGACATGAACTTGCATACATGCTAACATGATATAATTTCATTATTTAACTCACATAGATAATTCATCAAACACTTGTGGGGTATAATATATGCACATAATATTAACACAACATGTAGGCATCATGATTCAATTCTAATTACACAATTCCAAGAGTTTCAACATGGATTCACATGATAAAGCACACATATCAATTAACTCTACATAAATCTTGCAATAAATCATGAATACACTTTAATTTAAATCATGAAAATTATGAAATCATTCTACATGAACTTTAAAAGAGTTTCTTGGACTCCAAGGGTGGAAGGAATCCTTGGATGAACACTTCACATACCTTAGTTGATGAATTTATGAGAGTTAATGGTGAGTTCTTGAGTTCTTGATTTGAAATTTGAACACCTAGGGTTCTGTTCTTGAGCAAATTGGAGAATGACCGAGTATAGTTGCTCCTCAAAGGGCTTAATTTCATATTTTTGGGGGCTGAAAGACATGGGAAAAGACCCAAATACCCCCAAGGATGCAGTCTTTTAATGACTAAAAAACTGTGTTAACCGATGCGCAGGACGATGCACCACATCAGTAGCATCAACGTGATAGCCAATGCGCCACGTCAAGTCCATATCAGTTCACTAGAATTTGCACTGAAGATGAGGAAAAACTATCTTATCAGCGTAATGGTCAACATGATGCATTGAGATCGTGTTGACCCACTGTTTTGGGCACTCAAACATGATCTAAATGAGTTTTAAAAATTTTGAAACTTATCTGAAAAATCCTATTGACATTTATGATCATGAATTAACTCAAATATCGATATTTAATGGATGTAAAGTATGGTAAATAATATTTTCAAATTTTGAAGGCTAAAATAACACTAAGTTTGAATACTTAGCTAAAATATTTTAAGTCTGGGACCCCTTGTCAAGCCTAAAAGACTGATTTAAGCTAAAAATTTTGCGGGGTCATATAGGCCAACAACCCACTAATTATTTTGTATAGCCATGGATTGGGAGAAGGCTGTGAAAGTAGCCCTGAATTTTGCATAGGAGACTTGTTCGTTCAAAGGGTTTTCGGGGATAGGTGGTGGTAGGGGCTGATCCTCATTCCTCCTTCTAGGAGGTATTTTTTATAAATTATAGAAAATGAGTTAGAAGGAGAATTTTACCAGAGATTATGCTCTATCACACGACATAAACACTGAAAGAAGGAAAACTTTCCTAAAATGTCTCATAGCCTTCTGTCTATAAGTGTGGTGCACTTCATATTCATAAACAAGACTCTACTCAATGCGTCTTTCGAACACCCTAGGACACTTTAAAAACTTAGTCTTTGATACCAAGTTTTCACGACCTGAGACCACCCCCTATTTGTAACATGGTGCTTAAGGCCACAAGTGACCCCAAGCTAACCCATGATCTAGTTTCTGTTGTGAGCACTGAATAATATATTAATAAAATGCCATATGTGGAATATAAAATGATAGAAATACTATTAAGATGTAATACTAAAATAATACCCAACATGTTTAGACTACTGATAAAAATAGAAAACAAGTCTGACTATCTGAAATCCTCTAAAACATATGGAGTTAATGGGACAAACTCCCAACTAACTCCGACTGCTTGAAATAAAGAAAGTACTAAAAATAACTACAACTAACTTGTCCTCTAAGGATGAGGATTCACCACAACTGCTGTTGAGTGGTACTGAGATGCCTAAGGGCGATCAGGGAACTGAGCATTTGAACCTATGTGTAATACCCCATTCTTTTCTTAGCTCAGTACAACTCCTAGTGCTTACATAAGAGGCTTAGAACCTGAAAATATCACTAAGTGTTTGAAGACTTAGTCATATTTTTATTCCATTCTTCCTTATGGTTGGAAAAAATGCCTTCCAAAAGAAATAATAAAAGAAGAAATAGGAAGCAGCCCGCACGTCTGCTTGTTCAATAAGATCCCCTGAATGAGCATGTACCTTTCACTAAATTCAGAGATACTTTCACTAAATTAGCTCATTCAGTAGTTGTTCAGAACAATCAGTAGGTTTTTGTCCTATCTAGGCTTATAGTTCATGCTCAACAAAGTAAGGAGGAGAAGCGTAGGGAGAAAAGGAGAAAGAATAAGAAGACTAAAATAGGTAGTTTTAAGTCAAGGTCAAAGAGTGGTAACCATTCCTAGTTCTACCAAAAATTCTTAGCCCTAGCTCCTTATTCAGTTAGTGCGCCGGTGCCAAAGTTCAGGAATGACAACCGGGGTAGAGTGCTAGGCTCTAGGTTGGCCTAAAAATTTTCTCTACAAGAGGTATGGTAGAAACCATTAGGGTGTGTGTAGGAATGGTAGTGGCATGTGTTTTAGATATGGCAAGGTAGACCACAGAGTCAGAGAATGCCCACAGGTGGGTCAGTACAGTTAGCACAGTCGTTCCCAAGTTCCAGCCAGTCGCCTGACTCAGTAGGGCGCCACTTCCAGTGCCACCAGTGGTCAGCGCCAGAATAGATTGTATGTAATATAGTCCCATCATGATCAGAAAAATTCTCCTAATATGGTTACGGGTACGTTACAGGTCTTTTATCTTCATGTGTATGCTTTATTAGACCCAGAGCTTCACTTTCTTTTGTAACCCCCTATATAACTATCAAATTCGATGTCAGTCCCGAAACTCTAGTAGATCCCTTCTCAGTGTTTACCCTAGTGGATAATATATCATAGCCAGACAAGTATACAAAAATTATCCGATTACAATATCCTAGAAATTACTTCAGTTGATTACAAGAATAGAATCATTTAGTTTCAGCTTACCATTGAACTAATCATTTAATAGAGAGGCAGTACCACAGTTCTTGGAAGTCAGATTATTTCATATCCTAGAGCAATAAAAATGATATCTAAAGGATGTACTTTCAAATCCTTTCTCAGAATCCTATGATAGTATATGACCTAGAGTTAGAAGCATGCACTTAGAAGTTTAGCAGTAGTAGAGTTGGGATATTGTTGTCTGAATTAAGAAGATTATGTATCCATGGGGTTAGTTGTATGAAGGTGAATCAGTAGGCTTCAAATAGCGCATGCAAGAATTTAAGTGGTTGATTCGAGATTAAGTATGATTATATGCGTATGATCTCGAGGCGTACACAAGGTGATATAGGATTGTATTAGTTCTAATTTTTAACAGTGGATGTGCTTTGTAGTACCCTTGAGTGCTAAGTTTGAATATGGCTAGTAATGTAGTAATTGTCGTTATTACTAGCTAAGTTATGGGCTATATGATATTGATGTCGGATGTCCAAATGTAATGGTAATTCTCATGGTTTAGGGAGAAAGATAAGTTTAGAGATGTGATATTAGTAGGCTATGATGGAGGTTAGTATGGTTCATTAAGGGTTTGGAGATATCTATGTTAAGTGTTAGAATCTAAGTTTGAATCTTTGAAGACTGAGCTAATAGAAAGTAGAGTTGAAGCACTAGATGGTGTGAACTCATGGTATGGTGATACTCTTGAAAATTCTAAGTTATCCAGTGCTTAAGTTATTATATGATAATTGTTGGGGGGGGAGGGCTATAGAAAGCTAGAAATTTGTATATCAGAAAGAAGTACCAGTACTGGGTCTTACATTATTAGGCATAGTCTTTTAGGGTGAGTTTATCCTTATGCATATTATTGTATCACCGACCTAGAAGGATGGATTGAAGCTAAGAAGGAGATGATAGGACCAGTAACCAAGTTAGGCTCTCAGATTCTAGTAGTGATGCTAGTGTGTTGAAGAACAATACTAGGGAGGATGATGCCTGACCCATGCTTATTTCAGTATTTGTACTTCAGTTATCACTTGTCTACTCAAGACCTACATGTCAGCTCTATGATCATAGCTCATATTCGTACACCTTATAGAAAATCATGTACTCTCCCAGTTTCTAGTATAAAGAGTTTCGGTTCACTCAGAAGTATGAATCATGTTCCATGAATTTAGGAACTCCAAACTCAAGTCATGCATCTTATGACTTATGTACTCATGCTTTATAACTCATGACTCATGTACTCATGTACTCATGTACTCATGTTTTACAGTATGTTCAGTTTCAGGTACTCATTCTACGCCCCTAATTATCAACGAAATTAAGATTATGTCATGTATGGCCGCAGTTTAGACTTCTTTGATGAATTCATGTTATTGATACTTTATTAATCAGGCCTCTGTTACGTGTCAAAGTTATTCATTCATGCTTCAAGTCGTCATGTTCTAACCTTTCAATGACCTCTCCGTAGGTCAAGATAGTGATGATGAACAATTATTTAGATGGAAGAGAGCAAATGTTTCTTGCTACTAAAAGATTATTGTATGCTTGTTTTAGCTATGGCTGTAAGTGTGAAGTATGATTGAGGCTAATATTTTTGATATACATCATAGTTAGTTGAAATTTTGTCTGTATTTTCTTAGGGTAATGCTGGATGTTGTTAATGATAGAGGTTTGGATGATATGGGGAAGATAATTTTATAGGTGTTTGCGTAGAAGTGCATATGTGGTTATGATAGTAGGCTTGAATTTCATGTTTTTATATATATATATGAATGAATGCATTGTGCTTCAGTGAATGTCCAGTAAGGGTTGAATGTAGTTATTGAAGTGGTAATAAGAATTATTCATGAGACGAGAAGTTGTGAAAGCGCAGGGTGTATTGAATTCATGATTCGAACTAGTCTTATGGTGTGATTGAAGTACTTTTTAGATTCGAGTAGGCTTGAACATAGTAGAGAATTTAGTTCATCTCAGACTTTAGTAGATAAAGTTATCAGTGTTCATGTGAATATTTTTAAGTAGCCTCAAGTGCATTGCAATTTTAAAGTAGAACATATAATTGAGTATAAACTTTTAGTATAATTAAGTCCGTTTAGCCAGCAGTTCAGTTAGTAGTCAGACAGATAAGTTCCTATGGTTTTCCATCTTTCGATCTATTCTTACTAGCTGAAGTTTTATAATATGGCCATTCCAAGAGATAGTTTGTCCGCATTCATGTAAATTGTGAATCTAGTTCAGTCCATGCATCATGTTATGAATTTAGATATTCAATTATGATTCAGTTCTTAAGTGCCCCATGCATCATCTCAGTCTTTCCTTAGTATTTCAGTCAAGTTGTATCATTTAGGAGATGAAGTATCCCAAGGGAGAGATATGGTGTAATACCCCAGGAAATTTTTCGTTGAAATTTTTACGTAAACGTGTTGGGTTCTATCTTCTAGAATGAATTATAAATTTTTCGTGCCAAATGTCTTAGATTATGACCCACTATTGTGTAGAGTATCGAATAATATTTCCAACGATATATGGATCATCCAAAACGGACACCCGAGCGACGAGTTATGAACATTCCGATCGAACCATGAATAGTAATGAACAGTAAAACGTGCAGGAAAAAGTACTGAGGCTTGGCATATTTTTGCTTCAACTTTAAATAATCATAACTCCTTGTACATAATAATCTGGGTGATCTACTATATATTAATGGAAAGTTCGGCGAGTCCTCTTTCCAATGAAATTGGTTTCATCCAATTTGTCTATCGAAGCAAAAAGTTATGGTCGATCTACTTCAGCCTATCAAAAGTGAATTTTTGGATCAACTTCAAATGACCATAACTCCTCGTACACAATGATCTGGATGAGATACTATATATCAACGGAAATATATGAGAGTCCCCTTTCTAATGAAATTGGTTTCATCCAATTTGAATATCGAAGTAAAACGTTATGGTTGATTTACTTCAGACTATCAAAATAGTCCACCAAAGGACAGATTCAAGATTTTTTTTGATTTTTAGGGGAGTTTTGGTCATTCCCCCTCACCCTAAATCCGTCCAAATCCTATATTAAAGCCTATTAGAAGCATTATATGTTATATTTCATCAAACTCCCTCAAAATTAAAACCCTAAGCTCTTACATCCAACTTCAAGAACCTCCAAAGTTCACCATTAATTCTGCAAATTTATTCAAGATTCCAAGTTCCTAGTTCAAGAACTCCAAGAACTATCATTCAAAGGCACGATTAACATCTCAAAAATGAGTATCGATCTAAAGTTCATCATTCAAGGTATGTGGGGTTTTTCAACAAGAACTCTCTTTCGTTCTTGTGCCCAAAAGTAATTTTCTTTATAAAGGCATGATTTTTATTTGATTTATATGAATCTGAAGCATGAACCCATATCTTATGATGATTATTATGAAATCTTGATGTTTATGATTTTAAAAGATGAATTTACATGTGTGGTGATACAAAGCATGAATCTTGAATGATATTTATCATAATTTTGATATTTGGGTCATGAATCTCCATTGGAAATTGTATTTTTTTTTTAAAAAGTGTGTGTTATAAGCACGTTGATGTTGAATATTTGAGATATTTTTAATGATTTGACCTTTTGGTCTTAATGGAGTTGTTTTGAACTCGAGTGTGAAAGAAATTCACAACGTGGTTGATTTTGATAGATGGGAAGCATGATGGCTCCCGATGTATATTTATATATTACTGAAATTATTTTGTTGTGGATTGTCTTTAAAATGATCTGAGCTAAGTCCGGGATAAATATTTAGCACCGAGTGGGAGGTATAAAGCGACCTTATTTCCCTAGAACTACATGCTCCCGCAGGAGTGAGCCTGAGGTTGATTTATATAGTGATCACTAGTTTGTGTCGATTTGATATCGATAGTCCTACTCCGAGGGCAAGGATAGGACGGCTCTCCCCAACGTGGGTTGTACGTTGGACTCCATGTAGTCACATGTATTATGTCAGTTATAGGATCTCCTAGTATGTGTGTGTTTCCTTGTGTCTATGGTGAATGGTAAAGTGATTTGAAAGTGGAATTGCGAAAGTTATTTTTTCAAAAGATTTAAATGATTTTTACATTATGAGAATTGATATTCTTGATGAACTGAAAGTGATTGACAAATTATATGATGACTCACATGTGTTATTGTACTTATTTCATCCTCTCATGATTATGATGATTTTCTTCGGGCTATGTGAGTCTTTCATACATCCTGTATATTTCTTATAAATATTTATGATGATGATGTTTATACAACTGCATACACCCCCATATACTCGATTCTTTTCCATGGTACTAACCCACTTCTTTGGATGTGAGTTGTATTTTCTCAGAATGTAGGTTCAGGTGCTCAGTTCTAGGTTCGACAGTAATTCTTTGGGCACGCTGTTCTACATCCTCTATTGTGGTGAGTCCCCATGTTCCAAGGATGTGATATCTGATGTTGGTTTCACGAAATTGTTTACATTTGATAAATAAGTATGAGTTAGTTGGGGCATGTCTCAATGGATCGCTGGTTTTATTGATTTTCTTAGAGGCTTGTCAAACTAGTATAGATGTTGTGAGTTGACTAATAAGTCGTATTTTGTTATCTTTCTAAAATTCTTTTATTTTTGGATAATGATTACTTTGTTGATATTTGAGGGTTATTTATGGAAACCCCATTGATTTATGTTGAACTGAATGAAAATGGCTCAAAGGGTTAGCTTGGGGCTACTCGTAGCCTCAAGCTCCGTGTGACGCTCCGAGACTCATTTTTTGGGGTGTTACAAACTTGGTATCAGAGCCTAAGGTTTTAAGGTTTCCTAGGGAGTCTAACAAGCTGCGTTAAGTAGAGTCTTGATCATCGGTGTGCAGCACACCACATCTATGACAAGAGACTACAAGATGTTTTAGGAAAAAGTGTGATTCTTTCTTTCAGAAGTTTTTCGTGCTTAAAGTGTCTCTCTCTACTATTGATTCATGCTCATCTCTTTTAGAAATATGCCTCTACGTCAAGCGATAAGAAATAATGATGGTCAACAACCTCAACCCATTGACCTATTGAATAAAAATGTGTCTCATGCAGAATTTTTGGCAACCTTTCAGGCACTGGCCCAAGCTGTTACTGTAAATATTCAGGCTAACCCAGCCCCATCTCCACAGCAGCAGGGAGGTGATTCAGTTGCTGCCAGGATCCGTAACTTCATGCGGATGAATCCGTCAGAATTCTATGCGTCCAAGTCTGATGAGGATCCACGATTATTTTTAGAAAAGGTGCGGAAGATTACTCAGGTGATGCATATATCTCTGGAACATAGTGTGGAGTTGGCTGCGTATAGGTTGAAAGACCTTACTTATGACTGGGTTGTTGCTTGGAGGAAAGGTAGAGGTGAGGGAGCTGTCCCTACAACTTGGCAAGAGTTCCAGGATGCATTCCTGGATAAGTTTTTCCCTTTGGAGATGAGAGAGGAGAAGTTGGAAGAGTTTATGAACCTGCGACAGGGCTCTATGACTGTTAAAGAGTATTGTCTAAAGTTCAATAAGTTGTCCAAGTATGCTCCTGACTTAGTGGCTGAGAATCGGGCTAGTATGAGTAAGTTTGTGACTGGAGTGTCTAGTTATGTGGTTAAAGAGTGTAGGTCTACTATGCTGAATAGTGAGATGAATCTTTCTAGGATAGTGACTCATGCCTAACAGATTGAGGCGGATAAGATTAAAGAGAGAGATAGAATGAGAAAGAATAAAAGAGCTAGGTCTGAGCAGCACAGATAGGGTTAGACTAGATCGCAAGAAGGGAGTCGCCCTCAGTATCAGGATCATTCATCTATGCCAGTACCTTCATCTGCTAGTGCTCCCGTGCCTAGAGGTAGGCAGGAGCAAAGTACCAGGTCATATGCATCCAGGTCCCAGTACAGTGCTGGCAGTAAGCCAAATCGTCCCCTGTGTCCTAAGTGTGGTAGGGCTCATTCGGGTGAGTGTTGGGGTGAGAAGAGGGGTTGTTTTCGGTGTGGTAACATGGGTTACAGAGTTAGAGATTGTCCACAGGATGGACAAGGGCATCGTGACTATCGCCCTTAGACCCAGACTCAGACTGTTAGCGTTCCAGTTCCAGTGACTCGCCTAGCCCCAGCTCAGGGTGCCTCTTCTAGCAATGCTGGCGGGCAGCACCAGAATAGATTCTATGCTTTATCATCCTGCCAGGAATATGAGAACTCTCTCGATGTTGTTACTGGTATGCTTTGTATTTTTTAGTTTGATGTGTATGCTTTGTTGGATCCTGGATCCAGTTTCTCATATGTTACACCTTTGATTACTGTGAATGTTGAAATGAGTCCTGAGATTATTCCTGAGCCTATCCTAGTTTCTACCCCAGTGGGTGATTCGATTGTTGTCCAGAAAGTGTATAAAAAGTGTCCTGTTACCGTTCTTCATAGAGTCTTGTTGGCTGATCTGATTAAGTTAGACATAGTAGATTTTGATGTGATTCTGGGTATGGACTGGCTGTCTTCTTCTTATGCCTCTATTGATTGTCGGACCCGAGTGGCCAAGTTTTAGTTTTTGGGTGCATCCGTGTTTGAGTAGTCTGGGAATTCTATGTCACCCAAGAGTCATTTTATCTCTTACCTCAAAGCTAGAAAACTTATTTCCAAGGGGTGTAGTTACCATTTGGTTAGAGTCAAAGACACTAAGTCTGAGACTCCAACTCTCCAGTCAGTTAACGTCGTCAATGAGTTTTTTGATATCTTTCTGGATGATCTTCCAGGGATACCTCCTGATAAAGAGATAGAGTTTGAGATTGATTTTCTTTTCGATACTCAGCCCATTTCTATTTCTCCTTACCGTATGGCCCCTGCAGAACTTAAGGAGTTGAAAGAGCAACTCAAAGATCTAATAGATAAGGGTTTCATAAGGCCCAGTATTTCTCCTTGGGGTGCTCCTGTGTTGTTTGAGAGAAAGAAAGATGGCTCTTTGCGTATGTGCATTGATTACCGCCAACTATATAAAGTCTCCGTAAAAAATAAGTACCCCCTTCCGAGAATAGATGATTTGTTTGACCAATTGCAAGGTGCAAGTTATTTCTCAAAGATAGAACTTCGTTCCGGCTATCATCAACTCAAAGTTAGGGAGTGTGACATCCCGAAAATTGCTTTTCGAACTCATTATGGCCATTTTGAGTTTTTTGTTATGTCTTTTGGGTTAACTAATGCCCCATCAGCTTTCATGGAGCTTATGAATCGAGTGTTCAGATCATATCTGGATATGTTTGTCATAGTGTTCATCGATGATATACTGGTGTACTCCCGTAGTGAGGATGAACATTCTAATCATCTCCGAACTATCTTGCAAACCCTTAGAGATCACAAGTTGTTTGCCAAGTTCAGTAAGTATGAGTTTTGGCTAAGGTCAGTTGCTTTTCTGGGTCATACCATTTTTTCCGAGGGTATTAGAGTTGATCCCCAAAAGACCGAAGCTGTTAGAAATTGGCCTAGACCTATTTCTCCGACTGATATCCGAAGTTTCTTGGGTTTAGCTGGCTATTACCGCCGTTTTGTTAAGGGTTTCTCCTCTATAGCGTCTCTTATGACTCAGTTGACCCAAAATAAAGTGAAGTTCTTGTGGTTCGAATCTTGTGAGAAGAGTTTTTAGGAGTTGAAGACTCGACTCACTTCAGCCCCTGTTTTGACTTTACCTTATGGTGTTGATGATTTTGTGGTGTACTGTGATGCTTTGAGAGTTGGGTTGGGTTGCGTATTGATGCAGAAGGGTAAGGTGATAACTTATTCTTCTAGATAGTTGACACCCCATGAGAAAAATTACCCCACCCATGACCTTGAGTTGGCTGCTGTTGTGTTTGCTTTGAAAATCTAGAGACACTATTTGTATGGTGTCCATGTTGATGTTTTCACTGATCATAAGATTCTGCAGTATGTGTTTACCCAGAGAAAATTGAATCTTAAATTGAATCTTAGGCAGAGACGATGGTTAGAATTATTAAAGGACTATGGTATGAGTGTGCTATACCATCCAGGCAAGGCTAATATTATGGCGGATACCCTAAGTACAGTGTCCATGGGTAGTGTTTCGCATATGGTAGAAGGTAAGAAAGAGTTGGCTCATGATGTATATCGTTTGGCTAGATTGGGGGTTAGGTTGTTTAACTCTGCTGAAGGTAGTATAAGGGTTCAGAGTAGTTCCGAATCCTCCTTGGTTTCAAAAGTGAAGAAAAAGCAATATTTAGATGCTAGTTTGGTCAGACTGAAAGAGTCAGTCAAGGACCAAAAAGTAAAGGTTTTCTCCCAAGGGGGAGATGGTGTGTTGAGATTGTAGGGTAGATTGTATGTCCTGAATGTTGATGATCTGAGACAAAGGATTACGGCTAAAACGCACGGGGCGCGATATTCTATTCATCCTGGTGCCACCAAGATGTACCAAGACTTGCGGGAAATCTATTGGTGGAGTGGCATGAAGAACGATGTAGCAGCGTTTGTAGGTAAGTGTGCAATATGCCAACAGGTTAAGGTTGAACACCAAAGACCTGGTGGTATGATGCAAGATTTTAGTATTCCCAGCTGGAAGTGGGAAGAGATAAACATGGACTTCGTGATTGGTTTACCTCCTTCCCGACACCATCATGATTCTATTTGGGTTGTGGTTGATAGGTTGACTAAGTCTGCTCATTTTTTGCTGGTTTATACTTCATATACTACTGAGGATTACGCTAGATTGTATATCCGAGAGCTAGTCAGACTGCATGGAGTTCCCTTGTCAATCATTTCGGATAGGGGTACTCAGTTCACTTCGCAATTTTGGAAAGCTTTTCAGAAGGGTCTTGGTACCCAAGTGCTTTTGAGTTCTGTTTTTCACCCGCAGACTGATGGTCAGGCTGAGCAGACTATCCAGACCTTAGAGGATATATTGAGATCTTGTGCACTTGACTTTGAGGTAAGTTGGGATGATCACTTACCGTTGATAGAGTTTGCTTACAATAACAGTTTCCACACTAGTATTAGCATTGCTCAATTTGAAGCCTTATATAGGAGGAAGTGTAGATCACCCATAGGTTGGTTTGAGATGGGTGAAGTGGCTGTGAGTGGTCCTGATTCGGTATTTGAGGCTATGGAAAAAGTTAAGTTGATTAGGGATAGGTTGAAAACTGTGTAGAGTCGTCAGAAGTCATATGCGGATGTTAGAAGGAGAGACCTTGAGTTTGAAGTTGGTGACCTAGTGTATCTGAAAATTTTACCCATGAGGGGGGTGAAGAGATTCGAAAAGAAGAGGAAGCTTAGTCCCCGTTATGTTGGTCCTTACAAAATTCTTAGTCGTGTTGGTAAGGTAGCTTATGAAGTCGAGTTGCCTTCCGAGTTGTCCTCTGTTCATCCAATATTCCATGTCTCGATGCTTAGAAAGCATATTAGCGATGTTATGGTAGTGGATTCCTCTGTGAGCGCTAACATTCAAGAAAATCTTTCTTTTGATGAGATTCCTGTTGAGATTCTTGATTTTAGTGTCCGAAGACTAAGGAACAAAGAGGTTCCCTTGGTCAAGGTATTGTGGCGAAACCAATCTGTTGAGGGTTCAACTTGGGAAGCTGAGGCGGATATGCGATCCAAGTACTCGCACCTATTTTTCGCAAACTCCGATCAAGCCGAAGGTACTGTTCTTTCCTAAATCATGCACTTTTGATAAAAGTTGCAGCAGTTCAACGGTCATTTATTATGTGTTCAGCTGTAGTTTCTTGAATTTATGCATTCTATGTTGCATTCAGAGTGAGAAACGATGTGGTGATGAGTCTAATGAATGGTTTCAGCTGTATGCGCTATTCCCTATCTAATCTTGGCATGTCTAGCATCATTCGAGGACGAATGTTTCCAAGGGGGGGATGATCTAATACCCCTGAAAATTTTTCGTTGAAATTTTATGCGTAAACGTGTTGGGTTCTATCTTCTAGAATGAATTATAAATTTTCCGTGTGAAATGTCTTAGATTATGACCCACTATTGTGTAGAGTATCAAATAATATTTCCAACGATATGTGGATCATCCAAAATGAACACCCGAGCGACAAGTTATGAACATTCCGATCGAACCGTGAATAGTAGTGAACAGTAAAATGTGCAGGAAAAAGTACTGTGTTTTTGCTCTAAATTTAAATGATCATAACTCCTTGTACATAATGATCTAGGTGATCTACTATATATCAACGGAAAGCTCTGCGAGTCCTCTTTCCAATGAAATTAGTTTCATCCAATTTGTCTATCAAAGTAAAAAGTTATGGTCGATCTACTTCTGCCTATCAAAAGTGAATTTTTGGGTCAACTTCAAACGATCATAACTCCTCGTACACAATGATCTGGGTGAGATACTATATATCAATGGAAATATATGAGATTCCTCTTTCTAATGAAATTGGTTTCATCCAATTTGAAAATCGGAGTAAAACATTATGGTTGATCCACTTCAGATTATCAAAGCAGTCCACCAAAGGACAGATTCGAGAATTTTTTTAAATTTTAGGGGCGTTTTGGTCATTCCTTCTCACCCAAAATCCATCCAAACCCTATATTAAATCCTATTAGAAGCATTATGTTATATTTCATCAAACTCCCTCAAAAATAAAACCCTAAGCTCTTACATCCAACTTAAAAAACCTCCAAAGTTCACCATTAATTCTGCAAATTTATTCAAGATTCCAAGTTCCTAGTTCAAGAACTCCAAGAGCCATCATTCAAAGGTACGATTAACATCTCAAAAATGAGTATTGATCTAAAGTTCATCATTCAAGGTATGTGGAGTTTTTCAACAAGAACTCTCTTTCGTTCTTGTGCCCAAAAGTAATTTTCTTTACAAAGGCATGATTTTTATTTGATTTTTATGAATTTGAAGAATGAACCCATATCTTATGATGATTATTATGAAATTTTGATGTTTATAGTTTTGAAAGATGAATTTACATGTGTGGTGATATAAAACATGAATCTTGAACGATATTTATCATGATTTTGATATTTGGATCGTGAATCCCCATTGGAAATTGTGTTTTTTTATTAAGTGTGTGTTATAAGGATGTTGATGTTGAATATTTGAGATATTTTGAATGATTTGAACTTTTGGTCTTAATGGAGTTGTTTTGAACTCGAGTGTGAAAGAAATCCACAACGTGGTTGATTTTGACAGATGGGAAGTATGATGGCTCCCGATGTATATTTATAAATTACTGAAATTGTTTTGTTGTGGCTTGTCTTTGAAATGATTTGAGTTAAGTCCGAGAGAAATATTTAGCACCTAGTGGGAGGTATAAATCAACCTTATTTTCCTAGAACTACGTGCCCCCGTAGGAGTGAGCCTGAGGCTGATTTATATAGTGATCACTAGTTTGTGTGGATTTGATATCGATAGTCTTACTCTGATGGCAAGGATAGGACGGCTCTCCCCAATGTGGGTTGTACGTTGAACTCCATGTAGCTCACATGGTTTATGTCGGTTATAGGATCTCCCAGTGTGTGTGTGTTTCCTTGTGTCTATGGTGAATGATGAAGTGATTTGAAAGTGGAATTGTGAAAGTTATTCTTTCGAATGATTTAAATGATATTTACATTATGAGAATTGATATTCTTGATGAACTGAAAGTGATTGACAAATTATATGATGACTCACATGTGTTATTGTACTTATTTCATCCTCTCATGATTATGATGATTTTCTTCGGGCGATGTGAGTCTTTCATACATCCTGCATATTTCTTATAAATATTTATGATGGTGATGTTTATACAACTGCATACACCCCCATATACTCAGTTCTTTTCCATGGTATTGACCTACATCTTCGGACGTAGGCTGCATTTTCTCGGAATATAGGTTCAGGTGCTCAGTTTTAGGTTCGACAGTGATTGTTCGAGAATGCTGTTATATATCCTCTGTATTGGTGAGTCCTCATGTTTCGAGGACGTGATGTCTGATGTTGGTTTCACGAAATTATTTACATTTGATAACTGAGTATGAGTCAGTTGGGGCATGTCTTAATGGCTCGCTAGTTTTATTGATTTTCTTAGAGGCTTGTCAGACTAGTATAGATGTTGGGAGTTGACTAATAAGTCGTATTTTATTATCTTTCTGAAATTCTTTTATCCTTGGATGATATTACTCTGTTGATATTTGAGGGTTATTTATGGAAACCCCGTTGATTTGTGTTGAACTGAATGAAAATGGCTCAAAGGGTTAGCTTGGGGCTACTCGTAGCCTCAAGCACCGTGTGACGCTCCGGGACCCATTTTTCGAGGTGTTACATATGGTAATACCCCAAGTTTTCACGTCCTAAACTTCTCATCTTTCTTTCACGAAACCAGATCTAGCTAGAAGTAATGGTTACTCATAAGTTGACTCTTTCATTTCTATCTCAACCTTATAACCATTCTCATGTCATTGCATGCATTCAGAAAATTAGTTCAGTTCATGTATCATGATTCAGGATCAGTTCTGTAATCATGTTTCCAGTTATGCATGTTCAGTATATGATCTCATTTTCCTCAGTAGTCTCAGCTTAATCAGTCTTATTCGAATATGAAGGTTCCCAAGGAGGAGATAATATCCCGTACTTTTCTTAGCTCATTCTAGATCCTAGTGCTTGCATAAAAGGCTTAGAACCTAAAAATTTCACTAAGCGTTGGGTACATAGTCATATTTTTTGGCCTCTTAACTTTGAGGAATTTTAAATTGGCCTTTTCGACCCCGAGACATAAGTTTTTGAGTAAATCATGTTCAAAAGTGTAAGGGGTATGCCTCGAGGAAGTTTTAGATTTTTTGGACGAGGATTGGTCGTGTTTGGATTTCAATTCCAGCAGCTCAACGCGATTGGATCGCGTCTCGCAGCTTATGGCGATGAGGTCCTTGCCGCGTGCGGTATGCTATTAATCAGTATTCCAGTTGCGAATTTAAATTTCTATGGGGCAGTTGCATCTTTTCCCCCCAATCCAGTTTGTAAAATACGACTTAAATCGTTCTTTAGGGCATTATATGTTCAATTTCTCCAATTTCTCTCTAACATAAACCCTAATTATCTCCTTAGTTCATTAAATTCATCATTTTCTCTTCTAGAAAATTAGGTATTCAAGTTTCCCAATCCAAGAACTTTTAAGAAAGCTTTCAAGATTGTGTTTTTCCTTTCAAGCTTAAGGGTTAAGGTATGTGAGATGTTCATCCATAGGCCTTTTCCACCCATGGAGTCTAAGAATCTGTCTTTATGTTTTAAATTATGAAATTACATGTTCATGTTGAATTATCTCCATTAAGTTCTATGAATTTTGGTTATACATTATGTTTGCGATTGTTTTTCGAGGGAATTAGCCCTTACACGTTGGAATGATGATATTTTCATGTTAAATCCTTGATTAATGGTTTTTAGTATTGAAGCTATGTTATTATTACATGTTTTAAACCATTCCCATGTTTTAATTCATGACCCTCATATGTTTGATGAAATGCCTAAGTGTTGGATTTGGAACAATGATTCCCTTTTATGGTTTCAAAGTTTTCATGTGTTCCTATTATGATTCCATTAAGTCCTGGAAGGTTATGAACACCTGTTACTTAGTTGTTTACATAGTTTTTAGTATTTTCAAAATAGTTTCAGATAAACCATGAGCTTTGTCATTCAGTTAGTATTATGTTCTATTATTGGCTCAGTTAAGCTCAGTTTAGTCCGGTAGTCAGTGTCATTCAGTTGGGAGTAGGGTTCAGCACCAAGCAAACCCAGGGATGGGGGCATTCCTACCAGATTAGGGTTTGACCCTTAGCAACAATCCCTGAGTTATAGAACTATGTAGCCAGCATAGGTTGAGATGTCTTCCTGTCAATTTAGGGTTGACACATATCTCATGAGTAATCCTGCCAGATTAGGGTGACTCTTTAGTCCTTCGAGACACCAATTTTGTGGATCCACACAACTATTGTTAGTACTTGTGGCATGGTACTGACACCCTTCCAACTGGGGTTACAGGTTGGACCCCGATTAGCTCCGATTGAGGCATGTCGGTTAGATGATACCTCCTATAGTTTTCATACAGTATTCAGTATATTTTCAGTTCAGTTTTGCCTGACCATAGCATACAGTTTATCAGTTATTCAGTTATCAGATTTCAGTATTTCAGTTTACAGACTATTTCAGAACATGTTATATGCTTGGTCATGCATTCTCAATTTTTACAGCTTTTCATGCATTTACATTCAATTATCTCATGCTATTTAGTCAGTCTTTACTTCATGCACATAAACCCATGCATTCCAGCCTAACCTCAACTCATATAGCAGTACATTTAAAGTACTGATCGTATACATTTTATTTGCGCTATAATGTTTAATATCATAGGTTCAGACACTTAGTTTCCTGACCGTGCTTAGACAGTCCAGCTAGTCAGCAACAGCAGCAGTGGTGAGTCCTTATGTTTCGAGGACCTATTATGTTATTTCAGTATTTCCGCATTTCCTTTTAGTTAGTTTAGTTTGGAGTAAATTGGGGCCTGTCCCATCAACTCTTCAATCAGTTAAGAGGATTTCAGACATGCAGTCAGTCAGTTATATATTCAGTTGGTTTTACTATATGTTTCAGACACGTTTTGATACGTATTTCAGTATCCAGTTTTATATTATCTTATCAGTATTTAAACTTTATGGCGTTGATAGTTTACTTCCACAAATATGTATTTTGTTACTTTATTTAGTGCTTACAGCAGGTACCAGCTCATAGGTTAACTTGTGGTCACTTGTGACTATAAGCACTATTATCTCGACTAGGGAGTAGCCTTGGGTCGTGAAACTATGTTATAAGATAACAAAATCCAAAAGAGAGTATGTGATTAGTATTTTGAATTTACAGGTACATGAGATAGGGACAACTGAGATATATATAAGTATTGAGCTTAAATGTATGAACATGTGAAATGAATGCAAGACCAAGTAAAACTTGTGCTGTAATAATTTGTAATTCTAAATAACTAAATGACTAATAAACTGAATACTTGGTCATGCAATCCTGATTTGATATGGTCCAAATACTAAACTGAGAATGTGAGAGCTAACTACAACCGATATGTCCCAATCTAAGTTAATCGGGGTCCAAACTGTAACACAGTTGGAAGAGTACGGGTATCTTTCTAGGGGTACTAACACATGGATGATAATGTGAATCCACAAAGATGATGTCTCAAAGGACGAGGGTGTCATACCTCTACTGACGGAGGACCCCTCATAATCTATGATGGCACCATAGGTTTGAAACTTAGAGACTGATACTAGCGACTCATGCTTAATTGACAGGGGAGCCGCTATCCTTGCATTCACTCGGTGCTAAGTGCTACTCCCAACTGAATGACACTGGTATTATTATTCATTTAACATGATTTGGTACTAATAAGTGCTCAACATAAATATAATAATCTGAATATAATGATACAAACAGGCCTGAATGACTTGTAACTTGAAAATCTGGAATATGCATGGTTATCTAGGTATCGGGTTTTCATAACCCTCTAGCACTGAATAATACTTTAAATACAATAATATCATTGAAAACCACTATCAGGAAATTCATGATTCAGAGACCCAAACATAGAGTATATCAATAACTAATGAAAAACATGATTATAGGTATAGGAAGATGCTCAACTTATAAGGACAACATGCTTACATGGTTAAATTCATAAATTGATAATTGAGAATGGTGTCAACTAAGCATGTTATGGGTGACTAAAATTATAAAGTATATAAAGACATAGTTCACATAGGAAACACATTGTCATGGTTTGTATTCAAAACTATTAAGAGAGAATTGAGTAAATTCATGCTTGACATTGAAATTTCTTAAAAAGAGTGAAAAAGGTTTATACTTGAAAGAAACAAGGGATTCTTGGAACTCAATGGGTGGAAGGGACCTATTGATGAATACCCCACATACTTGAGTTGCTTGAATTCTTAAAGAAAACTTGAAATTTAGACCTTGAATGTGTGAATTCTTGGAAGAAGCTTGTAATTTTGTGTTCTTGAGGATGAGAGG
Source organism: Capsicum annuum (assembly GCF_002878395.1). NCBI lineage: Eukaryota > Viridiplantae > Streptophyta > Magnoliopsida > Solanales > Solanaceae > Capsicum > Capsicum annuum. The sequence continues at coordinate 37,272,389 of NC_061121.1, forward strand.
AGATTGAGTATCGTTAACCAATGAAGAATGGGGAAAATAATTCCCCTTTTGGATTTTAAATCGTCAATTGGGTGTTTAGGAAAAGGGGAAAAGACCAAAATTCCTCTCATTCATTTAATGAAAATCTCACAATTACACAACCTTCGTGGCACGGAGGCTATCGTGGAGACTAACCTCCGTGACACGCTATGTATCGCGAAGACTAGCCTCCTTGACACGCTGTGCATCGTGGATATCCAGTCTACGTGGCACGGAGAAATCGCGGAGGCATTCTGCCTCCGTGGTCCTAAAATACCCCGAACCTCCTTCAAAAATTTTAAAACTCTCCCGAATGACTCTTTTAACATCCCTAAACATATTTTAACTCATAAATCAACGTTTCGAATTTGGAAAGGTTAAAAATAAAATGTTTCAAATTTTGGGGTCTTAAAATGGCCATGTCACTTGTACTTAGTACAAATTAAATGGCTTTGGGACTTCTAAATATTGGACGAATAGCTGAAAACTCATCTAGAATCTTGCGGGGTATTATAATTTACTTATTTATTAACTACTAATCTCAATCTGAAAGATGTTAAGCCATAAATCCACCTCAAAATGACAAAATTCTAGTCTAAAGTGCTTCAACCTGGAGCCTTTCCTTTAAGAATGACCTTAGAATAAACTACAACATGCAATTATATCATCTACGTGTTAAAAGAAAGATAATGACATCCATATTGCAATATTTGGGTAGGGTCTAAAAGATAATGACATCCATATTGCAATATTTAGGTAGGGTCTAAAACGAGTTCAAAAATAAAAAAAGTAGAATCAAAAATTTATTTTAAACACACATTTTCAAGGTTATAGGAGTATATAGGAGAAAATCCATGTGACAACGGGTTTAAAACAAAGTTCAAATCGATGAAAAAATCTTTTTAAACTTTACCAGTTAACCCTCCAAATTTTTATTTTAAAATCATGATTTAAAAGTATTTTTGATGATATAATCGATGAAAAATAATTGGAATAAGATTTTGCAGCTTACCTAAGATCAATGGTGAATAAAACCTGAAGAATCACCTAAACTCGAAGCTCAAAGGTCTAAAGATGAAGGAAAAAACATGAAAATGAACTATATATACTAACACAGCTTTGGCCACTTAAGCGGTGATCGCTTAAGCGATGGGTGACCGCTAAAGAAGTTTGGCCTACGTAGCTAGACCTGCTAAAGTGGTCCCCTTCCGCTAAAGCGGCACCCGAAAAAGCAGTCAAGTGCCCGCTTTAGTGGTAGGCGATTGGTTAAGCTGTCCGCAAAAGTGGTGCTTTGTCGCTTAAGTGGCTAGCGCTAAAGCAGAACTTTGGTCGCTAAAGCGGCTTCACTAGAAACTTTACTAAGTTGCAAAGTTGTCGGTTGGCTCCTCGAAATTCGTTCGAAATCTCGTGAACGCAAACGGACTATGCTACTAGATTTGATGTATCAAACTCAATGACTACATCAGATTTCGGAAAAAAGATTATTTTCTTGATCCCCGAAACTCCCTTTCACTATTTTTCAAATGAAGAATTGAAATACAAGATAAAGGTCCCGAACCCGAATCAACCACATTACTAACCCAAATATTTAATAATTTGGATCTGCTAATGCAGTCCAATTTGTCGTTCGACAGTCAAACAACAAATGTTGACCGAAGTCAACTATATGGCTTCTCAATCCTCTAAAAATCATAAACTCACACAAATTACTTCCAATCGCAACGGAAATCATGCCAACCATTTTCAAACTCCAAAATCAACATATAGCAACTACAAAGAAGAAAAAAATGGCCAAAACAGATAAAAATAAAAATTTATAAATTTAGCTCATTACAATAAATCCATTTACAAGATTATTTTTAGAAATTACCCGATTTCATATATGCAGGTTTACTTAACAATGTCCATGAATTTTTTATTTTAACATTGTCATCTAATTTATGTCCGGATTTGATTTTTTTTTTTGACATGTGTATCATTTTTGGACAGCTTCAAACACCATAAATTTTTTTGACAAATTTATACCACTAAATATTGTATCTAGCGATTTTTATTAAACTAACAAAAATCTTCAACCACTATAGTAAAAGCAAGGAGGCTAGACCTTACTTTACAAATCCTATTGAGGTGACAAACACCGTATGTCAAAACAGGTATAACTTAATTTAAGGGAAAGTTTGAAAAACATAAGAGTGATTTGTACAGAAATGATACTTTAGCGCTGACTACAAACACATGTTTATCTCAAGAATTAAACTTTTCCCATAAAAATGAAGGATATCCTTTCAAATTCAGCTTAAAAAGAATTCTATTTATGACGTTAAACAAAGAATAGAATCAAACAATATCTTGTGTTGGAATATTGTATGTACCATAATATATTTTCTCACGTAGTCAATTTCTGTCACAATTTTACAAAGAATATCAATGTTGACACTAAGAGCCTAGGCCATGACAAAACAATTAAAATGGATGAAAATAAAGTACACCAGAAATATGGTCTATAAAGATGAAATACACTCCCATTATAATTTGTACCTCATAAAATCAAAACTAATTAAAAAAATTAAATATATCTAGCTTAGATTTAGTAATTATTACTCTTTGTAGTTCAGATGATAACGATCAATATTTATCATCCACAGGAAGTTATACTCTTTTCTCTTGTTGAGAATAGAGGAGGAGCGTCATACGATCAAAACAAGAAAGCTTCATTTGTTAGGCGAAATAAACATTTGGGCCGAATAAATATTTTCAGTAGCAAACAAGAACATGGGCCAACTTAGAATAGAAGGTTACTTTATTTTAGCTTAGAAGAGAAGCTTCTTCTTTTATATTTAGTATTTCTAGTTTCATTGTTTAGCTTAGAAGGAAAGATTCTTTCTTTAGTTTAGCTTGTATAAATAAAGGTCATTGACAAGGAATATAGACAGAGAAAATTTCCCAAAATTTGTTCCAATTTTTTTTCTACATGGTATTAGAGAAATAATTTTCAGATCAGATTCAACACCAACTTTCTCCTTTCTCGATCTCAAACATGGCAGAGCAAACAACTACTGCTTCAATGACTACTACTTCTAGCACTCTCACCATGGATCCAAATCATCCTAATCATCTTTATGCTTTTGATAACCCTGGTATGACACTAGTAAATAGACCCTTTGATGGCAAGGGATATCCAGGGTAGAAGAGGTCAGTCCTAATTGCTCTGTCAGCAAAGAATAAATTGGGATTCATCACGGGTTCCCACCCATGCCCAGTATAGGATGCAATAGATTTTCAAGCATGTAATAGGTGCAATGACATGGTCACATCATGGATCTTGAATTCACTTTCTAAGGACATAGCTGACAGTGTAATTTATTCCAAAATTGTATGAGAACTTTAGACCAGCCTCGAGGACAGGTTTGGTCAGTCCAATAGTGCTAAGCTTTATCATCTGCAAAAAGAGCTCAATAGCTTAAATCAAGGAACAAATAGCATAGCAGAATACTTCACTAAACTCAAAAAATTATGGGATGAACTAGATTCTCTTAATTCTAATATTCAGTGTAGTTGTGTGTGTATGTGTAAAGGTAAGCTCAAACTAAAGAAGTTCTTAGAGGATGAGAGGTTGATACAGTTTCTCATGGTTCTTAATGATACCTATTCTCAAGCTAGAAGCAACATTCTCATGATCAATCCATTACCTAGCATCAATCTTCCTTACTCTTTGATTCTGCAAGATGAGAACCAAAGGGAATCTTATTTCAACCTTGTGAATTCTACAAATTTATCAGCCTTCATGACAAGAAATTTTAACAATCAGAAAGCTGGGCAACAGACATAAAAATTTATACCATCAGCTTCCCACAAATTTGGAAATTTTTATCCCAGATCTGCACCTCCCCAGGTCCAACAACAGAGGTTCACCAAATAAATTTCAAATCTCAAAGGTAAAAAAAGAAAATAAAACCCAAATGTCTCTTGTGATTATTATGGAAAGCAAGGATATCTGAAAGTAGATTGTTACAGATTGATAGGTTTTCCTGAGAAATTTCAATTCACAAATGATAAGGGTCATCAAAATCAGATAAGGGGGAATAATGCTATGATGGAAGATGCAGTGCGAAAACAAGCTATTAAATCTGAGATGCCTTACAACAAAGAACAATATTCTCAGTTTGTTCAGATGTTCAAACAGATAAAGATGAAGGAAGGTATAAATTCAGGGATTGACATCAATGCTAATTCTGTAGCTGGTATAATTTCTAGGCATCTTGGTTCATATTTTTCTATCCTAAACTATAGCACTTGGACCATAGATTGAGGTGCATCAGAATACATGTGTTTCAATTCATCTTTCTTTGCTTCCATAAATTGTCTTCAATTTCCTTTAACTATCAGTCTTCCTAATTGTCAAACCATTTCAGTTACTCACATAGGTACAGTAGCCATATTTTCTGATTTGATTCTAGAAAATATGTTATATGTTCCTAGTTTCAAGTATAATCTTATGTCTATTCACAAGTTATGTAAACAGTTTTATTGCACCTTGTATTTTAATCTGACAAACTGTGTGATGCAGGGCCCTTCTATAAGGAGGCCTCAAGTTTTTGGTGAAGCACAAGAAGGTCTTTATCTACTCAAGCCTAATGCCAAAGATTCATTCTCTAGTTTCAGCAAGACTACTTGTAGGAAGATTGTTGCTAATCCTAGTAGTTCTTTAGTTTCAGTTTCAGTTTCTAATAAAGATAGTATTGTTTCCTTTCCCATTTGTACTAATGCAACTTCTAATGTAAAACTTTGGCATATTAGATTGGGGTATTTGCGTTTTTCATCAATGAAGAATGTCAGTTTCCTTTCTTTTCCATCTAATTCTGTGTGTTTTTGTGATATTTGTCCCAAAGATAGATAATCTAGACCTTCTTTCCACATTAGTCAAATTTCAACAACTTCTATATTTGAACTTATTCATATTGATACTTGGGGACCCTACAAGGTAGATACTTACAATGGATATAGATACTTCCTTACTATAGTAGATGATTATTGTAGAGAGAATTAGACTTATCTGTTGAGAACCAAAAGTAATGCCTTTTCTATATTGTAATGTTTTTTTGAATATGGTTGAGAGATAATTTAATGTTAAGGTGAAAAAAATAAGGTCAGATAATGCCCTGGAGTTGGGAAAGAGCTTGATTGCAACTAATTATTTCAACTCTCAAGGGATTGTACATCAAACATCCGGTGTGGCTACCCCTCAACAAAATGGTGTTGTTGAAAGGATGCACAGGGATTTACTTGAAACAGCAAGAGCTCTTTTATTTCAATCTCAGGTTCCTATAAGATATTGGGGAGAGTGTATTCTCACTGCTACTTTTCTTATTAATAGGATGCCTTCAAGGGTCCTTTATAGAAAAACTCCTTATCATAGATTTTTTGGTAAGGCACCTGATTATAGTTCATTAAAGTGTTTTGAATGTTTGTGCTATGCTAGCACTTTGTCACATGGGAGACGAAAGTTTGAATCAAGAGCACAGGCTTGTGTCTTTCTTGTTTATTCCATTAATCAAAAGGGTTTTAAACTCTTAGAGTTGAATACACAGAAAATAATTGTCACTAAAGATGTCCAGTTCTATGGGAACATTTTTCCCTTTACAAAGAATCCCAACTCACCTCTACCTATCTTTTTTGTACCAGACCATGAAACTATTTCTTTCACTGATGACACACTTCTCTTCAACACAAATTCCACAATCCACACTTTTCCACTTTCAGATAGACTACCAACTTCAGATTCTTCACATTCACAATCAACCCCACCTTCTTCACCAGAAAATCTACCTACAACCAGTACACCACTTCCTAGAAGATCAGACAAAACTAATAAAGGCGTACTTCCAGTTTATTTATAAGATTATTCTGTAATAATATATTTTTTACCCCAGTCACTGAATCTTGTTTTGCATCTTCTGTTGCACCTAATTCTATTTCTTTTGCTGGACTCTCTTTATCAAATTAACTCATTCTTAAAGCAGTGTTTAAAATTAAAGAACCAACTAGTTATCACCAAGCATTTACTAATCCAGATTGGTGTAGTGCTATAGATGATGAACTAGCAGCTCTATAGTCCAACCACACTTGGGATGTGGTTCCACTTCCACCTGGAAGAAAGGCTTTACCTTGTAAATGGGTTTACAAGGTAAAGCATCATGCAGATGGATCACTTGAGAGGCTAAAAGCTAGGCTGGTCATAAGGGGGGACATCCAAAAGCAAGGGGTAGATTTCAATAAAACCTTCTCCCCCTTAGTCAAAATAACTACAATTAGATGTATTTTGTCTGTGGATGCTAAAAGACATTGGGATATTTCTCAATTTGATGTTAAAAATGCTTTTTTGCAAGGAGATTTGCAAGAAGAAGTGTATATGAAGTTTCCACCTAATTTGTCTTCTCCTGATCCTAATTTGGTGTGCAAACTCAACAAGTCGCTTTATGGTTTGTGACAAGCTTCTAGGCAATGGTATGCCAAACTTGCAGGTGCTTTTAATTTCAAAGGTTACGGTGCTTCTCTCAATGACTATTCCCTATTTTTCAAAAAGAGTGGTTCTTTGATACATATTGTAGCTGTCTACGTCGATGATATCCTCAGTACAGGTAGTGACACCAAAGAGATTGAGTGTCTAAAATTGTTTCTTCATTCTAAATTCAAAATCAAAGACCTAGGACTTCTACATTACTTTCTGGGAATGAAAATTTTAAGGAAAGATCATGGAATTATCATCAGTCAAAGGAAATATACCTTTGATTTGCTTCAAGAGTTTGACATTTCTCATCTGTATCCTGCATTATCTCTAATGGATCCTTCTTGTAAACTTTCTGAATCATCAGGAACACCCATATCAGATCCTTCTATTTACAGGCATTTAATTGGCAAGTTAAATTATTTAACTCGTACCAGGCCAGATCTATGCTATGCAGTATTAACATTGAGTCAATATATGCAAACTCCCTGCGATATACATTTCACAACAACTTTATGGGTTCTGAGTCACCTGAAAAGACATTCTTGTCGAGGGATCTTCTTATCCGTCTCTCCATTTTTTCCCTCAATGCATTTTGCGATGCGGATTAAGCGTCTTTCCCAGATTCTCGTCGATCGATCAGTGGGTTTTTCATCTCCATAGGAGGTTCTCCCATTTCCTGGAAATCTAAGAAGCAAGTATCTATGTCTCTTTCCTAAGCTGAAGCGAAATATCGATGGATGAGATGGTTAGTTGCGGAGCTCACTTGGTTAACTCGCTTACTGTTTGATTTATTAGTTCCACCGACTTTGTCGATACCCATTCGTTCCGACAGTCAAGCAGCGATTCATTTCGCTAGAAATCCCGTATTCCATGGACACACAAAACATGTAGAGCTAGACTGTCATTTCGTTTGGCAATAATTTCTTTCTGGGCTCATTTCTCTTCACTTTCTCCCTTCAAAGGATCAACTTCCCGACATATTCACAAAGTCCCTTTCTGGACCATCTTACCACCGTCTTCTTGCCAAGATGGGACTCACTTCGATCCCCTCCATCTTGAGGGGGGATGTTGAGAATAAAGGAAGAGCGTCATTCAATCCAAACAAGAAAGCTTCATTTGTTAGGCAAAATAACATTTGAGTTGAATAAATATTTTCAGTAGCAAACAAGAACATGGGCCAACTTAGAATAGAAAGTTACTTTATTTTAGCTTAGAAGAGAAGCTTCTTCTTTTATATTTAGTATTTCTAGTCTCATTGTTTAGCTTAGAAGGAAAGATTCTTTCTTTTGTTTAGCTTGTATAAATAAAGGTCATTGACAAGGAATATAGACAGAGAAAATTTCCCAAACTTTGTTCCAATTTTTTTTTCTACATCTCTCATATTTAATTATTTATTCTAATTAGTTTCAGCTATATGATATTATTTTAACCAATTATGTACTACATCATAGTTAAGTAACATGAACTTAAATTCAAACACATGGCATGCATGTATTGGCTTGGTGTATACATCGGGTGTGTGTAAGTTTTACCTATAGCGTGGCTTAGCTCAAGATACAAATGTGACCAGTGGCGGATCCAGGAATTTATTTCAGGGGGTTCGAAAAAATAAAAATATAAATGTGTGAATACATCAACAAAATATAATTTCAAGGTATAGCAGCTGCGTGCAAAACAGATTTAAAAAATGTAGCCTTCGCTGGTAGTGGGAATCGAACCCACAACCGAGGGATGAAGAAGTGACTCAAGAAGCAGATATAGAACCACTGGGCTATCCAACAACCTAATTTTTAGGTGGTTCAAAATTAATATATATACATAAATATAGATTTTCTACGTTATATATACAACGTAATTTTTCGCCGAGGAGATTCGGGTGAACCCTTGCCACGTGGGTCCGCCGATCCTGAATGTGGCAGATGCGTTGATAAACTAGTAACATAAAAAACGAATAGAAGCGGAAGAAAAAGAAAAGATACGTAGAAATAGAAAGTTTTCTTATTTTGCTTTAGCTTTGTTGGAAATTACATATAATCAATAACTGAATATCAATTATTTTGGAAGTAAAATCTATAACTCCAACACCTCTCATTGTTCTTTTTTAATATTTGGTCAATGAAGTCCCGATTCATCAGTCTCTGCCCTCATTAGTTCATGCAACTCAATTTTCGGAGACACATCATTTGAGCAAGCGCATATATTAAGTACACAACGATACGGAGGTTTATTACCACAAAAACTCTTACAATCTTCTGTTTTCTCACAAAAGCAACATAACTTGACATTTCTTGCTTCAACCTTTGGCGAAACACCTGTACATTGAAGAATCTATAATTGATATTACGTATATACACACTTGTAAATTGAAGAATCTATAATTGATATTCCATATACAAAAACTTTTACATTATTGATTTCTCTCTCTATATGTGTGTGTTTATTTGTTAAATTTTTTTTCTTTGAAAATGTGCTTGTTGAAAATCTCGAATTATCGTCTTATCGATAACTTTTGACAAAGAATTATGTGAAAAGTTTGCACCATGTAGTAAGCAAATTCATGTCATGGTTTATTTTTCTATATTATGAAAAAAAAATATCTATAATGATTCACATAAAGCCCTTGAAACAAAAATTTATACAACTAAAAAGTGATCAAAAAATCGCACAGTATGAAACAAAAATTTATACAACTAAAAAGTGATCAAAAAATCACAAACAATATGAAACAAATTAAGTGGATGCTGAGTGGGTGCAACTCATATACATAATTTTAATCTTACAAGAAAATCTTTCTTTTACTACTTTCTTCTCCCTATAAAATGAATGTGTAAATTCACCAAGAAAAGTTAAATAAATAAATACATGAACAAATATTTTAATACCAAAAACACGAAAAAGTAATTTGCGACAAATCTCAAAAGGAGGGTGTGGTATTCATGTATTAAAAAACTATTAAATAAGGTTAAATTAAAAGAGGAAAAACCTTACAAAGTTTTATCACCAAGATGATAAGAAGAAAAGTCATCACTTTGGAAGCCATATCAAAATAATTTTTCTAATGCCAAATAGTTAACTTGAAAATTGTATGTGTAGATGTTTGGTGGTAGCCTTTTTTCCTTGTATTTATAGGATGTTTAGTCAACAAGCTTAAAAAATATAAGAATATCTAATAAACCCAAATTAATGATTTTTACAATCAATTATAGCAAATTAAATAATCTTTAATAAAATAGAAAAATATAAACTTATCTATTAAAGACATATTAAATTTAATATTGAAAATCAAACTTAAAATTTGACTAAAATGGTCAATTAGCTTTTGAACCGTTGGTGTTTTTCATTTGAAGATCCAAATATTTTATAGCAAATTAAAGTAACTAGAAAAAGTATAGACATTTTACGGACACATTTATTAAAGACAAATTGATCCAAAGTTTGGTTAACATGTTCTCTATCTTTTTTTTTTTTTTTTTTTTTGAACAATTGGTGTTCTTCTTCTTTAATTTAATGATCGAAGACAATGTAGCGAAGGGGTCAATGAAGCCATAAAAATCGATAATATCTAATAACCACAAATTAAAATCATGCTCACCGCATCCAACATTTAGTTGCAAATTAGAGTAAATAAAAATAAATAAGTGATTTTGTGGACTTATGACTTATATATTAAATGTAAACATTATCATAAAAATAAGCTTTTACCGACAGTAAATATAACTTTTAATGATAATTAACATTCATCAATAATTAGTTATTTATAAATGTTATTTCTTCCACCATCTTTTACTTTTCAGTGTACTTAAAATAATTATTAATTTTAATTGTGCAGTTTTAAAATTAAGATTTAATTTATTGCTTTGTGATATAATAAATTTTCCTTTTATACTCTCTCTGTTTCTAAATACTTGCCATTTTTTTGCTTGCACTCTTCTTAAGAAAAATATTTACTAAAGACTAATTTGACTAAATTATCCTTATTATTATTCCTCTATATTTAACACTTTTCTTTTTTGCACAATATTTATATCTCTCCATATTTATGATTAAAGGTTAATTATTTAGAGTTGAGTGATCATACAAGCTTTTAACTTAAAAAGAAAACACAAAGGGTCGTCTGACCATACAAGGGCTTCAAAGTTAAAATTTCGGTTTGATATTTGTGTTTGTTTACGATATTTAGACAAACGTTTAATTTGAAATTTTTATTTCAAATCCAAAATTCACTTAAAAGGTCAAATTTTAATTTTAAGTTTGATATTTCTTTTTTTTTTTTTTTTAAAAGAATTAAAATTTAATCTATAAATTTATATTTTATAAAAATATCTATAAATATATATTTTGTAAATAGAATATTCATGCTCGAAGTGAAAAAATTGCTTGTACTCTGTGGAAGAATTACATTAAAAAATACAACAACAACAATAACAACAACAACAACAACAACGACAACATATTCAACAGGTTTCACAAGTGGGGTCTTGGGGGGGGGGGGGGGGGGCTTAGAATATATACATACCTTATGAAAATTTTTATTTTGTATGAGATGCGCCATGCCATTCTTGTATGAGGGATTTATTATTTGACATTTAGAATTTGTTGGACCTAACTTTCATTACTTTGCCATATTCTTTTCTCCATGCACCATCTCCCTCTTCACCTTTTTATTTTAATTCATGTTCTCACACTTTTTTATTTTTCGAAAATTTCACTCGATTTTTTTCTTTCTTTGAATTCTTATATTCTCTTTAAACGTCTTTCATAGAAATTAATTTTGAATTTTTATTTTATTATTTTACAAAACTTTTTAGTGTGTATATTAATTAATGTAATTTAAAATTTATAATATGCACCGAAGAATTGCACTATGTCACCATATTGACATACTCATTCCACCTCAAGAGAAAAATTAGAGTTGGCGTTGTGTTTGATCATGAATGTAACTTGGAATTATTTTTAAATTTTTGTGAGAGAAATAAGTAGGCATTTGGCTATAAAATATTGTTCACAATATTTTGTCATACGTTTTCACTTTATTTCGAAATACTTGTTTGGCCATGAAAATTAAATATGTATTTCAAAATTTTCATAAATTTTGATTTTTTGAAAGAAAAAATTGAATTCAAGTTTTTCTATCCCTTTATAAAAAAGTACATCCAAAGTCTAAAATATTTTTAAAAATACTATGACCAAACGCAATTTCAACTCTATTTTCAACTTCAAAAATACCAATAATTAAAGTGAATACATTTTTAATTTTCATGGCCAAACGGGTCCTAAGAGTTAAAAAGGTTTACTTGTTTGCACTTTTCTAAATACAATTCTAAATTATATTTGAAATTCTCATGGTTAAACACCAACTTAAAATTGTATTTAAAATAAAGTAGAAAAAATTTGAGAAAAAGAAAAAAATTATCATGACCAAATAGACACTTGACAAAGAATTAATTATTAGGAACTATTATTTCTGTAAATATTGCAATATTTCAGTAAGGAAATTCTGGGAAAAATAATATAAAGGTGGTAAGACGAAAAATAGTTGCAAATAATAGGTTGCACAAAGAGATTATATTTAATTTTGGTGGCATTGACCATGAATTTGAAGGAGAAAAATAAGAAGATGAAAAATGGTAAAGATGTCACAAAGGTAAAGAGGTAAAGAAGGCTAATGGACCCCACAAGCAACATGTCAATCAAATAATAGGGCCTTATACAACTTTTTATTGGTTGTATGAGACTCAAAATAAAAACTTTTCATACCTTAATACTATCTTCGTACATGTAGAAAGGCTATTTTCATGAGATTCTCGTCTCAAATGCAAAAAAACTAAGTACAAGGAGAACAAAACGATGAAGAAAGTATAGCACGTAATAAAAAAAGCATCACAGAGCCTACACAAAAGAAAGAATAGCAACATAAAGTAATATGGTAATCAAAACAATAGATAACACATGATGATAGATATCAAACCAAGAGCTATAAGGATGCGAGTAATCTTACGACAAACACTAGGAACCCAAACCTTCTAGAGGCAACATAACCATGAGTCCCTACTAAAGTTTCTACTCTAATACGCGATTTTCACACCTTCCTATCTAAAGTTAAAATATATCTAGTTAATATTATCATTAATTTTCTAGACCAATGATTTTTTCTAAATTTAGGTGTATTTAAAAATTTATAATACCATGTACTTACAAGCATATATTTATAATACGAATAGGAATGTACAGACCAAATCCCCAAGCCAAACTAAATTGATGAACTAAACTAAGTCGAGGAAAAAATGATTTATAGTTTAGTTTGGTTGATTTGGTGTTAGAAAAAATCCGACCATTCTTGATTTTATTTGACATTAACAAAGAAAAATTCAAATCGAAATTAAATAAAATCGACATAATAAATGTGTAATTTTAATATTTTAATACTTTAGAAAATATTAATTACAAGGGCCCTAACAAGGTGTATAACAAAATAGTTTGGTAATTATGAGTGGCTGCAATAGTTTGGGCATATAGCGACTGATTATTTGCAACCAGGATTATCAGATCACTCACCAGCCTTAGTCCAATGTACACAGAGGATCAGCCTAAAACCTAAACCATTTAGGCTGTATGTTACAGTACTGGAGCATCTTAACTTCAAGGGACTTGTGCAGAGAGTATGGTAGAGGCCAATAGGTGATGATGCAATGCAAGTACTATGGAATAAACTGAAGCAGTTAAAAGTTGAGTGGAAGGAGTTAAATACTTACATAGCCTTATATGCATAGAAGCTTAATCAAGCTAGGAAACAATTAAAAATAGTACAAGCTCAGATTGCTACTTCGTTGTTTGAGCCAACTTTATATGAGCAAGAAAAAATATTATTAATTGACATACAAAAATGAAGCCTCATTGAGGAGAAGATCTTAAGACAAAAATCAAGAGTTTGTTGGACTGATAGTGGGGATGCTAATATTAAGTTCTTCCATGCCTAGGTGAAGATCAAAACTGCCCATAAATACAATCTCATCTATATATATCGAGAATGGAGTTAAGTTAACTGGCCTTAAGAAAGTAGAAGCAGAATTTGTGTCCTTCTTCACATCACTCATGAGAGAGTGTTGAGGAACTGCCTTATCTAAATACATTAGTGATCAAGAAGGGCTATGTCTTGGCAGGGATCAATAATTGATGCTCATACAAATGATAAGTATAGAGGAGATTGATCAAGCTGTCAAGGGAATTCCACTTGACAAAAGTCCTGGAATTGATAGATATCCCCCATTGAGTTTTTAAAAAGGAACTGGAAGAGGTAAAGGAAAGTGTGTGTGTAGTTGTAAATTAGTTCTTTTCCAAGGGCAAGATGTTGAAAATTTGGAACTGATCTTCCATAACATCAATCCCTAAGGTTCCTTCACCGACTAAGGTCAAAGATTATAGACCTATAGCTTGTTATTCCACAATGCATAAACTGGTTGCCAAAATTCTTACCAACAATAAGAAAAAAGTGGTGAATGGGTTGATAGGAAGGTCACAGTCAACATTTGTGGAGGGGAGAAATATTTTGGACAATATAATTTTTAAGTCACGAGTTGTTTAAAGGATACACAAGGAAATGGATTTCACCTAGGTGTGTACTAAAGGTGGATATAAGGAAAGCATATGATACAGTCGAATGACAGTTTTTAAGAGCTATGATAACAAAATTAAGGTTCCCTCATAAGTTCATAAACTAGGTAATGGAATGTGTGTCAACAGTGATTTATTCATTGATGATAAATGGAGGGCTCACACATCCTCTCCAAGCTCGAAGAGGATTGACTCAAGGGGACCTTATACCCCTTACCTCTTTGTTATAACAATGGAGATTTGCATAAGGAAATGACAAAAATGGTGCTCAATAGAAAATTCTACTTTCACCCAAGATGCAAGAGATTTGGAGTGATTCATATGTGTTTTGATGATTATTTGCTCATGTTTTGTAGGGCTGACTTAATCTCTGTTTCCTTGGTGTAAGATGCATTTAATAGATTCACTAGTGCACCTGGGATGAAATCTAATCTGGAGTAAAGATCAATCTACATGACAAGTATTACCAACAGCCTGAAAATAGATATAATACAAAAATTGGGTTATGTGGAAGGGCAACTCCTATTCAAGTATTTGGGAGTTCCTCGGTCCACCAAAAAGTTGATAGTCTCACAATGTTTACCACTAGTTGAGAAGTTTACTGCTCAGATAAATTGCTGGTCATCCAAGTTATCGTCATACTCTGGAAGACTTTAACTTATAAATGTCGTATTGTTTGGAAAGCAAAGCTACTAGACACAGATCTTTATTCTGTCACAAAGAGTAATTATGATGTTGGAAGAAATTGGTAGAACCTTTTGTTTAAACAGGTAAAGGTGATCTTTCAAAAGTGGTATGATAAAAAAATTGTCGTCCAAGCTCAACAGGTGGATTGAATGTTATTGATCTCAAGCAATGGAGCAAAGTTGCCATTTTGAAACACCTATGGGCTATATCTATGAAGAAAGACACTTTATGGATTAAGTGGGTGCACTACTACTACATTAAGAATAACAGATTGGAAATGATGTCTAGTCCTAAGTTTACAGCATGGGTTGGGAAGAAGATTATTGATAGTAAATAGTTTTTTATGTCACAACAACTATACCAGGGACCCATTCAACAGTTTCTGGGAAAGATGGTGCAAAGTGGTAAGTTCAAGATCAAAAAAGCATACTTAGCTATGATGCCTCAGTTACCTAACGTTCCATGGAAAAAATATTACCTTACACAAACTAGTGCATCCAAGGTTCAAGTACATTCTTTGGCTTGCAGTACAACAAAGGTTAGCAATAGTAGTGTGGCTTCAAAAGATAGGAATTCAAGTACTAATGAGATGCATTTTCTGTGATAGAGATAAAAAATCAAGTACCAATGAGTTGTATTGTCTATGATAGGGATATAGAAACATTTGACCACCTGTTCTTCATCTGCACTTATAATAACTAGGTATGGAAAAGGATGTTAAATTGGTTCCAAATCAGTAGAAGTATTAGAACATGACAGTAGAAAATGAAGTGAATATGCACAATAGCAAAGAAGAAGAGAGATCATGCTGAAGCCATTTGCTGCACGTTTTATCACGATCCAAACCAGGACCTGCCTGTGACGGGTATCTTAAAAGGAATAGAGACCAGCCCCTTTGCCTAGTTAACAGAGCACAATATATCTAACAATAGCAAAAATAAACCAATAGACATAAGGAGATAAGTCAATAATTTAATGAAATCTAAGATTTCAACAACCATCCCAAACCACAATAATCTACAAAGCCTCTAAAAAAAAACCAACGTCAATCTAAGTCGGGACATACCCCCTGACGATAGACAAAACAAGTCCAAGGGAAGATAGTTTATGACATAAACTAAATCAAGAAGTAATGGGTTTTCCGAAAGAGGGAGGCTCACCACTTCATGATGACACATGAATAACTTAGAAATCACCTATCACTGTACAGAAAAAGTAGAAGCGTCTTCAGACCCTACATCGCATAGGAATATAACATCCGAAGATGGTTAGTGGGATGAGCACTAACATGCAACTCAGGGAGGAGATATAATAATGCCAAGTCAAATCCAATTCAAAACCATGCACACATCATTATATACATATATAAATAACTTGTCAAAATAGAGAACAAGGCTTAGCATGACAGTAAACATCATCTTAAACTATGTAGCTTAACCGTCATAAACAGGCACCCATGGGCTATATGAATTCATCTTCCCTTATTGAAAGGGCTTCCGTGCTTGTTAGCCGCATAAATCGAAGGTATCAAGGAAGACCATGGAATGCCCCAACCTCATGTCAATCCTAGATACAAATATATCAATAGTGTGAACTATGCACACAGTCATCAAGACCAACCCTCACGTCGGCAAATATGAGTTTTCAATATAAGTCATTCGAGACCCATACCTTCACGGCTAAGCTATATAACCCTCACTAAGCCTAATTAAAATAAGTTTTCCATAACCTATTCATTAACCTAGGAATTATAAATTAAGACACATCACAAGTATTATTAGACCATTACGCTTGCAAGCTCATAATAATGCCATTTAATTCTATTATCTTGGGAAATGCCTCGACCCCCTTTGTTAATTAAATTAAGTTGGAGGAATATCTCTACCTCCTTTAGTTTATCAAATCAACCCAAAGGAATGCCTCGATTCTTTATATTTTATGCTTCAAACTGAAATATATCCAACAAGGCCTTTAAAATCCATATTCAATGTTTAACCATTTATGCAATTGCAATAGTATAGGTGAATAAGTCTAATCATGTGACAAATAATATATCAAACCATTTACGAGAGTGGGTTGAGAGAACAAAACTATCTGAAACCAATTTCAAGTTCAAAACATCAATTTTGGGGAATGCCTCGATCCCCATTCCAATTCCCAAACCCATGCACCCAATCAGTTAAAAAATATTCAATTTAAATCATGAATATTCAATAGAAACCATAGGAAAAACAATTTATTCATTAATGCTCAAAATTCCTCAAACCATATTCAAATTCATCAATTTAATCACATGAATAACAATTATAAATACGTGTTTTTAACAAAAGAAGCTTTGGGAAAGAGTAACATGCCTTTTGACAGAAGTAATTCAGAGAAAAGCTTGAATTCCTAACTTTAAATCTTGAACCCTAGTTTGGAATTGATATGAAAACTTGAATTTATTTTCCATACCCTTGATGAAGAAATTGGGGAGAAAACATTGAGAAGAAACTTAAATTTGAAGCCTTGAAAGTTTAATTCTTGGAGAAGAATCCTTATTTGGTGTTCTTGAGGATTTGGAAGGAGAGGGGTTGTATATTTGGTGTATTTGGGGTTATAGGATGATGAAATTATATTTATATCAGGTATAGGATGGTTTAGGACATAAATGACCAGTTTACCCTTGAAAAACTAAAGAGAAATACGGGTTTTATTGTTTCTGAAAATAGGGGCGTGCCACTTCAAAATCATGGAGCACAGACGGCATGCCACGCCATTATCACGCACCCTTACTGTTTTCTCACAAAAATGCTCATAACTTTTCGCTCGGGTATTAGACTAAGGCAAAATTGGTGGCGTTGGAAAGAGGACTCCATTATATTTAATTTGGTGGGTCTTGATCCCCAAAATTTCATATATTCCATAATTTTTATACATTCAAAGTTGATCCTTGTAGGATAGAATACCAAAATTTGATCAATAACAAAAGTTCTTAACTCAACTTCTGTAATACCCCATACTTTTGTTAGCTTGAATTCGTCCCTAGAAGGTTAAAAAATATCTTCCAAGATAAATAGTATAATTTTTCATATAGAATTTTTCAGATTTATACCTCTTATTGTGTAGAAAATTGAATTAGCTTTTCAACGGTATAATATTTGTCCGAATCCGATAACTGAGTGAGAAGTTAGGACTATTTTAAGCTTCAGTCGTAAAATACTGTGATTTGGGTCCTTAGCACGTCCCGGAGATGGTTTAAATGACAATTGTCAAATTTTAGTGAGACTCCGCAATATTGGCGCATCACGGAGAGGTCAAATTTCCCATTCGTCAAGATCCAGTGAAACTCTGCGATTTCCCCGCATCGCGAAGAAGCCCCTTTTCCCGTTTGTCCATTTCCAGTGGATTACTGCGATGGTGGCACATTGTGATGATGGCTCAAATGGTAATCTAGCAAAGCATCTTGATAGATTTGTATTGTGGTGTCTTTCCAGAACCCAGTTTGCAGTTTTCAGTAGGCCACCGCGATTATGGTGCGTCGTGCCGTAGGCCAAATTTGAGAATTTTTCCAGTTCCGAGTAAAAATTTAAAAGGTTCTCTTTGGTATTTTTTTCAAGCCCTAAGTCATGAATAACATATGATTTAACCCTTCCTAAGCATATTACATTCATTTTTAGCCAAAATACTCTTAAAGAAAACCCTAGATCATCAAAATTTCTCCCTAACAAATCCAAATTTCTCCATTAATTCTCCAAAAAAATTCAAGATTAAGGATTCCTAATACAAGAACTCCAAGAATTCATCTTTAAAAGCACAATAGGAATCCAAGATTCAATCTTTTTATCAAAGATCATCAAGTAAGGTAAGTGGGGTTATGAACAAGGATACTTCTTTCATCCTTGTGCCTAAAACTTGTTTTAGTTACAAAAGTTATTTGATTTTTCATGATTTCCCATGAATTTGAAATTCGGGTTTATACCCAATATTGTTATTCATAAGATTATGAGATTTTAATTGATTTAGAAGTTGAATTACATTATTTTGTTTATATTTTCATGCATATTGCAGAAATTTCCAGATTTTTAATTGAATTATCAATGCTTACATTATCAAGCATGAACATTTTGATGTTTTAATATGAGATTGATACATGGGTCATTAAGACCTAATTAAAGATTGCTATTTCAAGAATTATTGTGCTATAAGCACCCTATGATTAGATTCCTTTTAGATTATTGATAAAGATTTGACCTTTTGGTCTCAGAATAGATATGAAATCCACATTATAGATTTAGATTTATAGATATAAAGTGGTTTTTATTACAAACCATTAGACTATTTTAAAGTGGATTTTCTTTAGAATGAGCATACAGATTTAATGGTAGTAGTATTTAGCACCGAGATCGGTACATTACTACGATTTCATACCCCAGAACTACGTGCCAATGTAGGATTTAGATTATTCTCACTTCTATATGGATGAAAGATACGTGATTACTAAGATAGGTTATACTCCCTGGCAAGAGTATGACTCCTCTCCCCAACATGAGGATTCTTCTTTAGGGGGATAAGAACGTTGGACTCCATGAATGCTCACATGATTTATGTAACCTCCTCCTAGATAAAAGATAAAGTATTTCCTCAAAGCCTTTAGATAAAGCATTTTCCATTCAGAATAAGATTTCAGATTTCTAAACCCTTTAAGATAGAGTATTTCTATACAAACTTACAGATTTTACTTAGCCTATATGATTTGAGAATAAGAACTGAATATATATTTCAGAACTAAGGGTAATGGCTAATAAGATTTATAATATATGCTTTATTGTTCATGATTTATGATCTTCAGTTTTCAGACTACTCAAGCCTATGTGAGTCATTTGCCTTTAGCATGCATGATTTTATAAATTATGATGATATTGTTTACTTATTGAATTCACCCCCATATACTCAGTACATCCTCAAAGTATTGATCCAAATATACATTTATGTGATACATTATTTCATAATGTAGGTTCAGGTGCTCAGTCTTAGCAACGTGAGTGGTTTTCAAGCATCTCATCTATATCCCTACAGTTGGTGAGTCCTCATAGTTCGGGGACTTAGCTATTCATATTTTCAGTTACTAGTAGAAGATTTATTATTCATTTCAGATAGTTTGAGTCAGTGGGGGCCTGTCCTAGTGACTCTTTAGATTCAGTCAGTAGAGGCTTGTCGGACTACTAGATTCAGTTACAGTATTTAGATTTCCAGTTTTTGCTTATACAGATAGTTTTCTGCATTTATTATGATTTTCATTTACAGTTTCCCTATTTTGAGATTCAGATTTAGAAAAGGCAGCCAGGGTTAGCTCAGGACTACTTATAGTTCGGAGCACCGTGTGGCATCCTAAAAAGTTAGATTTCGAGGCGTTACAACTTTGCTCTAAGTATTTTCTATGAATAATTTTCACCACAAAAGAACTTTACACACTGGGTAAATAATCATGACACTTAAATTTACTTAAGAATCATTGGTTTCAAGTTTGTACATGTAGGAACAACGAATCAAATTCTAGCCTAAAAATGCGGGGTGTTACACATTTACAATGGTTATTTATAATATATGGCACAATAGGAATGCATTGAGGTTCAAGATTGGACAAGTGCGGTTAATCTCACATGTCATGACATAGCCATGCACCTGCACATTCAAGAAAGACATACAACACCCTGGGATAACCTGTTGAGCAAGTTAAATTACTTCCCATAGGAGTAGATTTTCTATGTCTGATTGTATGGATTGCCTGGAATGGTATAGATGCTTGAATAGCTAGGACTTAGGTATATTTAACAGGGTTATGAGAAGGTATATGGTCACCTTCTACCCGTCTTTGTAATGACATTTTTTGGTTGATAAAATACATTATCTTCTAACCAAAAAATATTAATTATGATTTACTTTTAAAACTGGTTTATAGCTTTTAGTATTTAGATATATTATTTCAGATTTGGATTTGTAGATATTAATTCTTTAATAAGCACATGATTCAAAATCCAAATCTAAAAGCCAAATAAAAACCTAACAAAAGAAAAGAAACTTCATTACTTTTCAGGGAATTTCAAATCTAAAATATCATATGTTATTTGTTGGGTATAAAATCTGTATTTAACAATATAAACTTTAATACTTAGTTCAAGAACTATAAATAAGTTCCAACAACTTCAAACACAAGTTCAAACGATATATGAACTATCAAAATGAAGTTTCTACTAATTTTTGAAAAATAGTAAAACCAACTTAAAGAAAGTAAGATGAAGACAGAAAATGATAGAATCAAGTCCAAAGAATTCATGTTGTGTCCTTAAGTAATTTATTCCCCTCAAGTACCTGAGGTTAATGGAATATATCCCCCAGAATAAAATCATTCATTTCATAAAATAGTGGTATCTCAAATTTTCTAAACCATGAACTCACTCAACAGTTTGAAGATCATACTAGAGTTTTTTAGAAGAAGAAGAAAATAATGTTTTTCAACTAAAAAATCGTGTCTTTACCCGAGAAAAAGTTTAGGTATTTATAGCCAAAAGGTGGTACTTTAGAAAGGAAGCAGTGATTCACAAAATAATGCACTATTTTAAAAAAGACACCTACCTGCATTTTGTCTGCGCGCGCAGGTAGAATTTGGCACAATCCAAAATGTCCGCAAATGGAAACATTTTTCTATTGGATTTTTGAATTTAAAACTTTACTTATTTTCAAGTATTGAATAAATTTTGTCCAAAAATTAATCTCTTGATCTATCGTTTGATCAATTCAAATCCAAATACAAAGCCGAAGTCGAGCCGAGCAAGGACGATGATGATGGAACGAGGCATGTATTATTTTTGACTCACTATCCATATGAAGAAATGATTCTCAATATATGCATAAGAAAGTTCCTTTCTCCCTCCAATGTGTGAGAACTTTACTTCCTTAAAGTGAAAACTCATTTCACTTTCCCTCTATTTTTTATTCACATATTCACTTAGAACCCAACAATCTCCAAATGAATGGGTAATAAATAGTTTTTTAAAAAATAATGGACAATTGCGTGATCTACAAGCAAATACTGATTGCATCTGGATAAGTAAGTTTCCCTTTGAACTTTCCATAATGAACTTGCATCGGATGCACTCGTTCAATCGGCACTCGTTCAATCGGTAGATGTGATATCTTTGAACTGTCAAACTTTGATGTACACCTAGACAACAAAATTCGCACAACCAACCTTTTACCATTTATTGTTCTCATGATTTTGTTTGTTTCAACCATGAACATGACTTGTTTCATGAGAGCATAGAGAATATGCCTTTACTATCATTCTCCTTGAAGCAGCTTCCACTTCACCCCCACATAGTTGATTCTTTAACGTTTAATCCTTTAGATCAAATTATTTGGTCAAATTTTTCAAACATATAAAATATTGAAAAACTTCAAACCATAATCCTTATCCTTTATTCCTGAATAGTGTCTTCATCATGAGAATGGATTGAGTATATTGAAAATGTTGAACCGCCAATCAAAACTTTGTTTGATCTCTTTGAACCTAACTCTTAGGATCTCTAGTATGCTAGGCAGAGTTTTACAATGATGACTTGTCCTAGGACGTAAACCTATTTACTTCAATGATCTCTCAATCCCCTCTCTAGATAGGCCTTTTATAAGTAGATCCAACACATTATCCTTTGACTTCACATAGTCAATCATGATAATTCCATTAGAGAGTAGTTTTTTAATGGTATTATGTCTCTATCTTATATGACATGACTTAACATTATACATCATTCTCCCTGCCCTTCTTATTTCCACTTGACTATCACAGTGTATATATAATGGTGCCAAAGGTTTGAGCTAATAAGGAATATCTTCCAAGAAATTTCAAAGTCATTCAGCTTCTTCATTGACTTTATCTAACGTAATAAATTCAGATTTCAATATAGAGTGGGCAATGCATGCATGTTTGGATGATTTTCAAGAGACTGCCTCACCTAAAGTAAATACATATACATTTGTGGATTTTACTTCATTCGATTCGGTGATCTAATTTGCATCACTATATCCTTCAATCACCGCTGGATATTTGTTATAATGCAAAGCATAGTCTTGAGTATATTTTAGATACCCCAAAAATCTTTTCATTGCCATCTAATTAGTTTGATTGAGATTAATCATGTACCAACTCAATTTACTAGTAGCACATGATATGTCTGATTGCCTATAGTTCATGATATAAATCAAACTTCACAACACTCTTGCTTCGTCCAACCGTGAGTTACTTTCATTTTCATTCTTTTAAAGTGCAAAGCTCATGTTTAATAGAGTTTTGAAAATACTAAAATCTAAATACTTGAGCTTGTCAATTACCTTTTCAATATAATGAAACTGTGACAACGACAGCCCTTGTGGAGTCTATAAATTCTTATATCTAAGATCACATCCGCAACTCCAAGGTCTTTTATATCAAACTTGCTCTCAAGCATTTGTTTCATAGCATTTATGTTAGGAATGTCTCTACTTATGATCAACATATTATCCACATACAAAAAACAATCACTTTATGATTTGGAGTGTCTTTAATGTACACACATTTATCATATTCGTTTATCTTCAAACCATTTGCCAATATAATTTTGTCAAACTTAGCATAACACTATTTGGGTGCTTATTTTAGTCCATAAAGTGACTTAACAAGTTTTCACACTATTCTTTCTTTACCATGAACCACGAAATCGTCGAGTTATTTCATGTAAATTTCTTCCTTCAATTCTCCATTTAAGAGTGTTGTTTTCACATTCATTTGATGGATTTCAAGACCCCACATTGCCGCTAATGCAACCAACATCTGAATAGATGTTATCCTTATTTCTGGCGAGTATGTGTCAAAATAATCAAGGCCTTTTTTTTGTCTAAAGCATTTCACAATCAGTCTTGCCTTGTATTTGTCAATAGTACCATGAGTTTTTATTTTTATAAAGATTCATTTAGAAATTAAAGATTTATTTCCTATAGAAAGATCAACCAACTCCCAAGTATAGTTGTTCAAGATTGAAATAATCTCACCATTGATTGCCTTTTTCCAAAAGAATGAGTCCGAAGAGGACATCACTTCTTTAAAAATTCGAGGCTTATTTTCAAGAAGAAATTTTACCAAATCTGATTCAAAGTAAGTTGACATTCTTTGATGTGTACTACGCCCTGGATTCTCATCATTAAGTACATTCTCTTTTGGTTCATCTTGCATCGTTTAGACCCTCCACTAGACAACTCATGTTTCATTTTATATGAATAAATATGTTCAAAGAACTCAATATTATCGAATTCGATCACCATATTTTCATGAATATCTGGATGTTCAGATTTATGAACCAAATATTGGCATGCTTTACTACTTGTAGTAAATTCAATGAACACACAGTCCACAGTCGTAGGTCCTATTTTTATTCTTTTAGGTGTAGGAACTTAGACTTTGGATAAACACCCCAGACTTTAAAATATTTCAAGTTGTTTTTTTCTTACCATTTTTTTCATATGAAATTGAATATGTCTTGTACTTTATTAAGTATTCAGTTTGCTGTAAGGATAACTTTCCCCCACAAATATGCGGTAAACTTAAACTTATGAGTAAGATATTCATCATTTTCTTTAAAATTTGATTTTGTTTATTTTAGAAATATCATTTGATTGAGGTGAATACAGAGCAGAAGTTTGATGGATAATTTTATTTTATAAATATATCTCCACAAAAGGAGATTCATAGTCTTCACCTCTATCACTTCTTATCGTTTTGATCTTTTTATCTAACTGATTTTTAACTTATGTTTTATATTGCCTAAATGCGTCGATTATTTCATTCTTATCATTTAGCAAATAAATATAATAATATCTAGTGCAATCATCAATAAAAGTTATGAAATATTTTTTTCCATCATGAGATAGTGTTGACTTCATATCACAAATATTAATATAGATTAATTATAAGGGATTGAAATTCCTTTGAATAGACTTATATGGATGCTTAGCATACTTAAATTCCACAAATGTTTGACACTTTGATTTATTGCACTCAAAGTTAGGCAAAAATTCTAAATTAATCAGTTTTTGTAATATTTTGTAATTGACATGTCCTAAATATTTATGTCATAATTTATTTGACTCAAGTAAGTAAGAAGAAATAGAACTTTTATTTATTTCAACATTCATTACATTTATCTTAAAAAGGCCCTCGGTGAGGTAACCTTTACCTACATATACTTCTCTTTACTAGTTATAACTTTGTTAAAAGCAAATACACATTTGAATTCATTCATAATCAAAAGTAAAGTAGAAACTAATTTCTTTCGAAACTCCGACTTGAATGATGTAGTTGAGTGTCGCCCCCTTGCCTGATGTCATCTTCAAGCAAACCTTCCCTGTTTCTTCAACTTTTGCTTTAGCAGAGTTAGCCATAAATATCTTCTTATTGGCTTGAGCTGAGGCATATGATGCAAATAATTTCTTATTGGTCCATACATGGCGGGTGGCACCCGAATCAATCCACCACTCTCTAGGATTTTCAACCAAGTTTCATTCCAAAAAATGGCATATAGATCGTCCACATAATCTTTGGATTCAGCCATGTTGGCTTGATCTCTTTTCTTGCTTTTCTTGGGGGCCGACAATCTACCGACTTGTGGCCAACTTGCCACATTAAAATCAATTTCCTTTGAATATCTTCTTAGGAGGATTGCTTTGTTGTCCTGAATTCTTTCTTTCCTTTCTTTGATTTACTAGGGCCATCCTCTACAATATTCGCTCCATTAATCACAAAATTTCCTCTAGACCCCTTTTCAGCTGCTTTGTTGACCTCTTTAATTCGTAACCTCACAATAATGTCTTCAACTGACATCTTCTTTTGAGTATGCTTCATGTATTTTTGTATATCTTTCCACAAAGGTGGTAACTTCTCGATTATAGCTGCTACTTGAAAAGCCTCAGTCACAATCAAACCTACATCAAAGGTTATGTGATTATTAAGAACAAAATTAATATGTTCAATAAAGGTATTTTTCAAGGTTATACCTTACGCTAGGAGTTCATGAATGATTACTTACAGTTCTTGAACTTGGGTGACGATAGTCTTATTGTTTATCATCTTAAACTTCAGAAATATTACAACAATGAATTTCCTTATTCCTGCATCCTTAGTTTTGTATTTTTATTTTCCAAAATATCCCATAGTTCTTTAGAGGTCCTTATATTGAGCACACATTGTATAGATCATCTTGTAAGCCAATCAATATATAGTTCTTGAATAAGAAATTTGAGTGTTTTTAAGCTTCAGTTACTATAAAGCGTTCCTTTTTCTGTGTTTTCTCTGGCAACTCTGGTACGCTTTCTGTTATGAATCTTTGAAGACTTAATGTATTCAATTAAGATAACATCTTTTTCTTTCACCCTTTAAATTCACACCAAAAAATTTATCAGTTTTTTTCGTTGGTGCCATGGCAGGTGCAGCATTCGAAAGACTTGATGTAGCAATATTTGTTGCTTCGACATTTTCTATTCGATTATTAACTTGGTTTTCAATAGTCATTCTTGCTGTCACAAGGAGACAACCAATTTACTATGTTAGAATACTTACTATAAAGTTTAATACTTCAAACAACAACTTGTTTCTAGTTTAACGATAAAGTTTTTATGTTCTTCTAATGGTCAATCGAATTAACTTTAACTTATGGTGAAGTTTAAATATCTTCAAATCACTATTAAGTTCAAACATAATAGAAATAAAAAATCTTTAATCTCCAGAAATCAAAACATATAGATTACAAATAAATTTCTTAAGATTATTGTTTTTCGGGTACAAAATTTGTATTTAAAAACATGAACTTCAACACTAAGTTCAAGAACAACTTCAAGAACTACAAAGAAGTTCCAACAACTTCAAACATAAGTTCATACAATATATAAACTATCAAAATAAAGTTTGTACTATTTCTTGGAAAAACAGTAAAACCAACTTAAAGAAAGTAAGATAAAGACAAAATAATATAATTAGGTCCACCAAATTTATGATGTGTCCTTAAGGAATTTATTCCCCCCAAGTACCTGAGGTTAATGGAATATCTCCTTCCAGGATAAAATGATTCACTTCAAAAAATAGTGTTACCTCAAATTTTCTGAATCACGAATTCACTCAAGAATTTGAAGATCACACTACAAATTTTTAGAAAAAGAAGAAGTTGTTTTTCAACTCAAAAATTGTGTCTTTACTTGAGGAAAAGTTCAGGTATTTATAGACAAAAGGTGGTGCTTCAGAAAGGAAGTAATGGTTCATGAAACAGTGCTCTGTTTTAGAAATGACGATTATCTATGTTGCATCTATGCGCGAAGGTAGCATTTGACACAAGCCAAAATGTTCTAGCTTGGCTTGAGCTCTACCTGCGTCTGACCTTCATGCGTAAGTCATTATTTTATTTTAAAATAGTACCTCAAAGGGTCACGTCCCTTCGACGTACGCTGTAACTATGTTCGCTAATGGAGAAATTTTTTTTATTGGATTTTGAATTAATAACTTCACTTATTTTCAAGTTTAAAATAAATTTTGCCCAAAAATTAATCTCTCAATCATTTTTCAAATTCAAATTCAAAGTCGAAGCCGAAGCCGAGTCGAGTGAGCGACGACGACGACGACGCGAGGCATGTCTTGTTCTTGCCTCACTATCCACACGAAGGAATTCTTCTCAATATATGCATAATAAAGTTTCTTTCTTCCCCCAATGTGGAAGAACTTTACTTCCTTGAATTGAAAACTCACTTCACTTTCCCTCTATTTGTTCTCTCCATTTTCATTGCAACATCATCTCCTTATTTATATCACACTATGCTAGTGTTGTTTTAACGAAGTTTGCATTGAAAATAGTCAAGCAATAAAATCTCCAACCCCAACCCTTTTCAACTAGCTTCTGTCTCAAGTTGAAATATTGGATCTTATGCCACTCTATTTGGGAATCCACAAAACTTAATCATTGTAGTACAAAGAAAAATATCTTTCAGAATTTTTTTATTTCGTATTCTTCCTGCAATGTTTACTGGCCTAGTTGTTAATGTACTAATGCTGCTTTATAGGCGTTGAATTTGTTTGATAGGTTGGTTTGGTTTATAGGCTTTATAGGTCGGTTTGGTTTGATTTTTCATTAAAAAATTTACTAAGTCAATTTTACAAAAACAATTAGAATTTGTTTGTATATTGCATTCTAATTTGTTAGTAGTTGTTTTCTAATTGTTCTTGTAAAATTGACTTAGTAAATTTTTTAATGAAAAATCAAATCAAACCGACCTATGTACACCCTTGAAAAGGAATATAGATATATGCAATTTATTAATGGGTTCCTTAGGATATTTCGATACCTTATTTATGAACTATAGTTTGCTCAAGCAAACATATAACTTTTGCAATTCAAGTTACATTTTCAAATAAAATTTTGACCATTTTCAAATAAAATTTTGACTAAGAATAAAGGTGAAAATAAATAAATAATTATATCTTGATTTTCTAAAATGATAAATATTATAAATTATTTATTTTTAACAAGCATGAAAAGTATTTAAGAAGAGAGAAAATAACACATTTTTTATAACATGGGGATTGAATTCTTTCCGATAATGTATTCAGTAGTGTTCAATGGTACACTTGATGTTGACATTTGTAGAATAAAAAACTAAAGGCCTGGATTTATTTTTGCTTTCAATTAATTGTACTTTCAATTTGTCTAACATGAAATTCCAAAGGAAAAAAAAACACATGCTCTAGACTGCCGACAAAAAATTCCAATCATTTGTTGGTTAAATTATTGTCATTGTTGTTTCTGCCACTCCATCTTTCCAGAATGCATTGCCATTATAGAAAAGCACCAATATATTCTGAAGAATTTTCTGATATACTTATATTTGTGTAACGGTGTAAACTATGTATCAGTTGATATATTCTTCTTGTATTTATTCACTCTTTCTATTTTTAAAAGAGCACACATAACTCTCCTCTATGCTCTCTAAGCATGTTAATTAATCTGCGGCAGTGGGGGTTTTCATGTCAAGAGGGAAATTACGATGGCGACGGTAGAAAGGTCCCTCTTGCAATTTTTGAAAGCTCGATCGATTAGTACAAAAATACATCAGAAGCCTTCAAATGGGAACAATGATATAAATACTCTAGTTCAAGTAATGGAGATCGACACTATGGGATTAAGCTCAACAACAACAACATATGGTATTCAAAAGAAATTGGTACATGGTACCCCTCCCTCGTTGGAGCAGTCTGATAAATCTGGTAAGATTAATACTGAATCATTAATGTTCCAATAGCACCTAGGGTTCCAAGGTGAAGGCAATGAAATAATGTCTAGAATAAAGACAAAGCTTCACAACCTTTGCTTGAGAAGACAATACCCCAAGCAAATTGGATGAACCCATTTGCTAAGAATGGGCTAGCTGAAAATGGATTGAGCCTCTCTTGTATTATCAACGGACGAGTTGTGGCTCAACTCGACAAATAAGAGGCGGACCAAGTATAATGACCCGAGATTACCCCCTAGTCATTACACGGTGCTTACGGTCCCTAGAGACCACAAGCTAACTCATGAGTTGGTATCTGCTGTGAGCACTGAATAATATAATCATGAACGCAGAAGAATAACTGAAATGCCATAAGATTTTAATAATGAAATAACTACTGAATTATGAATCTGATAAAAGTTCTAAAATATGAATAGTCTGAATAGCTAACTGTAGTGTCTGAAAAGCCTCAAAACTGAATACTGTGAGTTGATGGGACATGCCCCAACTAACTCTGCTAACTACTAATATAAAGACATGAAGTAATATAATCCTTCCCTAGATGATAAGGACTCACCACTGCTACTGAACTGCTGATGATCTGAGCGACTAAGTACGATCCAGGAACTGAGCGTCAACACATATGATATAAGACATCATAGCACAAAATCCGGGAACTAATAATTAACTGAATATGCATGTAAATCATGGAGTACTGAGTAGAGAGCATGGAATCTGTAGATACTGATAATGCATGGAAATCTGTAAGTACTGAGGATGCATGACCAAGCATATAATATAATTGAGTAAAATTTGTAAACTGAAATACTAAAATAACTAAAATCGTATGCTTTGGTCAAACAACACTAAGACTGAATAACTGAGTTGAAACTATAACTGAGACTATATCTGAGACTGTGGGAGGTATCCTATAACTGACATTCTCTAAGTTGAGCTAATTGGGGTCCAACCTATAACCCCAGTTGGAAGGGTGTTAATACCATGCCATAGGTACTAACAGTGGTTGTGTAGATCCACTAAACTGATATAATGTCCAAAGGACTAAGGGTGTCAAGCCTGAATTGGCGGGTGACCCTTGTGAGATAGTCAAGCCTAATTTGACGAGTGACTACTCATATCCTACGTTGGCTATATAGTTCTGGAGTATAAGGACTGCTACTAATGACTTTGCCTATCTGACGGGGAAGCCGCCATCCCTACACTCGCTCGGTGCTAAATCCTACTCCCAACTAGAAGACACTAAGATACTCGACTATTCTGAGTTGAATAACTGATATCTGACTATTCTGATAATGCTCATAGTATAATCTGAAGAATATTCTATAATATACTGAGGCTAGACTAAATAAACAACTATGGTTTTCGGTTATTCAATACCCCCAGGACTCAAAACAATAATACTGAAAGGACACTAAAGCTTGAAGGCCAAAACATGAAGACTCTTATTAAATAAATCACTCTTGTCGGCATTTTATCAAACACTTATAGTTCATGATTTAAAAATATCATAGGAATAGAATAAAATTTATAAAAATAGCATGAATTCAACATAATAGTACTAAATCATGGTTTTATTCAATAAATAATAACATAAAAATATGGAGGATTAAATGATATCAATAATTTCATGGTAACATCGTATAAAATCAATAGTACATGGAGATTCATGGATGAAATCATAATTTAAACCATAATGACTTGAAAGATTATAACTTGGTGATTTAAAATAGGTTACTTTGGCTCCATGGATGAAAGAGATCCATGGATGAACATCTAACATACCTGGGATGATAAATTTGGAAGGATTGATGGAAAGTTCTTGAGATCTGACCTTGATTCTTAAGAGCTAAGGTTTCTTGTTCTTGAAAAAAGGGATTTTTAATTTGAGAGAAAGTGAATAATGATGAGTATTTAGGTCAATTAGGGGCTAAATTTCATGTTTAGGACGAGTTTAGGACTTAGAAAAAAGACCCAAATACCCTTAAATGAATTTAAAAACATAAGCTGGAAACTAAAATCTCAATTTTTGGCCTTGGCGCGACGCGCCATTATCACGCCAAGCCACTGGAAAAGGGACAACTGGGACCTGGATAAACGCCACGATGCACCACCATTACGTAAGCCTATGGATGCTAATTGGGCCATCTCCACGACGCGCCATGATCGCGGAGGCCCACTGGAAATTGAAAAACGGGAAATTGGCCTACTCTACGATGCGCCATGATCGCGGAGTCACACTGGAAATTGACAATTGTCATTTGGGCTGCCTACACGATGCGTTATGGGTTAAAATAATGGTGTTTTGCGACTGAAACTTAAAATCACCATAATTTCTTACCCGATTATCGAATTTAGGCAAATTTTATATCGTTGGAAAGCTTATTGAATTTCCTACACAATGACAGGCTCTAAACTGAAAAATAATGAGTGTTTTAAAAATTTCATATATGAATACTCATGTATTGGGATTTAAATTATGCTAGGGAAATACGGGGTGTTACAATATCTCCTCTTTGAAATCATTCATCCTCAAATAAAACTGGTTAAGCAGATGAAACTGATGGACTGAGCTTACATGCTAAATATGCTTGTCTGATACATGGAATGCATGAATGAAATGATTCATGAATACACAACTGAGATAAACATGATGTGCGGCTGAAACTGAGCATGACAGAGAAAAGAAAACCTTAAGAAGATTGGTACTTTATACTAAATCTGGATTCGCAGAGAAGAGATGAGGGTACTTGATCCGTATATCTTTCTCTACTTCCCAAGTGGCTCCCTCAATGGACTGATTCTACCAAAAAACTTTGACTAGTGGAACTTCTTTGTTCCTTAGTCTGTGAACTTGATGATCAAGAATTTCGACTGGGACTTCCTCAAAGGAAAGATTGTTCTGAATATCTACACTTTTTAAGGGAAAAACTACAGCTGGATCACCAATATACTTTTTCAACAATGAGACATAGAATACTAGGTGTACTGAGGCTAAATCTGAAGGCAACTTAAGCTCGTAAGCTACCTTTCCAAAATAACTGAGAATTCTGAAGGGACCGACATATCGGGGACTAAGTTTCCCTTTCTTGTTGAATCTCTTTACTTTCTTCATGGGAGAGATTTTCAAGTACACAAAGTCACTGACCTTAAACTCGAGATCCTTTCTCCTCACATCTGCATACGATTTCTGTTGGCTCTAGGAAGCCCTAAGCTTTTCTCTAATCAACAGAACCTTTTCTAACGCATCAAATACCACATCAGGCCCTACTACTGCAGCCTCACCTACTTCAAACCAACTAATTGGAGATCTACATCTCCTACCATAGAAAGCCTCAAATAGAGCTATACAGATACTGGAATGATAGTTGTTATTGTATGCGAATCTAATCAAAGGCAAATAGTCATCCCAACTACCCTTGAAATTAGCAACGCATGCTTTCAGCATATCCTCAAGAGTTTGAATGGTCCTTTCTGCTTGACCGTTTATCTGAGGGTGGAAGGCTGTACTGAGGTGGACTTGGGTACCAAGACCCTTTTGGAATGCTTTCCAAAAATAAGAGGTAAACTGAGTACCTCTATCTGAGATGATAGATAAGGGAATATTGTGCAACCTAACCAACTCTCTGAGATAGAGATTTGCATAGTCCTCGACTGAATAAGAGGTATGGACTGGCAATAAATAAGCTTATTCGGTTATTCTATCTATGATAACCCAAATAGAGTCATCCTGATGGAGGGTACGAGACAAAACTGTCACAAAGTCCATGTTCACTTTCTCCCATTTCCACATGGGAATACTAAACTCCTGCATGGACCCACTAGGTTTCTGGTGCTCAACCTTAACTTGTTAACATGTAGAGCACTTAGCTACAAACTTTGCAATATCTCTATTCATCCCACTCCACCAATAGATCTCCCACAAATCGCGATACATCTTAGTGGCCCTTGGATGAATAGAGTAACGCACCCCATGTGCTTCTGTAAGAATTTGTTGCCTCAAATTATCTACACCAGGCATACATAATCTACCCTGACAACACAAAACACCATCTACCCCTTGGGAGAAAACCTCCACTTTATGATAGCTGACTGATTCTTTCAACTTAACTAGACTAGGATCTCTATCCCCTTTTCCTTCACCTCGAAGACTAGAGATGACTTTGAGCTATTCTGCACCCATATACTACCTTCTGCTGAATCGAGTAAATGGACACCTAGTCGGGCAAGCTGATGAACTTCCTGAGCTAACTTCTTCTTACTATTCTCAATATGAGCTACACTACCCATAGACATTCTACTGAGAGCATCAACCACTATATTGGCCTTGCTCGGATGATACATAACACTTATGTTATAATCTTTCAATAACTCTATCTATCTTCTCTGAAGTAAATTCAAATCTTTCTGAGAGAACACATATTGAAGGCTTTTGTGGTCTGTGAACACATCTATATGCACCCCATACAAGTAATGCCTCAAAATCTTTAAGGAAAACACTACAACCACTAGTTCAAGATCATGGGTCGGATAATTCTTCTCATGGGGTTCAAGCTGTCTGAAGGCGTAGGCTATGACCTTACCTCTCTGCATGAGGATATAACCTAAACCTACTCTGGATGCATCATAGTACACAATAAAATCATCTGAACCACTGGTAGAGTCAAGACTGGGGCTAAGGTGAGTCGAGTCTTCAACTCCTGAAAACTCTTCTCGTATGAATCTGACCACTGAAACTTAACTTTCTTCTGAGTCAATTTGGACATGGGGGATGCAATAGAATAAAACCCTTCAATAAACCAACAGTAATAGCAGCCGAACCCAAGAAACTCCTGATATCTGATGGACAGATGTATCTAGGCTAGTTTCTCACCGCTTTAGTCTTTTAAGGATCAACTTTAATGCCATCACCAGAAATAATATGACCAAGGAATTCTATTGATCTTAGCCAGAATTCACACTTACTGAATTTAGTGAATAACTGATGAACTCTAAGAGTTTGAAGCACTATGCTGAGATAGTCTACATGATCATTTTTGCTATGAGAATAGACAAAAATATCATCAATGAAGACTATGATGAGCATGTCCAAGTACTGCTTGAATACTCTGTTCATCAAGTCCATAAAGGCAGTTGGGGAATTTTTAAGACCAAAGAAAATGACTAGAAATTCAAATTGACCATACCGAGTTTGGAAAGCTATTTTCGAAATATCACATTCTCTGACTCTAAGCTGATGATAGCCTGATCTGAGGTCTATCTTGGAAAAGTATCTAGCACCCTGAAGTTGGTTAAACAAGTCGTCGATTCTAGGAAGTGGATATTTATTCTTAACTGTGACCTTGTTTAACGGACAGTAGTCAATACACATTCTGAGAGGACCATCTTTCTTATGCACAAATAAAATAGGTATACCCTACGGGGAGATACTGGGTCTGATGAATCCCTTATCTAAGAGATCCTTCAACTGCTCTTTTAGTTCTTTGAGTTAAGCTGAAGCCACTTTGTATGGAGGAATAGATATAGGTTGAGTATATAGGAGAAGGTATATTCCAAAGTCAATTTCCCTTTAGGGAGAAACTCTGGGAAGATCTTTAGGAAATATATTTGAGAATTCATTTATACTGAGACTGACTCAAGAGTAGGAGTTTCTGAGTTAGAGTCTTTGAATCGTATAAGATAATAGCTACACCCCTTGGATACCATCTTTCTGGATCTAAGGTAAGAAATCAACTGACTCCTAAGAGTTGTAGTACTACCCCTTCATTCAAGGATTGGTTCATTTGGAAAGGGAAAATGAACTATTTTGTTTCTACAATCAACTGAGGCATAGCATGAGTGGAGCTAATCCATGCTGAGAATGACGTCAAAATACATCATCTCTAACTCCATGAGATCAACTGAAGTAACTTTTTGAGATATTGTAATCGGACAATTCTTGTATACCTGCCTGACTACAATGGAAACGCCCACTGGAGTAGACACTAAAAAGGACTCTGCTAGACTTTTGGGACTGACTCCAAAATTGACAACAATATATGGAGTTATAAAAGAAAGAGAAGCTCCAGGGTTTAGTAAAGCATAAAAATGTAAGTGAAAGACCTGCAACATACCAGTAACTACGTCAGGAGAATTTTCCTGATCTTAGCGGGACTGAAGAGCATATAATCTATTCGGACGCTGACCACTGGTAGCACTAGAAGTGGCACCCTGCTGAGTTGGGTGGCCAGATAAAACTAACGACTGATGGGATTGTCCCTGTTGGCGTGCATCTCTACCTTTATAAGCAACTACCTGACACTCCCAAATCTAATGGTCTGGCTTGCCACACCCAAAGTACATATTACTACTCACTCTAAACTCACCCTAATAGTGTCTGCCATACTTTTGACATAAAGGATTGGTACGAGCACTACTAACACTGACCTAGGACTTAGAGCCTGGTGCCCTATCCCTATTGTTATTTCTAAATTTAGATACTGAGGCACTGGTTAAAGAAGGTACTGGGGCTGAAGACCTCTGATAAAACTCAGGACGGTTACCACCTTCTGACTTTGGCTGATTGAAATTAAAACTACCCATCCTAGCTCTCTTGTTTCCTCTCTCTCTCCCTAATCTTTTGCTCCTTTATCTGTTGAGCATGGACCATCATCCTAGACAAGTACATCTCACTAATTAGTAGTGCGGTCCTTCACTTCTTAACCACACTATCAGATATGCCAAATACAAACTTACTCATCTTGGACCTATTATCAGCTACCACATGAGGAGCATACCTAGCTAACTAAGTAAACGTGAGGGAATACTCCCTCACACTCATGTTTCCTTGCCTCAAAATAATAAATTCTAACACCTTAGCCTCCCTCAACTCTAATGGAAAGAATCTATCTAAGAAAGCCATGGCAAACTCTTCCCATTCTATAGGCCCTGCATCAACACCTCTATTAACTTTTTATTGATTAAACCGAGTATGGGCTACATCCTACAATTAATATACAGCCAACTCAGCACTCTAACTAGATGTAACCCCCATAGTATCCGTTACTTTATGAACCATATCTAATAATTCCTATGGATCCTCTTCAGACTTGGACCCTCTGAAGGAAGGAGGATTCATTCGGGTGAAATCCCAAATTCTGGTTGCAGCAGTATTGGCCACTGGGTTGGCCGAAATAACAAATAGACGTTCATTTTGTGCTACTACAGAGTTCACTAGAGTAGTGAACAAAACCCTGAATTCTGTGTGAGAGACATGCTCGTCAAGAGAATCTACCTAGATGGGCTGAGGGGCTGGCTGAGTTCCTGTTCTTCTTCCGTTCTTCTTGGGAGGCATGTTTCTATAAATGGAAGAAAGAAATGTATTAGACAGGGAGTTTAACTTGAGCTCATGCTCACTCGCATAACATGAATACTGAAAGAAGGGAAACTTTTTCTAAATGCCTTGTAGCCTTTAGTCCATAAGTGTGGCGCGCTATACACCTATACACAAGACTCTACTCGACGCAGCTTTCAGACTTCTTAGGACACTTTAAAACCCTAGGCTCTGATACCAAGTTTGTAAAGACCCGAGACTACCCCTAGTAGTTACACGATGCTTATGGTCCCAAGAGACCATAAGCTAACCCATGAGCCGGTACCTGCTGTTAGCACTGAATAATATAATCGTGAACGTGGAAGAATAATCAAAATGCCATAACGTTTTAATAATGAAATAACTACTGAATTATGAATATGATAAAAATACTGAAATCTAAATAGTTTGAATAGCTAACTGTAGTGTCTGAAAAAACCTCTAAATTGAATAATGTGAGTTGATGGGACATACCCCAACTAACTCTACTAGCTACTGAGATAAAGACATGAAGTAATATAATTCATCCCCAGATAATAAGGACTCACCACTGCTACTGAACTGTTGATGATCTGAGGGACTAAGTGTGATCCAAGAAATGAGTGTCAACACCTATGATATGAGACATCATAGCTCGAAAGAAAGGTATGCGATCAATATTTTGAATGTACTGGTATGATAAATGAGGTAGGCTAGTATGAATGGTTTCATGAATAGAACTAATAATTAACTGGATATGCATGTAAAGTATGGAGTATTGAATAGAGAGCATAGAATCTGTAGATACTGATAATGCATGAAAATCTATAAATACTGAGGATGCATGACCAAGCATATAACAAACTGAGTAAAATCTGTAAACTAAAATACTAAAATAACTAAAATCTGTATGCTTTGGTCAAACAATACTAAGACCGAATAACTGAGCTGGAACTGTAACTGAGACTATATCTAAGACTGTGGGAGGTATCATCTAATCGACATTTCTTAATTTGAGCTAATTGGGGTCCAACCTGTAACCCCAGTTGGAAGGGTGTTAATACCGTGCCACGGGAACTAACAATAGTTATGTGGATCCACTAAACTGATATAATATCCAAAGGACTAAGGGTGTTAAGCCTGAACTAACGGGTGACCCTTGCGAGATAGTCAAGCCTAATCTGACGGGTGACTACTCATATCCTATGCTGGCTATGTAGTTCTGGAGTATAGGGACTGCTATTAACGACTCTGCCTATCTTATGGGAAAGTCGCCATCCATACACTCGCTCGGTGCTAAATCCTACTCCCAACTGAAAGACACTAAGATACTAGACTGTTCTGAGTTGAATAATTGATATCTGACTATTCTGATAATGCTCATAATATAATCTGAAGACTATTCTGTAATGTACTGAGGCTAGAATAAATAAATAGTATGGTTTTAGGGCATTCAATACCCCAGGACTCAAAACAACAACACTGAAAAAACACTAAAGCTTGATGGCCAAAACATGAAGGCTCTTATTAAATAAATCACTCTTGTAGGCATTTTATCAAATAGTTGTAGTTCATGGTTTAAAATAATTATAAGAATATCATGAAATATGTAAAAATATCATGAATTCAATATAATAGTACAAAATCATGGCTTTATTCAATAAATAATAACATAAAAACATAAAAGATTGAATGATATCAATAATTTCATGGTAACATGGTATAAAATCAATAGTACATGGAGATTCATGGATGAAATCATAATTTAAACTATAATGACTTGAAATATTATAACTTAGTGATTTAAAATAGGTTACTTGGGCTCCATGGATGAAAGGAATCCATGGATGAACATCTAATATACTTGGGATGATGAATTTAGAAGGATTGATGGAAAGTTCTTGAGATCTGACCTTGATTATTGAGAGCTAGGGTTTCTTGTTCTTGAAAGAGGGGATTTTTAATTTTAGAGAAAGTGAATAATGATGAGTATTTAGGTCAATTAGGGATTAAATTTTGTGTTTAGGATGAGTTTAGGGCTTAAGAAAAAAACCCAAATACCCTTAAACGAATTTAAAAACATAAGCTGGAAATTGAAATCTCAATTTTTGCCCTTGGTGCGATGCGCCAATGTCGTGCCAAGCCACTGAAAAAGGGACAACTGGGACCTGAACAAACATCGCGATGCGCTACTATTGCGATAAGCCTGTGGATGCCAATTTAGCC
Organism: Capsicum annuum; assembly: GCF_002878395.1. Taxonomy (NCBI): domain Eukaryota; kingdom Viridiplantae; phylum Streptophyta; class Magnoliopsida; order Solanales; family Solanaceae; genus Capsicum; species Capsicum annuum. The sequence continues at coordinate 37,311,103 of NC_061121.1, forward strand.
ATCTTCGCAACACGCCATGATCGCGGAGGCCTACTGGGAATTGACAATTGGGAAATTGTCCTGCTTCGTGATGCGCCATGATCACGGAGTCACACTGGAAATCTACAATTATCATTTGGGATGCCTACACGACGCACAAAGGGTTAAAAAAATGGTGTTTTGCGATGAAAACTTAAAATAGCCATAACTTCTTACCCGATTATCGAATTTAGGCAAATTTTATATCGTTGGAAAGCTAATTGAATTTCCAAGGCAAAGGAAGGATCTAAACTAAAAAATAATGAGTGTTTCAAAAATTTTATAGACAAATACTCATGTATTGTGACTTAAATTATGCTAGAGAAATACGGAGTATTGCACCAAGAGATAGTGAAATGGAGACGAGCCCTAAGTGCTTATGTCATGGGAGATGTTCCTGGTTATTATTGACACCTAATTTTTAATCTCCACTACTAAGTTTAATTCTGAGTTTCTTCAATTTTAAATAAAATTAAAATATTTATTTTATCGGATAAATTCTTTCTAAAAATGTTCATTTGGGTATTTTTGTAATTTTAAGTAGCGATTATACAGTTTTGTATTTATATGAGATCGTATAATTTTATTACTTAAATAACTAGTTTACTAAAATTGGATTTTAATTAGAGGTTATCCCGAAATTAATTCAAATGGATAAAATTTTGATTTAAATATAATTTGATCTGAGAAATAATTTATTTGATTTTATTTAATCAAGAATCTCAAGATTAAAATAGTTGTTGATTTATTTTAATTTTTGATTAAATTTAGTCAATTTATTAAATTTGACCGTAATTAAAATCAATTTGGTCACAATTGCAATTCAATTGGCCAATTAATTTTCAATTAGGTTAATGTTTAAATGCAATTGGATAAAATCCTAACAATTAGGCTATTTAATATATAGCCTAATTCTAACCTACCCAATTACACCATCCCAGCCTAAAAATATAAAGCCATTTCTCATTTTAGGCCATTTCTGCCCTGCCCAAATGACCAACCTTATTACCCCTCTTTTCTAGCCCAATACCGTCCCAGCCCACTTTTCTCAACCAACAAATTCCCTTACCCTTCAACACAACAGACTAATCCAATAGAAACTAACCCGGATCAAACCTCTTTCCTTTTCCCTTTAACACTACGTATAACAACAAACAACATCCATAATACATTCCAAACAACAGCTTCAACAACGACAAAATAACAGACACAACATCAGCAATGTAACAACAACACTCACGTGCACAATCGTTGCAATAACTTCGACAAAAAATACCAACAACTGTTAATATTCAACAACAAACCACGACTTCAACAGCTTTTAAAAAAAATGACAACAATATCCACGACAACAATAGTACAACAACGACAAAAAACCAGCTCAGCAACAGCGTTTCATACAATTCCAGCTCGTCTCATTTCAAATTTCAAATTTAAATTTCTAACTTGTTTCTTCCAAAGTGCTCATTTGGTTTAAAAGCTGTTGAATATGTTGTTTCACCAGCTCCAGAAAAATAATCCCTTTTTACCCCTCCGATTTCCCCTCTAAAACAACCCCAAATTCTTCTATAAATACCCACCTATGTAGAGAGAAAAGGGAGATTATTTGAGGAAAATTAAGAATTTTCTCTAATTCTACGTAACCAAAGAATTTAAGGAGAAATTTCTGTGAAATGTTCAATCCCGAAAAAAAGTTAATCTTTGATGAATTTATTTAAACTCTGGTGAATTAGCATTGGGTTTTGCCAGTGGTGAAATCCTTTGAATTTAAGCTCGTTTGTCCCGGTTAGCTGCCCAAAGAAAGGTAAACACCTCCCCTCGTCTAGTTTTCTTGTGTTGTAGCAATTTTTTTATTAGCGTATAAATTTTTGTTAGTATAGTAATGGATGCTGGGATTGTTCGTTGTAGATGTCTATGAAGGCCATAGGATTCTGTAATAGCTGATCGTTGTTATTATGTTGAGTTAACATTATTGTGTTGATTATGTATGTAATACATTGATGATATTAGTGAGCTTCTGGTGAAATCTGCCTAATTTGTAATACTAGGAAGGTTTAGCGAGAAAGGGAGAATATAATCTTTGAAAGTATTTTGTAGTGTTGTTCAAAGAATCGAGATATTCGACTAGGTTTGACCTTACTGTTGTACAAATTTTTATTCGGAGTTTGGTCAATAGGTTGTGAGGTCTTTTAAATTGTTCTTGTTTTTTATTTTTGACATGGCTTAGAGTTAAGAGAGGGAAACTTGACTGACTTAAAACAGTTTTTCCGATTAAACATTATTTCTTTTGAGTATCTGCGAAAATGTTTTTCTTGAGGACTTTAAGTTCATAGATTTAACTGGTTGAGTGTTGTTTGGAATTTATTTGCATGCTAATATATATGGAATAGATACATGTTGATGCGAGTAATACTTATTCAAAGTATTCATCTCTTTCTTTTCCAAATCATAGTCAATTATGGTATATTGGGTGTGAAAGGTAGAAGCATTTCTCTTATGTTTGCTTTCAAATTTATTCCTAGTGTGTAATTAGATGACCTCACCATGAACCTATTTTTTTTATAAATTTTGGACATGTTTGACAACAAGAGGGTGCTAATATCATACGAGTTGTTTGTTAGAGGCTTCTGATAAGTTAACCCTCATGCTTTACTGATCGCGTGTTTCACTTGAAACTATGTGGATCATGCTATGTTATAAAGGCATGTCAATTCATTTGTAGATCACTTTTGCTCATAACTTCTTTTTTTAGGAAGTTTGGACATGTCTGACAACAAGAGGGTGCTAATATCATACAAGTTGTTTGTTAGAGGCTTCTGATAAGTTAACCCTCATGCTTTACTAATCGCGTGTTTCACTTGAAACTATGTGGATCATGCTATGTTATAGCGGTATGTCAATTCATTTGTAGATCACTTTTGCTCATAACTTCTTCCCAGATGCAAGTCTTTTCTTTTCTTCTTCTCGTGCTTTATGAATACATCATGCTTTCATCATTGTGCCTTATCAAATTGATGTTTGTTTTAAGCAATTTGGTCCAAGTTAGATTCAGGTATTCTAGTTGTTAACATAGTGGTTATTTTGAATTTTGGAACTCCTTTCATCCGATACGATGTTGAAAGTTTCAGTTGTTTCTTTTCTTTTCATTAATGTTAAAATTGGTCATTTCTTTCCATAAGTTACTCAAAGTGGTTTCTTGTCACTGATAAATTTGTTTGGGTAATATGAAACAACCCATAATGGATCTCTTCTGGTCTTGCTTGTGTTCCAAAAGAGAGACCATGATTCGTGAATCCGAATTGGTCGAGGATCACTGTTGTGCTGAATAAATCGAATATAAAGAGAGTGTTAAGTCCTATTTTGTTAAGTTATTGGCCTAGTTTAATATCTAGTTGTATTGAGTAGCATTCTTTGGTGAATGATAGTTGAGTCGATTAGTTGTGTTGTTTGGCCCACTCGATAAACATTACATGCTCACTTAGATAAATTTGATGTCTAGATATTATTAATTCACTTTGATTTTATAGCTAATTCTTATCTTCTTTTTGATGTATGTGACACCGACTTGAGTCTCAACGGACTCCACTCCCCGCATTTCTCAATGGGTCAAAGAGGCCTACATCTTCTACAAGTCCCAAATGCCTTTATTTTTTAAGAAACAAGGCTGATATACGCTGGTATACGCCTAATATACGAGGTTTACATGTTAAATATGGCTGGTATAAGTCAAGAGATGACGTATGGTAAAGTTGGGAGCAAGTATACAAGGTTTATATGCTGATATACGGCGTATATACGAAAAAACACAGGGAAAGTAGCTGCAGTATACAGCTGGTACACAACTGCAGAAATGGATCAAAAGTCCATAAAGAAGGGCCAAAAGTTGGCTAGATTTGGAAAAGGTCCAAATTTTAATTCTTCTTACTCATCTCCTTGTAAATCCTATTTGATTATGTGTTTGTATTTAATTATTAATTTGATTAGTTTTTGTGAATCCCCTTTGAATCGTTGGTTTTGTTTGTCTCTGTATTTTTTCTTTGTGCATTTTATTTTATAGCATAATCTTTGAAACTAATAAAAATACATCTTTCTTTATGTTTTCCTTAGGATGAACCTTTAAAAAATCAAAATGACATTTTATTTTATTGGTATGTTAAAGTAGTTCATTTAAGTTAAAAACAATTTTCATCGACCTAAAATCAGTTTCTTTGCGAAAGATAAAAATTTCTTCACTAATTAGTCAAGGTTTAGAATTTTTTTAAATTGATATTTTTCTTTAAAGATAGATAATTTTTATCAAATAAAAAATGATATTCAAAAAATCACTTTTTTCCTTTCCCTCTTTCATTTGAAAGAACAATTCGCGAAGAAAACGGGTTAGTACAACTTTCTTTACAAATTTTTTTTCTCAAGATTAAATAGGACCAATTCTCTTTTGGTTGAATAAATGTCATTTTAAATGTTTAAATAAATAATTTCAGTATATTCTATAAAATCAAGTCTTTTTAGTTAGTCAAGTTAGTTCTTTTTAGTAAACCGTTTTAAACGGACGCTCCTAAGTGCCTTAAAAACCTTCCTAGGACGTTAATTGAACCTTTATCCAGTTTTTCTAGTTTTAAAGGTTTATTTATGTTTTTGAACTTTGAAACTCTTTTAAGTCTTTTCTTGATTTTTTCTCTAAAAATCAAGTGACCACTCAGTGAATTTTCATAAAATTATTTCATTTCTTTTAAAAAATATTTTGAAATAGTTTTAAAGAGATCAAAAACTTTTTCTTGCCAAATGATATCCTAAAAAGATAAAAACAGTTATAATTCCATGAGTAGATATGTCGCACATCACAACAGTGGAATAACATAGCTGAGCTGGATTTGTTCTTACATGGGACAGATATTACATCATCAATTTTCAATCTATGGATGATATGTAAGAAATCTTGCATGCTGGCCCTTATTCAATTAATGATAGACCTATTGTCTTGAAGCCTGGGACCTCAAATTTTGATTTCAAAAAGGACTTCTTAACTGATATTTCTCTATGAATTACTCTGGCTAAGCTGCCCATGAATTGTTAGGGGGTTAAATCTCTGAGTAGAATTACTAATACTATCGGAACTCCCATCTTTGTTGGTGAATACATATCCAAGAAAACTAGGATCTCTTTTGCAAGGATACTCGTTGAGGTGAATATGACGAAGCCTTTGATAATAGATGTAGCTGTTATGGATCCTAATCGAACAATATTTCAACAAGCTGTGTATTACGAATGGAGATCTGAGTTTGTGATAGTTGTCAGACTTTTGGACATGATGTCCTATTCCTGGAACACCAATAGTTGATCAGCTGAAGGAGCACCAAAAATGGAAGAAGGATGGTGTAAAAGTGGCTAACCAAAGCGAATGAGCCAGCACCACAAATGCAACCTACTACCCAATAGAAGTCTGCCAAAATATTATTGAGCTATCAGTTGCTTGCATTGAGAATCAAGACTATTTTCAAAGAATGGGAATGACATTAATGGCTTAAACGTCAATTCTTGCTTGGAAAGCTAAGGGAAAAGCCGTGACCAACTCTACTCTATCCTTGATTGATTTTCCAATTTTGAGTGCTACTTCCACAAAGAATGTGCTTAGAGTTTTACAAAATGATGTTTGGGATAATGATGAGATAGAAGCTTGACCCCTGAATAAAAGTAAGGGCATCAAGATGCAATGGCATGGACTTTCTGGAATGTTCGGGAAATTAATAAGCGATACAAATAGAGAGAGCTCATCATATATTTAAAAAACCCAAAAAATAGAATAGTTGCTTTACTTGAAATAGGAGTTTAAGTTCACAAAGTTGAGAAGATCATCTGGCCAGGTTGGCATGTGGATAAAAATTACTTGAATGCTCCAAATGGCAGAATTTAGTTAGCTTGGGATCTCAATACTACATAGTTGACAAGATTTGCAGTGATGCACAAACACTGCATTGTCATATACACAGTAGACTTGATAACTTTTCATATATATTAACTGTTGTTTATGGCTATAACACCATTCAGAAGAGAAAGGCACTCTGGAGCTCTTTGAGACAACTAGCACAAGGGATTAATACAGCATGATTCATTTGTGGTGATTTTAATGCTATGTTATATCTGCATGATAGGTTTTGGGAAATCTTGTCCATCATACAAAAGATTAGATACTTTGCAAATTATGTACAAGACCTTATGATTAATGAATTCATGTGGAAGGGGAACTACTATACTTGGAACAAGCAACTCGGAGAGGGTAAAGTATCTAGCAGATTAGACAGGGCTCATAACAATCATGATTGTATGATGCAGTGGGCACACAGCTACTGAATGTGACCTTCCTAACACATCTGACCATTCACTTATGATCCTTGCATTGAAGAATACCACCAGAGTTATTACACCATCATTTAGATTATTTGATAGAACACAACAACTTCCTGCCCAAGGTTGGAGATTTATGAAAACATAATCTTGCCCACAACGAGATGAGGAAAGTGCTCAAACCAATTCTCAAGAAGTTGAACAATGAGCATTATAAAGGGGTCTTTCAGAGAATTGATCAAGCAAGGACAGAATTGGCAAACACACAAGTATTATTGTCTACAAATGTTCTGATGTTCTAAATGGAAAAGAGAAAACTACTCTCTTGTAGCTCGAAAAGTGGTCACTCATTGAAGAGAGTATCACGAGGCAGAAATCAAGAGCAAAATAGATACAATTGGGGTAGGGTGGCAGTTGAGCCCATATTTGTGAAAAGAGTCCATTTAATCCATATTTATTGAATTGGATCATTTATATTTCAAATGGGTAATATGGACTCCATATCATTTTAAAAGTTCATATAAATATGGGCAAAATGGGTAAAATATGGGTATCCATTTAAACACAAACATCACCCACATATGCTTAAAATTTCAGTTTTTTCTTCTTTTTTTTTTTTTTCTTTCTTTTTTTCTTTAATTTACTTTTTTATTTTTCATTTTTTTCTTTTCCTTTTCATTTTCGACCCATTTCTTATATTGTTTTTCCTTTCTTCGTTTTTCATCTATTTTTTTATTTTTTCATTTTTATTTCTTTTTTCTTTGTATTTTTTTTTTAAATTGTTTTCCTCTTTCTCATTCTTATTTCATCATTTTTGTCAATTTTTTTTAAATATTTTTTCTCCTCTTTCTACTTCATTATCATCATCTTCTTCTTGTTGATTATTGTTGTTGTTGTTGTTGTTACCGCTACTGTTGCTATTTGACTAGTTTATTAGGTCAAATCTTGTTTCGTACATCACTTTCCACTTTGGCATTACTTCATAGGAGACTTTGGTAAGTCAAATTATGATTTTTAGTTGAATTTTTCATCTGGGTAACTGCTATTGTATTATTTTTCCAACAATGGATAGAACCCGATCACGAATCCAACATAACAACCATCTATTTAAACAGATAAATCATCTGTTGCGACAGATGAGAAATCTATTTCAATGGAAGACTGATATGTTGGATTCATGTTTATGGATCTATATGCGGTAACATGAATTGAACATATGGTTCATCTGTTGCAACAGAACCTGAACTCGATACCAACAGACGTGTTGTCTGTCGCAACAGGGTATGTATCTGTTGCAACAAATTATTAACCTATTGCAACAGAACCTGAACTCGATTCCAATAGACGGTAAATATCTGTTGCAATATATTAGTAACCTATTGCGATAGAACTTGACCTCGATTCTAACAGATCATCGTCTGTTACAACAGATAAGTCATCTGTAGCAATAGGTTAATTATCTGTTGCAATATGTCACTCATCTGTTGGAATCAGCTTTAAAGGTGCCTATGTACTATAACATCAATCCCAACAGATATATAGCCTGTGCAATATATGAATCACTTGTTACAATAGATGACTCATCTATTGAAATCAGCTTCAAGAATATAAAATAAATCCCAACACGTAAGTAATCTGTTGTGACTGATTACACATATGTTGGGATTCATTTACGGCACTAAGAAATTACTATTAATTTTTTTTAACAAATG
>NC_061121.1:37322174-37330071 GCF_002878395.1 Capsicum annuum
ACGATGTGATATGGAAATAATCACGGATATGGACTTAGGAGAGTACGTGTTGGACCCGAGCCTTGGCATGTGCAATTGAAGTGTAAAAGAGGCCCAAAATGTACCCAAATCAGCCCATAAATTACACTAGATGGGTGCCCACTCTTTGAAGGGCCTTTTGGTTATTTTAACTTATATTTTGTAATAGCTATAAAAGGAACATTGTAGGGTTTTAGACTTAGTTTGTGAATGAAATTGTAAGTCTTACAAGACAAAGAAACACAAGTCCTCTTTCCTTGAGGCACCCAAAACAAAAATTAGGATTTAGACAATTGTAGAATCACTTGTGTTTGCATTTGCTTAGAAACATTGATGCTTGGGAGGTGGATTCCGATCTTGTGTCTTTGTAAGAGATAGGTTTATTGTTGTGTGTAGTGTTAAGGGTCCAAGAGTTACCATTATTGGGTTCTTAATATTATACCTTCTGTGTTCTATCTATCTATCCTTTTTCTTTTGTAATCTTGTATCCATTTTGTATCTTGTATTGTGAAGCCATTTTGTTATTGTTGTTGTTGTTGTTCTCATTGTTGTTTCATCTTGTATTGTTAAATTAGTTTGTTGTTGGCTGTAAAAGGTGTCAAACACTTAGTTATATTGTCCTTCTTGTATTTTATTCTTGAATCCGAGAGTGGTCTTTAAAAGGGTCCTCAATTCTTTGAATTAGTGGACTGTTTTTTTGGAGTGTGTTTGAACTATTTTGAGCAAATTCCGTGTGTTCCTTGGTTTTATTGTATCATTTGGTATCAAAGTATGACTTGATATTGTTCCTACAAGATCAATCTTGGGCTTGCTTGCTAGAAAATTTAAAAAAAATTGTTGAAAAGCTGAAAATTTTAGAAAAATTGCAATCTGTCCATTGTTGTTGTCTTGGCCGAAATTGTGTTCTTGTGGTGTTCTTGGCCGATATTTGTTCTTGATTCTAGGTCTAGGAGTATTTTACTTGTATTTTGTGTTTGTAGTGTTAGTTTTGTTCCTCACTAACACTTTGAGTTGATCCAAACTTGAGCTTGAATTATTAATATTGTTGTTGTGAACAAAGTGTGGCCGATTAGATGTTGTTGTTGTTCTAGCCTTGACCGAGTTGAAGGCCTTGTGTTGTGGTGGTGTAGTAGATATTGAAAGGTTGTTGTTGTATTCTTGTTGTTCATCACACCCTTCACCTTTTGTAAAATTGAAAACACAACACAAAGGGGACTTAGTCGATTGTTGTTGCTATCCTTGTGGTCTTAGTCGTGAGATTGTTGACCTTGTTTTGGTGGACTTGTTGTTCTTGGGAGATTTTTATTGTTTGTTCTTTTTGTGGTTGTTGTGTTCTTGAAGTTCTTCACCATATTCACCACCTTGTTAATATTAAAGTGAACTTAGATCTTAAAAAGGTGAAAGACAAGGTGTAGTACTTGTTAAGTCTTGAAAGACCCCCAACTACCAAAAGACTTTACATTACATCTCCACCACTTTTTCATAAAACAAGGGTCCATGTTTTAAGAAAAAGTACAAGTCTAGTCAAAGACTTTTGAGTCTTGAAATTTGAATTTCAAAGACTAGTTTGTATTTCCCTTCATTGAACAATTTTCACCAAATTAAAAAATTATAAATTGATCAAGACTTCAAATTTGGAAAATAAAATTGTTGAGAACCGAGGCCAATCATGGACTGCTACATCACCAATTACAGTTCACCGACAAATTTTAAGCTCAAATTTTGATCTTTTAGTTTCATTTTGTGTTCTTAGTTTCGTTTGTTGATTCCCATACTAACTTACAAGCTAGTGACCAATTACTAGATTGTGAGTTAGTTCAAAATCATATTTTTTTATGTGTGTGTTTACGTTCCTTAGTGTGTTTCATTCTTTTGAGTTACTGTGCACAATTAATTCACCTCTCAATAACTCTCGAAGGAACTCTCATGTTTCTACTCCCAAAGCTTTACCTCAAACGATCAACACTCCAAGACCACCACTAAATGACATATACATAAGCCAAGCTAACAAATGTCCTCAAACCGGAGACCTAAATGATTCACTTCCCCCTCAATTCAATCAAGTCCAACAAGAGGGACTTATAATCCAGCCAAGATCCACAACCGAAGCCCCCCTTGACCAAATTATTCCTCTCAATCGAAACTCCACTTCACCAAAACTGATATATCCATGTAGAGGAGTATGGTAGAAAGGAATATGAAGGATATGGAGACTACTACAATACTTGTATGATGGTAGGAGACTTGTTTTAGATGAGATTGAAGACAAGGCTCAAGATGGAGAGGAAGCCGAGGTTCAAGCTAAAGATGTTGGTCGAGACTTGTTGTTATTGAGCCCTTGGATTCTTCATGATTTGGTGGACTATTTTGACTTACTTTTATGACTTGTTTGCGGATTATTTTGAGTAGGTTTCCTTTGAAGTGATCAATTGAACGAGGTGAAGCCGTGAATTTATGGACAAATTCCTCTCAAGATCGAGAGGATGATACGGGAATAATCACGGATATGGACTTAGGAGAGCGCATGTTGGACCCGAGCCTTGGCATGTTCAATTGAAGTGTAAAAGAGGCCCAAAATGCACCAAATCAGCCCATAAATTACACTAGATATGTGCCCACTTTTTGAAGGGCCTTTTGGTCATTTTAACTTATATTTTGTAATAGCTATAAAAGGAACATTGTAGGATTTTAGACTTAGTTTATGAATGAAATTATAAGTTGTACAAGACAAAGAAGCACAAGTCCTCTTTCCTTGAGGCACCCAAAACCGAAATTAGGGCTACAAGTGTAGAATCACTTGTTTTTGCATTTTCTTAGAAACATTGATGCTTGGGAGGTGGATTTCGATCTTGTGTCTTTGTAAGAGATAGATTTATTGTTGTGTGTAGTGTTAAGGGTCCAAGAGTTACCATTATTGGTTCTTAATATTATACCTTCATGTGGTCTATCTATCTATCCTTTTTCTTTTGTAATCTTGTATCTGTTTTGTCTCTTGTATTATGAAGCCGTTTTGTTGTTGTTGTTGTTGTTCTTCTTCTTCTTATTGTTGTTTCATATTGTGTTGTTAACTTAGTTTGTTGTTGGCCGTAAAAGGTGTCAAACACCTAGTTATATTGTCCTTCTTGTATTTTATTGGTCCTCGATTCTTTAAATTAGTGGATTGTGTTTTGGAGTGTGTTTGCACTATTTTGAACCAATTCCATGTGTTCCTTGGTTTTATTGTATCATGACGGGACCGACTTTTTTATTGGAATGTCATTCAAGGACAAGAATGAACTATCTACCACTTTGTTTATTTCTTGCTTGAAAAAAGATTTCAGAATAAAGAGGGTGATTAATTTGAGCAGTGTCTTTTGCCTCAAATATGTTAATTCAAACTGCAAGTTATGGTTGAGAGCAGTGAAGTACGCAAGTTATGACAGATTCGTCTTTCATAAACACAAAAAGCATCACACATGTGGTTCGGAGCATATCTCGGGCCAAAATCCTCACGCCACAGCAAAGGTCCTTGGTGAATATTTCAGGAGTAGTTTCCCCGATAGAAAAGGCTCTATAACAAGGGTTATGGCCAATCAACTCCTTAAGGAATTGGGTGTCCTATTCAGTCATTGAAAGATATATATGACTATGGAGATTGCCAAGGACTTGGTTAGGGGGACACTCGAGCATGGGTATGAATTCCTGGATGCCTACCATTACATGATTGAGTCTACAAATCTCGAAAGTAAGAAGGCATTGCATCTTGATGAAAATGGAAGGTTCAAGTACTTTTTTGTATCCTATGGTGCTTGGATTCAAAGTTTACGACATTTGAGAAAAGGCATAGCCATCAACGGTACCTTCTTGAGGAGAAGGTATAATGGAGTTCTGCTAGTGGTGGTGGCGCAGGATGCGGAGAATTATATATTTTCTGTTGCTTTTTGTGTAGCAGACAAGGAATGTGATGCCTCTTATGGTTTTTTTTTGAATAACTACGAAGCTGCATCGAAGATACTAAAGAGTTATATTTTGTATCGGATAGGAATCCAAGTATTCCAAAGATGGGTTCACGTTTCTTCACTTCAGCTTACTTTGGTTGTTGCATCAGGCATCTTGGAGAGAACATTTGGACCAACTATCACAACGAAGGGTAGTGACCCTTGTTTATAGAGTAGCTAAAGCATATAGTATAGAGGAGTTTTTAGACCATTACAATTAAATAATGGATGTAAATCCCCAAAAAGTAGAATTTCTCGTATGTATCAATTTTGAGAGATGGACCCAGACATTCTATCCGGCAGATAGGTACATTCTTATCGATTTAATGTCTTGTTTGAGTTATAAGTTTAGTATGATGTCTTACTAAGTGATTCTTTTGTATAGGTACAATATTTTGACATCAAACATAGCTGAATCAGTGAATTCATTATTTGGCGATGAAAGAGAATTTTCCATCAAGACTATATTTGAAAAAAATAAGAAAGAAGTATGGTGAATTTTTTAACGAAAGGTGTGTGTAGTTCAAGTGCCCAAAAAAAGATCCTGATTTTTTGTCAAAATCAAAAAATAATATCAATGAATGTCAATTTGGGGAATAGGTTATTATCTCATAAAATAGCAGATTACAAATCAGTATCATCAGTCATGGTGATGTTGCCACGGTCGATCTTCAAACAAGATTTTGTACGTACAGAGTTTTTGACTTGGACAAAATAACCTATCCACATGCTATAGCAGCGCTTTGAGCTCAATACGGTCATAAATATGGAACTGAAGTTTACAAGCGCTCCTCTTAATATTATTCAGTGGAAAAATATAAAATAACATATAGTGGGCATATTACTCCGGTGCCTCTCGAAGAATCTTGGGTTGTTCCTGCAGAGCTTATGGAGAAATTAATACCTCCTCCATATATTGACCCGAGCACTATCAATCAGGAAGAAAGCCATATAAGAGGAGGCATGGAGTCGGAGAATCATTTTTATCAAGAAGAAACAAGTGCGCCGTATGTAAGCCACGCTGGCCACAAAAGAACTACATGCCCGAATCGTAACCCACCATGATCATTGTAATTGCAAAAACTTGTATAGTTGTTTGTTGTGGACTTTTATATATTTAACTCATTGTTGTGAACGTAATGTTATCATTTATTATAGATAAAATATCTTTTTAATAACTTGTGCTTCAATAAAAAGAGGCAAAACATAAACTATTAACAATACATCAGACCACAAGTATTTTCAACAGATTACCCATCTGTAGAAACAGGTTGACATTAGTTGGAAGAACACAACGCAGTTCTATAAAACTAGAATGTTTTCCTCCAATAGATGATAATTTTGTTGCAACAGATAGATAATCTGTTGACAGAAACCCAAACGATGACCAATCTATTCCAACACATGGTCCATCTGTTGAAAGAACTCAAAAGCCAAAATTGCTATTGCTACAGGATTCAAAATTGCTTCTTACCTCAAACCGTCGACATGTTAATACGTAAAATATTTAGAAGAATAAACAGACAGAATGAAAATTGAATAAGAATTAAAAAGCCAAAATCGACTAAAAATAAAATTGTCATTAAACAAAAAATAAAATACATTAGGTATAGATCCAATATAGAAAAATTAAAATACATACTCTAAAAGAAAAAACACATTCTAATTATTATTATTATTATTATTATTATTATTATTATTATTATCATCATCATCATCATTAATGACAGTCGGTCAATCAACTTGCAGCAACATGATCCTTATCAGCCTTTGGATCTCTTTGAACATCGTTACTCTCACGGCGACCAACTCCCTCTGCAAGTTATTAACCTACCTATGAAGTTCCCGAACTATGTCGCACAGAATAACAATGTCCCAAACAGGATCAGTCATATCTAAAACACACATGAATTGACAAGTGCAAAGAAAAGATTCCAAATGTAATACAAGATATACTACAAACTAGTAGATTTAAACTAGAAAAAGACTTATCTCAACGATAAAGTAATATGCTCTTGAAGAGAAGTTGTTGAAGATGTCACACAAAAAGAAAAAATGCAAGAAATAAATAAAGTTTATCAGAATGAAGATTAAGGAGGGACCTATTTATAGAGGGTTGAATCTGGATGTGTAAGGATAAAAGACGCATCTGTTAAGCTCCATTGTATTAATTACATTCAAACTCGTGGAATTTTATTTTATGTGAACAGTCATAACTTTTTCATTTACATTAATACTTCTTACCTTTTCAAAATGGTTTTGAGAAGACTTAATAACAACCGTTATTATTGAGTTGTTGCAATAGATTGTCCATCTGCCATAATAGAGTTACCATCTGTTGCAACATATAGATTATCTGTTGTGACAGATGGATCATATATTAAGGATGTTTTGATTTCTTCTAACAACTGATTCATCAGTTGTAATAGATGGAGAATTTGATTCATCAGCTATTTTGCATGTGTTAGATAAAAAGTCACGACTCCACCTCCTTTTTAATAGTCATCACATGTGTGCAAATGAATAAATAATGTCTGGTCTATTGCAATAGATTTACAATTTATTGCAACATATGAATTATCTGTTGCAACAGATGGACCATATATTGGAGGAGATATTTTAATTTTTTCCAGCAGCTAATTCATCAGTTGCAATAGATGGAGATTTCAATTCATCAGCTATTTTGAATATGTTAAGATAAAAAAGTCACGATTCTTCACACCTCTTTTTTAATAGTCATCACATGCGTGTAGATGAACAAACAACACTGTAGTGTCTTTAATGGGGTAGGAATAATATGGTGCGCGCAATGGATTCACTTTCAGAAGTGGGAGTTATGTATTATTGATCAGTCTACCACGATAAACACACATAAAGTGCAATGTTTTTGTGAATACAGTTTTTTATCGATTAGACGCTGATTCTTCAAACAAGATCCTGCATTGTACAGTTTAGTTTGATAGGTACGAACTGATAAGGCCGAAGGGTTCCAAGATGGTGGTGTCGATACCCTGTTATAATTTAATTATAGTCTATGCTTATGTTTTTGTGTCAAGATTGAGGAAGGGTTCAAGTCTTTGGCGGTACTATAAATATCCACTAGTGATTGGACCGATTTTTATGGGACAATGGACTTCTTAAAAGGCATTCGAAGCCTCGCACAACAGCAAACAACGATTGAACCAATAGAAATTCCCCTATTCTAAATTTATATGGATGGATTGCTGGAGGAGACTTTTATACAGCAGAAGGTGCTTGGGAGAATACTTATGTAGGAAGGGGAAGGTGGAGAAGGCTATATATCATCTCAGACCTTGTTTAAGAGGAAATACAAGGGAGCGAGTAAGGAAATTCTAGCAAATCTGGCCAATGAAATTGACATAAGAAATGGAAAAACTGGATGAGCTTCAAATGTGGAAGTGTATCCAAATATAAAAATCCGTCAGTCATTGAAAAAAAAAGAATGGTCAACAGGACTAGAGCTGGACACTTTGCTAGAGAATGCAACTAGTGAGCATGGCCTCAATGAAGACTCTCACAAAGCACAGGACCAAAACTCTAAGGAAGAAGTTTCGCGAGCACAGGAAATTGATACGATTGCCAGTCAGTTGAAATCTGAACCAAGTACTCCTAAATTAAAAATACGGGATCAAGCCAAGTTAGCAATTTCTCAAGTTAAACTTGCATCCTATGCCTCTTGTTTATGGCTCTATTCAGGTCGATGGCTGTAGAAACAAAAAGGTCTGAAGTTGGGCAGAAATCCCATGCCTTGTTGTTTCCACTGCCTTTGACTTGAACAAAGCCATAAATAGGAGGCATGGGATTCAAGTTTAACATGAGAAATTTCTACCTTGGCTTGATCCGGTATTTTTTATTTAGAAGTAGTTGGTTCAGGTTTCAAC
>NC_061121.1:37333071-37373483 GCF_002878395.1 Capsicum annuum
AGTGGGCAACGCCCAAATAGACTCTATGCTCTTTAGACCCGACAGGATCAAGAAAATTCTCCTGATGTCGTTACTGGTATGTTACAAATTTTCCATATTCATGTTTATGCTTTGCTAGACCCAGGTGCATCCTTGTCATTTGTCACTCCATACATAGCAGGTGATTTGGGAATCAGTCCTAAAATTTTAGCAGAGCCCTTTTCAATCTCTACCCAGTGGGTAAAACTATTATTGCTCGGTGGGTATATAGGAAATGCCCGATTATGATATTTCAGAAATCTACGTCATCAGATTTAGTCGAGTTAGAGATGACTAATTTCGATATCATTCTCAACATAGATTGGCTTTATTCCTGCTATGCCATAGTCGACTATAGAAATAGGATAGTTCAGTTTCAGTTCCCGAATGAGTCTGTCCTAGAGTGGAAGGGTAGCACTTCGTCTTTCAGGGGTCAGCTTAATTCCTACCTTCGGGCAAGGAAAATGATTTCTAAGGGGTGTGTGTATCATCTTGTGCATGTTAAGGATTCCATTTCCGAATCTCCCAGTCTCGAATCAATCCCAGTGGTTAATGAATATTCAGACGTCTTTCCCGAAGATCTTCCAGGAATTCCTCCCGAAAGGGAAATAGACTTTGCATAAACCTTCTCCCAGATACTCAACCTATTTCTATTCCGCTATATAGAATGGCACCAGCAGAACTCAAGGAACTAAAAGATCAGTTGAAGGATCTCTTAGATAAGGGATTCATCAGGACCAGTGTATCCCCATGGGGTGCACCAGTCTTATTCGTTCTCAATAAAGACGGTTCTCTCAGAATGTGTATTGATTACCGTCAGCTCAACAAAGTCACGGTCAAGAATAGGTATCCGTTGCCTAGGATAGATGAATTGTTTGACCAACTTCAGGGTGCCAGTTATTTCTCCAACATAGACCTCAGATTAGGCTATCATCAGCTCAGAGTTAGAGAATGTGACATTCCAAAGATAGCTTTTCGTACTCGGTATGGTCACTTTGAATTTGTAGTCATGTCCTTTGGTCTTACCAATGCCCCTGCAGATTTCATGGACTTGATGAACCGGGTGTTCAAGAAGTACTTGGACACATTCATCATAGTCTTCATAGATGATATTCTGGTCTATTCTCACACAGAGTATGATCATTCAGACCATCTCATAATTGTTCTTCAGACTCTCAGGGTCACCAGTTGTTCGCCAAGTTCAGTAAGTGCGAATTTTGGCTAAGATCAGTAGCATTCCTTGGCCACATTATTTTCGGTGATGGCATTAGAGTAGATCCTCAGAAAACCAAAGTGGTAAAAAAATTGGCCTCTCTTTGTCTCTCCATCAAATATTAGGAGTTTCTTGGGTTTGGATGGCTATTACCGATGGTTTGTCAAGGGATTTTCTTCTATTGCATCTCCTATGTCCAGATTGACTCGAAAGAAGGTCAAGTTTTAGTGGTCAGAACCTTGCGAGAAGAGTTTTCAGGAGTTGAAGACTCGACTCACCTCAGCTTCAGTTTTAGCACTTCCCGAAGGTTCCGATGGATTCGTAGTATATTGTGATGCATCCAGAGTAGGTTTAGGTTGTGTCCTCATGCATCATGGTAGAGTCATAGCCTACGCCTCCAGACAGTTAAAGCCCCATGAGAAGAATTATCCAACTCATGACCTTGAGTTAGCAGTAGTTGTCTTTGCCTTAAAGATTTGGATGCATTATCTATACGATGTTCATGTAGACATCTTTACAGATCATAAGAGCCTTTAGTATGTCTTTTCCCAAAAAAGATCTCAATCTTCATCAGAGAAGGTGGTTTGAGCTCTTAAAGGATTATGACATGAGTGTCCTTTATCATCCTGGTAAGGCAAATGTAGTGGCCGACACACTCAGTAGACTGTCCATGGGTAGTGTTCCCATGTTGAGGTAGTAAGAAAAAATTATCTCAGGAGATTCATCAGCTTTCCAGACTAGGCGTTCGTTTATTCGACTCTTCAGAGTAGTTCAGAGTCATCTTTAGTTTTTGAGGTGAAGGAGAAGCAAGGAAGGGATCCTAGCTTTGTCAAGCTAAAAGAGTCAGTTCAGAGTTAGGAAGTAGAGGTTTTCTCCCAAGGGGGAGATAGTGTTCTTCGTTGTTAGGGTCGTCTGTGTGTTCCCGGTGTAGATGACTTGAGGCAGTGAATTCCTACAGAAGCGCATGGTGCGTGATACTCTATTCATCCAGGGGACACTAAGATGTACCATGACTTTTGGGAGATCTATTGGTGGAGTGGGATGAAGAGGGATGTTGCAGAGTTTGTGGCTAAATGCTTACATATCAGCAGGTTAAGATAGAGCATCAGAAACCTAGTGGTTCCATGCAGGAGTTTACTATTCCTACTTGGAAGTGGGAAAAAGTGAACATGGACTTTGTGACGGGTTTGTCTAGAACACGTCATCAGTATGATTCAGTTTGGGTCATTGTAGACAGAATGACCAAGTCAGCTCATTTTTTTCCAGTTTGTACCTCTTACTCAGCCGAGGATTATGCCAAACTCTATATCAGGGAATTGGTCAGATTACATGGTGTTCCATTATCTATCATCTTAGACAGAGGTACCCAGTTCACCTCTCACTTATGGAAAGCGTTCAAAAAAATTCTTGGTACCCAAGTTCATCTTAGTACAGCCTTTTATCCTCAAATAGATGGTCAAGCAGAAAGGACCATTCAAACCCTAGAAGATATGCTAAGGGCGTGTGCAATTGATTTCAAGGGAAGCTGGGATGACCTCTTGCCTTTTATTGAGTTTGCATACAACAACAACTATCACTCCAGTATTCAGATGGCTCCATTCAAAGCTCTCTATGGTAGGAGATGTAGGTCTCCGATCGGTTGGTTCGAAGTTGGTGAGACCGCAGTCATAGGTCCTGACTTAGTATTCGATGCCTTAGAGAAAGTTTATTTAATCAGAGAAAGACTCCAGGCTGCTCGGAGCCGACAGAAGTCTTATGCGGATGTTCGTAGAAAGGATCTCAAATTTGAGTTCGATGACTATGTCTATCTCAAGGTCTCTCCCATGAAGGGAGTGAAGATATTCGACAAGAAGGGAAAGCTCAGTCCCCGATATGTCGATCCCTTCAGTATTCTTAGTCGTTTTGGCAAGGTAGCCTATAAGATCGAGTTGCCTTCAGATCTAACCTCAGTTCATCCAGTCTTCCATGTCTCTTTGCTCAAGAAGTGCACATGTGAACTAGCAGTTGTAGTCCCTATACAGAGCATTGACATTCAGAATAGCCTCTCTTATGAAAAGATTCTAGTCAAAATCTTCGACTATCAGACTCATAGGCTGGGAACAAAGAAGTCCCTTTAGTCAAGGTTCTTTGGTGGAATCAGCTGATGGAGGGAGTAACACCCCAGAAAACGGGTCCCAGAGCGTCCCACGATGCTTGAGGCTATGAGTAGCCCCAAGCTAACCCTTTGAGCCATTTTCATTCATTTCAACACAAATCAATGGGGTTTCCATAAATAACCCTCAAATATCAACAAAGTAATCATCATCCAAGAATAAAAGAATTTCAGAAAGCAAACAAACTATGACTTATTAGTCAACTCCCAACATCTATACTAGTCTGACAAGCCTCTAAGAAAATCAATAAAAACAGCGATCCATTGAGACATACCCCAAATGACTCATACTCAGTTATCAAATATAAACGATTTCGTGAAACCAACATCAGACATCACGTCCTCGGAACATGAGGACTCACCATAACAGAGGATGTAGAACAACGTGCCTGAAGAATCACTATCGAACCTGGAACTGAGCACCTGAAACTACATTCCGAGAAAATACAGCCCACATCCGAAGATGTGGGTCAGTACCATGGAAAGGAACCGATTATATGGGGATGTATGCAGTTGTATAAACATCATCATCATAAATATTTATAAGAAATATGCAGGATGTATAAAAGACTCACATAGCCCAAAGAAAATCATCATAATCATGAGAGGATGAAATAAGTACAATAACACATGTGAGTCATCATATAATTTATCAATCACTTTCAGTTCATCAAGAATATCAATTCTCATAAGGTAAATATCATTTAAATCTTTCGAAAGAATAACTTTCACAATTCCACTTTTAAATCACTTCACCATTCGCCATAGACACAAGGAAACACACACACACTGGGAGATCCTATAACAGACATAAACTATGTGAGCTACATGAAGTCCAATGTACAACCCATGTTGGGGAGAGCCGTCCTATCTTTGTCATCGGAGTAGGACTATCGATATCAAATCCACACAAACTAGTGATCACTATATAAATCAGCCTCAGGCTTACTCCTATGGGGGCACGTAGTTCTAGGGAAGTAGGGTCACTTTATACCTCCTACTCGGTGCTAAAGATTTCTCCCAGAATTAGCTCAGATCATTTCAATGACAATCCACAACAAAACAATTTCAGTAATATATAAATATACATCGGGAGCCATTATGCTTCCCATCTATCAAAATCAACCACGTTGTGGATTTCTTTCACACTCTAGTTCAAAATAACTCCATTAAGACCAAAAGGTCAAATCATTCAAAATATCTCAAATATTCAACATCAATGTGCTTATAACACACACTTTCTCAAAAAAATGCAATTTCCAATGGAGATTCACGACCCAAATATCAAAATCATGATAAATATCGTTCAAGATTCATGCTATGTATCTCCACACATGTAAATTCATCTTTCAAAATCATAAACATCAAGATTTCATAGTAATCATCATAAGATATGGGTTCATGCTTCAAATTCGTAAAAATCAAATAAAAATCATGTCTTTGTAAAGAAAATTACTTTTAGGCACAAGAACGAAAGAGAGTTCTTGTTGAAAAACCCCTCATACCTTGAATGATGAACTTTAGATCGATACTCATTTTTGAGATGTTAATCGTGCCTTTGAATGATGGTTCTTGGAGTTCTTGAACTAGGAACTTGGAATCTTGAATAAATTTACAGAATTAATGGTGAACTTTGGAGGTTCTTGAAGTTGGATGTAGGAGCTTACGGTTTTCTTTTTGAGGGAATTTGATGAAATATAACATATAATGCTTCTAATAGGTTTTAATATAGGGTTTGGACGGATTTTGGGTGAGGGGGAATGACCAGAACGCCCCTAAAAATTAAATAATTCTCGAATCTATCTTTTGGTGGACTGTTTTGATAGTCTGAAGTAGATCAACCATAACATTTTACTCTGATATCCAAATTGGATGAAACCGATTTCATTAGAAAGAGGACTCTCATATCTTTTTTGTTGATATATAGTATCTTACCCAGATCATTATGTACAAGGAGTTATGATCGTTTGAATTTGACCCAAAAATTCACTTTTGATAGGCTGAAGTAGATCGACCATAACTTTTTGCTCCGATAATTTCATTGGAAAGAGGACTCGCAGAGATTTTCATTGATATATAGTAGATCACCCAGATCATTATGTACAAGGAGTTATGATCATTTAAAGTTGGAGCAAAAATACTCCAGGCCTCAATACTTTTTCCTGCACGTTTTACTGTTTAATACTATTCATGGTTCGATCAGAATGTTCATCACTCATCGCTCGAGTGTCCATTTTGGATGATCCACATATCATTGGAAACCTTATTCGATACTCTACGCAATGGTGGGTCATAATCTAAGACATTCCACACGAAAAATTAATAATTCATTCTAGAAGATAGAACCCAACATGTTTACGCACAAAATTTCTATGAAAAATTTCCCGAGGTATTACAGCTACTTGGGAAGCAGAAGCAGACATGCGAACTAAGTACCCTCATATTTTCTCTGCTAATTCAGAATTAGCTCGAGGTAACCATTTTCCTTAATCTTATTCAGTTACATATTCAAAATTCTAGTATAAAATTTGTATCGAGTATCAGTGCATAGCTTATCATGCATTCATGAGTTCATCATATCAGTCATGCATCAGATATGCATGTTCAGTTGGGATATATTCATTTTAGAATTCAATTCAGTCCTAATATCATGTTCCAGTTAGCATGATCAGTGTATGCGTCGTTTATCTTTTCTCCCATCTCAAGCAGTTATCATTTGAGGACGAATGTTTCCAAGGGGAGAGATATTGTAATACCCCGAAAAATCCAAACCAATATTAGAGCCATGTACCAAGCTCATGCATAGTACATCATGGTTATTTTATAGTTTTATGAGTAGGTTAGATGTATATTAAGGCTTCAAATAACTCTCAGCTATCAGACGAATCAAAACATTTCTTACCGATTGAATTCTTGAGAAGGATATTGGTATAGTCAACTTCAAATGAACATATCTCTCATTATACTTAGAATTTTTGAGCTCATGACCTATCAATAGATATATAATTGAATTATCTTTCAACTATACCAATTTCTCCTAAATCCGATATTGGAGCAAAGAGTTATTCCTATTTTACTCCAACATGTTAGGCTTAAAACTGTGTGACGACATTCGTGGTAGCTTACCACATTTGTGACGCCCTATCACGAAGGTCTTCAAACTTAGGCATAATCCAGCTCCTGTGTGACGACATTCTTGGTAGCTTACCACATTTGTGATGCCCTACCACAAAGGTCGTCAGCCTTAGGCAGAATCCAGCTCCTGTGTGATGACATTCGTGGTAGCTTACCACATTTGTGACGCCCTACCACGAAGGTCGTCATCCTTAAGCAGAATCCAGCTCCTGTGTGATGACATTCATGGTAGCTAACCACATTTGTGACACCCTACCACGAAGGTCGTCAAACATAGGCAGAAACTATCAATTCCAGCTCCTGTGTGACGACATTTTTGACAGCTTACCACACTTTTGACGCCTTGTCACAAATGTCGTCAGCTATGATTTTCAGCAATTGGGAATTTATTTAATAAGGGTATTTTTATCTTTTCCCTCACCTTTCATGACTTATAACCCTAAAGAGGCATAATTTTTTCCATTTTTTCTTCAGTTAAGCATCTTAAAAACCCTCTCTTACACTCTCAACCACAAGATTGGAGTTTTCTCTCAAGATGATCTCCTCAAGAGAAAGCCTAAGGAATTCTTCAAGAACCTTCAGAAACATTAGATCTCTTTCAAGATTCAATCACTAAGGTATACGTAGTGTTCATCTATGGATCCAATTCCTTCATAGAGCTCAAGAACCATGTTTTAAATATTATTTTATAAACTTTTTGTGGTGATATGAGTATGTACATGTTGACGATTGTTGTTTAAGTTTTAATATGATGTCTAAAGGTTTTTTCATGGAATATCTATGTTTGTTAATTGAAAACCATGAACTTTAGGTAGTTTAATATGGTGCAAGTATGAATGATGTCTAAATGACAAAGTTCATGTTAGCTATATACTTCAATATGAATTCCATGCTTTTCATGTGTTGTTATTGTGGTGGTATGAAGCATGCAAGATAATGAAGATATACAATATGTACACAAAATATATTCATGCATTCCCTACAATGTTTAAGATGTTGAATAACTATATGAAATATGATACCCCCGACTTATGATATTATGAATTGTGGACTAAAATCTTGTGATCATGTCATGTCATGTGTGTCAATTTCCTTTTATCGAGCCCTGAGGGTATTCGTACCCGAAAAATATAGTTGTGTGCTTAGAGCCATGTCATGTTTCCACGATAATCTCATTCAAGCTATAATCTATAGAACTCAGTCAGTCATGTGACTCAAGAAACCTCAGAAATCTCTTGATCTTAGTTAACTCTCAGATAATAGTACTACTCCGTCAATCAACAGAAGTCAGTTAATCTGTCTATGTACAGTCAGTTGAATTATGTTTAGTCTTTTCAGGTAGGAGTAGAAGTTAGCACCGAGTGAACCCAAGGATGGGGACTCACCTACCAGTTTAGGGTGTGATTCTTAGCAGTCGTCCTTGTGTTCCAGAACTACGTTGCCAGCGTAGGTTGAGACATCTTATCCTATCAGATTAGGGTTGATGAGGTGGCTTAACCTGTCAGTTTAAGGTCCCACCATTCTCACTTTGAGTACTTGCCAGATAAGGGTCACTCACAACTGTCCTTACCAGTGGCGCGGTATTGACACCCCTCCAGTCGGGGCAGAGATTGGACCCCAGCTTAGCCGTAATGGTATACATGGGGCATGTCGGTTAAACAACTACCTCCCATAATTTTAGTATCAGTCTCAGTAAAAGAACTCAGACAGTTTTTCAGATATCAGTATACCAGGACTATTAGATATAGTTAAATTCAGTTATAGCACAGAACTTAGAGAGTTCAACCAGATTCAGGGTTGTCAGATACAGTCATCCATGTTATCAGAACTACGGTTCCAACCATGTATTAGCATATAGATTTAGCCATTACGTACTCACCATGTATTAGCATACAGATTTAGCCATTTCGGTAGCAAAATCAACTTCTTCCGCTGCAACATACCAAGGTACATACTAAAATTGCTTCGAATTTTACTATCACAGACAATATGGACCATTATGTCGCAACTGGAAAACACAATCTTAACTAACTCAATATATCATCCAACACAATGAGATATACTTCGCCTATCAAACATTTGCGCAACATGTCAGCCATATCGTCATTGGGATGCACACGGTGCTTAATGCTAGTGACTTGCACAAAGATGTCAATTAAAAGCTCCCTCACATTATATATGTCACGCCACGAGCCGAGACCCTAGATATGGTACGCATCCGATACTATTGCTAATATGAGCAAATATTCTGACACATCACATGAGCATACATTTGACATAATGAATAGAGTGAAAACAGTATAAAATAAGATTTCTTAAAGGAGAAAGACTTTCATCAATGTTCCTTAATATCATTTAATGTCTGGAGATACAATAGTCATGATAAATAAGACTGAAAATTATAAAATTTATCTGACAACTAAACCAATCTGTGAAACCTCTAATGTGTAGCAATAGCTGTCGTGATAAGGACCTAACAGACCTTAATACTGAAAGGAACATAAAGAAATAATCATATCTAAATTTATCTTAGGAAGAAAGGAGGCTCACAATACAAGAAGATGACAATCCTAATGGTGTTTCTGGTCATGAGTCTAAAAGCCAGAACCTACATCAAAAAATGATGCAGTGCCATAAGCATCAATAACAAAAATTGTATTGGCATGTAAAACTACATAAGAAAGTAATAAAAACATGCAAATATAAAGGTGATAATCACAACTCAAGACATGATAAATTGGAAAGGGATAAGAGCGTAAGCTGAAATAATGATTAGTAACGCAAATAAATTAATCCATTTAGTTATTTATGGGAACAAGTGGTGAACCGACATAAACCACTATGTGAACGGATGAATTCTGATCTCCGCTCGACCAGCTAAGCCATCTTATACCTTGCCGGACATAGGACATGACATGACATGATTTGCTAGCAAGGATATACGTATCCCTTTTTGAGACTCATGAAAAAGAGTCATCCAACTTGGGAAATGATCTCTATCCTATTTTGACAAACGTAGTTTCGCACATTTGTCATTTAGACTCGTGCTTTCTCGGTCAGTCAACTAACTCCCTTAAATTTATAATGTTATCTATTTATCTTAATGAATTCATATTCAGAGGTTATTAGGCTCATAAAGTTCTGTTTTAGTCTTTCTTGACTATTGTTCATCAGTTAGCCACTTTAGGCGCATGTTCGTGAGTTAGCCACTTTAGGCTTGTATCTGTGAGTTAGACACTTTAAACTCATGAATTCTGAATTAGCCATTTTAAATTCATATTCATGGAATTCCAATTTAGGATCTATATTGAGGGTTAACCATAATAGGTTCATAAATCATAAGTTAACATCATTATTAGAGAGGCATGATAAGTAATTTCATGGTTCAATGCGTTATAATTCATAAGTATGACTGGAAGCATTCTTGTAAAAAATTATTCATATTTGTATCTATTAGGGCAATAGAGAATTCCTGAGAAGTTTATACTATTATTCTAACACTTGGAAATTCATAATATATAGTTAACAGTAGAGAAGCTTTTATGAATGTTGTGGGAAGGTGATCTTCTTATAGAACAAGAATTATACTTAAAAGAGTTTCATAAAATTATATCTTATAACTATAATGGAAACATTCACATGATGACATCGATGAGATTTTGACAAGGAGCATTGGGCGAGGATATTGTATTACTAATTATAGCCTACGGTTCTGGAAAATAGATTAACATGAGATCCAGTAGAAGACAAAGCAATTATCAACATTAAAGAAATAGACTCAAACTCCCAATCTAAGAATCAGACTATGTCAAAACAGGGAGTTCAATTTTCAGAGAGCTAATTAACAGTAAGCAGGTCAATATTTTGCTAGACACCAAGAAAATCATACAAAACCAATATAACAATTATACAACCAGTGCAGCAGTTATACAGACGTTTTTAGAGCTGCAATAACTCCGATCCGATCAACAGTAGAAAGGATGAAAAAGTTATCAAATAAAAATTTTATTCTTTTGTTTTCTTATCCAAAGATCTAGGAGAACACATTTATACGTTTTATTGAGAATGGGAGTATGAGGATTTCTTCAATCCTAATTTGTCTTGAACAAGTTGAATTGGTGAACATAAAATATAAAGGACCATAATCTTACATACCACAGGTCGCTGAAGTAATTTAGATCGCAACGAAGGAATCAAACTTGATTTGTTGCGTCAATTCTCTGGTGCTTGTAAGTAGTTGCGTTTGAATGGAGAAATAAAGATATTTGTTGATGAAAATCGTAAGAGAAATGATGTGGAAAACGGAAGCAAGCTGATGGAAAAAGTGAGGTTTTTAACATGTAAACTTGAGGAAACGGGGATTTTTTTCAACGTTTAACTAATGGAAAGCGTAGGAGTTTTAAGTTTCAACGTATAAAACTGATGGAAAAGTAGGTTTTTAATTGTTTATGGGTAAGGTATAAAGGAAAAGACGAAACTACCCCTAAAGGGGCTTAACAAGTAGTATTAATCGACAGACGTTACATATGTTTGTGAGACAGTACACCATGCTCGAACATAGACCAGCATCCCAACAATAGATATAATATTCAAATCCTCCGTTTCTCGTCAGTTGATAAATTAGCTTCTCAGCGTCATCCTCAAACCCCACAGGTTCCTCTTCAGTTATTTGAATACATTGTCTAGGAGTTGGAGCATTCTCATTAATGTCAAAGTCCTCTACCTAATAAGCTTTATCTCTCTTCTGGTTGCTCAGGTAGAAATGCTTGATGTCAGAGAGCAGTGTACCTAACATGAATAAGAGCAATGACATGGTCAATCTACAGTAAGCAATAAGAAACCAATAATAGTGGAGGAAGAACCATAAAGGTCAGGAGATGAAAAGGTGCAAGCAAAAGTAACTCTCCAGTTAGACTTCATACAAAGATTAGGAACTCTTCTCTGACATAGATTTGTATATATTGCCTGTTATTACAGAAAAACACATCTTGGATTCTTTTCTTTAAATGTTCTTTATTTCTTTTATTATAAGTCCAGTTCATGAAAAGCTAATCAAAAGGGACGAAAGATTAGAATTTCTTTGAGTTTTAGAAAAATTAATAAAACAGAACTCAAGGTGCACCTATAATAGAAACACAGTTCAATAGAGGGTGTTCAGCATGGTGAAAAGAGGAATTTTCCAATTTTCTGATATTCGATTGTTCAAAATTTTTGGAAATTTTTTTTTCTCTAGGATAACAAGTTCCTAAAAATAAAGAAAATGACTTCCCTAGTGAAAGTAGGAAAAACAATTTCACGAGTGGCATTCCACATTAATTATATTCTTTCCACCCTCCGACACACCTCATCTTCAACCGACCCCCATAACCCCCATCCCCACCACCCCACACCCTCACCTCCCTTGGTATTTGTCTAAATTATATACAAATGTTTTTAGAGTAATATTTTTCACTAATTTACCTAACACAAGAAAATGAGTAAGAAAAGTAGAAAACCACTTATTTTCCTGGAAAACATTTCCATAGAAAATACATTCCTTCATACCAACACACGCAGAAATGCAAGTCATAGAGGTATTCCCTTTGTCCTAATAGGGGCTTGACTATCCTAAATTTCTAGCATCATGAATTATTGTATCTCAATACATAATGCTACTGAAGTTAAGGCCAGATACAGAGACAAGAAGATAGACTAGTTTACTAGAGAGATAGAAACAAAGATTTAATGGAGAAAACAACTAATTACTGAAGATTAAAAAAGGTGAGAAAAATAAGGCACAAGTGAACCTGGCGATCACACGATGTTATCGATAGAGACCATGCCTTGTTAGTGGTCCTTCTTCATGAAACAAGCTTCTGCTCCACTAGAATTCACTATGCTCAATTCTTTGAATTCCAACACTCAAACTGTATACATAAATGCTCCAAAACATCAATAGGTGTTTAACAGCATTGTTGCATTGTTTGTCAAAGTCAGGAAAAGTGCAAATGCTCAGAAGTATACTACACATGATGTGTCCCTTCTAAGGATTTAAACCCCAAAATAGCCTCCTCGATCCAAATTCTTCGTGTGATATTGGCAAATCACTATGAGGAAGTTGAGCCCACCGTGCTATAAGCGGCCTCCTTCCTTATATTATTTGTTTCCATCAACATTCTGATTTCATTTGCATCATCCCACCTTCCAACATTGGCATACATGTTATACAGTAAAACATAAGGACCTGAACTCTCTGGTTCCAGGCACATTAGCGCTTCAGCTGCTATTCGCGCCAATTCAACATTATTGTGCACCCTACAAGCACCTAGTACTGCACCCCAGACAGCCTTATCTGGCTCCACTGGCATAGTGTTAATCACTTTCATGGCCTCCTCAAGCTGTCCATGTCGACCAACAATATCCACAAGAGAGGCAAAGTGTTCAACCTCAGGTATGATGCCAAATTCAGAGTCCATAGATTTAAAATATAACCGACCTTGTTCCACTAAACCAGCATGAGCACACGCATTCAGAACTGAAATGAACGTGATGCGAGTTGGTCTCACTTTAAGGCGCTTCATCAATTCAAAAAGCTCTAGGGCTTCAAATGCAAAACCATGGGATGCATAGCCTCCGACCATTGCATTCCATGAGATTACGTCTTTTTGAAATTTCATCCTTTCAAAAATTGTCCTGGCTTCATGTATTGCGCCACATCTTGCGTACATAGTTATTAGGGAATTGTTTAAAGGTATATCAGGTATAACAGTCTTTGTCACTAACTGATGAATCTGCATACCTAGAAACAAAGCCACAGTTTCAGCACAAACACTTAGAAGTGACGAGAGTGTGTGTCTATCAGGTTTCTCTCCTGCCTGTTGCATCTCACTGAATAACTTTATTGCTCCTTCATAGTCTGCATTTCTTTCACAACCGGAGATCATGGAATTCCAAGAAACCCGATTCTTGTGGGGCATCCTTTCAAAATAATCATGTGCCAATTCCAAATTTCCCGTCTGTGCATATCCCGAGATTATTGAATTCCATGATAGCACATCAGGATTCGGCATTTTAGAAAACAGGTCTGATGCTTCATCCATATTTGAGGCATGAACATAGCCACAAACCATTGTGTTCCATGAAAATGTATCCCTCTCCGTCATCTGATCAAAAAGTTCTCTTGCAGAAACCACATCTCCTGCTTTGATATATGCCATGATCATGGAATTCCATGATACGACATTTCTCTCAAATCTCTTATTTCTACTAATTCCTTGACCACTACAACATGGTACTTTATCAAAAAGACGTCTAGCATCATCAACCCTTCCTTTCTGACCATATCCAGCAATCAACGTGTTATAAGCATGAACCAAATCTTCTTTCCCGTCACTACCCTCTCCAAATTCATAAAGAACATGTTCCGCCTCATCCAATTCCCCATTCTGCGTCAAACCCGATACAAGCACACCAAGAGAAGCTGAATCTCTCTCCGGCATTTTCTTAAAATACTCAACAGCAGTTTTCACATCCCTATTCCTTAAAAACCCTGAAATCAGCGCGTTCCACGACACAACATTCTTATCATCCATACACTCAAAAATCTCCACTGCTTCACCCATTTTCCCAGCTTTAGCATACCCACTAATCATCGTATTCCATGAAACGTAATCTCTTTCAGGCATTTCATCAAACAACTTCCTACCTTCCTCCAAATACCCATTCCCTTTACAAGCCAAATACCCCGAAATCACTAAATTCCAAGAAAAAACATCTCTTTGCGGCATTTCATCGAACAGGTTTCGTGCTTTAACAATCTCACGATTTTGCACGTACCCACTGATCATTGAGTTCCATGTAACTGTGTTTCGATGAGTTAACTTATCAAATAATCCTCTGGCATCCCCCAGTCGACCATTTCGAATCAAATTCGTTATGTTCCTGTTTGCTTTACACACTTCATTAGGCTGAGCATCATAAATCTTACGACTCAATGTCGAATGATAACGTATTTTTTGGCCTGATTCGTGAGCAATAACATATGGTGCAATGTGAAAGGGAGTCTCGGTGTAATGGGTAAACTTGTTGTCATTTGACCAGGAGGATTGAATCCATGAAAACAGCCTAAGGCCTCGCAGAATAGATCCTTGTGATCTACTTTTCTCCAGAGTCCACACAAAAGGAAACTTTAGTGCACCACTGCATTTGTGCATGGCTTAGCAGTTAGGTGTCTATTAATTGGAGCATGAATAGACCTCTTTAAGCTGCTTATGTTCCACCACCAATGTATCATCGCTAATAAGATTTTGTATTCTTAAGTTACGCAATTAGGCATTTGTATTTGAAAAAAAGAGTTTTCAAGTTGAACTAAAAAAGAGTATTGTAAGATGAAGAAGTTGTGTCGGAAACGAGGAGTCTTATTAACTCGATTGGTTGCTTATTTTGAAATTTCACGTTGTTGACGAGGTTACCGTTTCCCGTCTTGCAATTGTCTTCTCCATTTCCCCTGTCCCAATTCTTTTTTTCTTTTTTTTTTTTTAAAAAAGGTGTGTTTGGAACTCAACTAGAGGCATAAGTTGCCAGTTTCAGTTAATATTGTTAGAGTTTGTGATCCAAATTTTGTTAATCAGATCCTAAAAAGCTTGTGGTAATTTTTCATTGGGTTTGTGATGGTAGCGTAGGGATCGAACTGACAGTTTTTTGGTATGAACTTGTATGTTTTTGGACCTAGGATTTATTTATATGCACGTATTATACAAGTGCGTCTAGTGGGCTGTTTTGGGTTGTTCGTATTGAGACTATCGTCTCCACATTATACTCCTCTCTATTATTAGGGGTGTGCATCGATTGGTTCACTTCGATTTTATGTGTTATTAGTTTGGTTTATCGATTTTTGATTTTTAAATATGTAAAACCAATAAGATATTTTCTTATCGGTTTTGGTTTATCGGTTTTTGGTCCTTAATGGTTCGATTTTCGGTTTAACCAATAAGAAAATACTTATAAAATAGAAATAGTAACAACTAATATAAAAAATGAAATCTTAGTTACCGTCAAAATCCTACGCAATGCATTTTAGTTTATAAGAATCTTCAAACTTGAATTGAATGTTAGTTAGAAAAAAAATTAAATCCTAATTGTTGGAAGCTATAAATGCTTCAAGCTTTTTAATACGATAATAGCCGAGCTTTATATTGTGCCTTTGTTGCCCTGAATAGATTAATACTTTGTGAATCGCTGAATTGTGAATAAGTAATGTATATAATATATACACATACACATATCTATCCATCTATATATAGATAGATAGATAGATAGATAGATAGATAGATAGATATAGAGAGATATTTATAAATATAAAATATAAATAGGGGTAAAACAATAATATAGTGTATCCTTATTAGGTTATCGGCTTAACCGATAACCCATTAAGCTAAAATCAAAACCGAACCGTTTACCTAATAAATTTTTTTATAAAACCAATAAAAAACCATTAACCCAATAACTCAATACCAATAACCCAATAACATTTTTATCGGTTCGGTTTATCGGTCGGTTCGGTTTTTGCACACCCCTATCCATTATAGTGAATTCCTCTGCCTCTATCCATCGATTTTCCCGCAAGGATTTTCATGTAAATCTGTGTGTTCTTGTTTTTCCTTTTGCTTATTTTGTCTGATTCATAACAAACTGATATAAGAGCTAGACCGATTGTTTTCTCGGAGATGGCAACCATGAAGTATGATATTCTGTTGTTGGATCGCAACACTAGATTTTCGTTATGGCAGGTTAAGATGCGGGTTGTGCTCGCGCAAATGGATTTGGACGATGCTCTATTAGGGTTTGATAAGATGCCTTCATCGTGGATGAAAAATGACAAACAACGTAAGGATCGAAAGGCTCGGTCTCAGATCCACCTTCATTTATCCAATCAGATTCTATAGAATGTTTTGAAGGAGACCACTGTTGTTGTATTGTGGTTGAAACTGGAATCGTTATGTATGACGAAGAGCCTAACAAGTAAGTTGCATCTCAAACAACGACTTTATTCCCATCACATGTCTGTGGGTGCGTCCTTGGAGGATCAGCTTCAGTCTTTAAGAAAATCGTCTCTGATTTAGAAACTCTGGAGGTTAAGTATGATGAGGAAGATCTAGGGTTGATTTTGTTGTGTTCGCTGCCTGCATTATACATAATCTTTAGAGATACGATTTTATATAGCCGTGATACCTTGACCATAGATGAAGTCTATAATGCATTGTTCTCTAAGGAGAAGATGAAGTATCTTATAAATGGGTCGGAGACACAAGGAGATGGTCTCATTGTTCGAGAAAGGACTCATGAGAGGAATTCTAGGGGTGGTGATAGGAATAGGTCAAAATCCAAAAACAGAAACAAAACATGTAATTACTGCAAAAAGAAGGGCTATATCAAATTTGAGTGTTATAAGTTATAGAATAGAGATAAAAGGGAAGCTCCAAAACCAAAGGGAAACCAACCAGAGAAGTCCGGTGAAGCCAGTTTTGTTGAAGATGGCAGTAGTGATAGAGAACTCTTGGTAGTTTCTGATGGTAACTCCAAACCCCGTGAGGATTGAATTCTCATTTAGTTTGCATGTTTCATATGTGTCACAATCGGGATTGGTTTACAACATATTAAACAGTCTCTAAAAGTATTGTGTTGATGGGAAATAACACACCCAGTAAGATAGTTGGTATTGGAACAATCAGGATCAAGATGTTTGATGGGGTTGTGCGGACACTTGGTGATGTACAATATGTTGCAAACCTAAAGAGAAATCTTATTTCTTTGTGTGCTCTTGATTCGAATGGATATAAGTACACTGGTGAAGGTGGAGTCCTGGAGGTTACTAAAGGTGATCTTATTGTGATGAAGGGATAAAGAAAGACTGCTAATTTGTACATCTTGCAAGGCTCTATGATTACATGTGATGCTGCTGTCTGTACTTTCTCTCAATTAGATAATGATGTTGCTAAACTTTGGCATATGCGCCTTAGGCATATGAGTGAAAATGGGATGGCTGAAATAACAAGGAGAGGACTTCTTGATGGGAAAAGTATTACCAAATTGGAGTTCTATGAGCACTGTGTTTTTGGGAAGCAAAAGAGAGTCAAATTCACTAAATGCATCCACTCAACTAAAAGCACACTTGATTACATTTATTCTAATCTCTGGGGTCCTTCTATAGTACCTTCTAGAGAAGGTGCTAATTACTTGTTGAATATTATTGATGATTATTCCATAAAAATTTGGGTGTTCTTCCTGAAGCAAAATAATAATGTGTTGCCTACTTTCAAGGAGTGGAAGACTATGATTGAAAAACAAATAGGGAAGCAGGCAGACTGATAATGGTTTAGAGTTCTGTTCTAATGAATTTAATGTTCTATGCAAGTTAAAATGAATTGTACAGCACTTAACAGTTCATCATACTCCACAGCAAAATGGTGTGGCCGAACAAATGAATAGGACTATAATGGAGAAGGTGTATTGTATGCTTTCTAATGCTGGTTTACCTAAGTCTTTTTGGACCGAAGTTGCTTCCACAGCTTAACTTCTTATTAACCTCTCTCCCTCAGTTGAGATTGATAAAAGGACTCCATAAGAGGTATGGCCTGGTATACCTGCTAGTTGTTCTGATTTGAGGATATTTGGATGTCCTGCTTATGCTCATATTAATAATGGGAAGTCGGAACCTAGATCTGTCAAGTGCTTATTTATGGGTTATAAGCCTGGTGTTAAAGGTTATAAGCTTCGGTGTCCAGAAAATAGAAAGGTTATAATTAGCAGGGATGTTGTGTTGATGAAACTGTATGCTTCGGGCTTCCTCCAAATCTAGTGCTTCGCTCCCAGATGAGTCTAGTGACATAAATTAACAAAACTCAAGCACCCACGTTGAATTGCGGATTGGAGTAGAGTCTACACCAGTGCCTACTTCTCAGTCTAGCCTGGAGATACAGAGTGATACTATTTTTTTTCACCACTAGTGATGCCACAATATTCTATTGCTAAAGACAGGCCTAGAACAGATATTAGACCTCCTCAAAAGTATGCTGAAGCTGATTTGGTTGCTTATGCATTAAATGTAGCCGAAGGTATTGATTCTGGTGAAGAACATTTTTTTTACTCAGAGGCAGTTAGTTTTGATAATTCCAGCCAATTGATGATTGCTATGCAGGAGGAGATAGAATCACTTCATAAGAATGACATATGAGAAAACAATCCATTGCAAGTGGGTATTTAATAAGAAAGAAGGAACATCGGGAGTTGAAGATGCTAGGTACAAAGTAAGACTAGTTGCTAAAGGTTATAGTTAGATTCCGGGTATTGACTTTACAGATGTGTTTTCTCTAGTTGTAAAACATAGTTCAATTCGAGCCTTGCTTGGTATTGTGGCCATGCATAATCTTGAGCTTGAACAGTTGGATGTCAAAACTACATTCTTACATAAAGAAATTGAAGAGGACATCTGTATGCAAAAACTAGAGGGTTTTGTAGCCTCAGAAAAGGAGGACTATGTATGCTTGCTAAAAAAGTCTCTTTATGGCTTAAAACAGTCACCTAGACAGTGGTATAGGAGGTTTGACTCTTTTATGACTTCTCATATGGTTTGGAAAAGTAGTTATGATAGTTGTGTCTACTTCAAGGAGGTAAGTGATGGTTCATTCGTGTATCTTCTCTTGTATATTGGTGATATATTGATAGTAGTAAAGGATATGAGAAAGATAATAAAAGTCAAAGCCCAGCTTAGCAAGGAGTTTGAGATGAAGTATCTAGGAGCAGCAAATGACATAGAAATTCTAAGGGATGGAGAGAAGTGTAAGTTATAATTGAGTCAGAAAAGGTATATTGAGAAAGTGCTTCACAGATTCAATATGCAAAATGCCAAACCTGTCAGTACTCTATTGGCAGCCTACTCCAAACTCTCGGCCGTGTTATCTCCAAAGATAGATGATAGACTATATGTCTCGAGTTTCATTTTTAGTGCCGTCGGGTCTTTTATGTATACGATGGTATATTCCCAACCAGATTTATCATATGCAGTCAGTGCCATTAGCAAATACATGGCAAATCCTGTTAAAGAACATTGAAAAATAGTTTACTGAATTTTCAGATACTTACATGGATCTGCTGATGTTTGTTTGCAGTTTGGGAAAAATAGAGATGGAGTGATTGGGTATGTAGATTATGATTTTGAAGGACACCTTGATAAAAGGACGTACCTCATAGGCTATGTTTTCACCATTGGGGATTGTGCTATCAGTTGGAAAGCTACTTTACAGACTACGGTTGCTTTGTCAACTACTGAGGTAGTATACATGGCTATTACAGAGGCTAGCAAGAAAGCTATTTGGTTGAAGGGTCTATTTGGTGAACTCAGCAAAGACTTGCAGATTACTATGATCTTTTGCGACAGTTAGAGTGCTATCTTCCTTACAAAAGATCAAATATTTTATGAGAGGACAAAGCATATAGATGTTTGGTATCATTTTGTGCGTGAAATTATTGCTCGTGGTGATATTGTGGTAAGCAATATTAGTACCCATGATAACCCCGTTAATATGATGACTAAAACA
Organism: Capsicum annuum; assembly: GCF_002878395.1. Classification (NCBI taxonomy): domain Eukaryota; kingdom Viridiplantae; phylum Streptophyta; class Magnoliopsida; order Solanales; family Solanaceae; genus Capsicum; species Capsicum annuum. Next base: position 37,353,164 of record NC_061121.1, read on the forward strand.
CTACCAAGTGCCAAGTTTGAGCATTGCTTGGACTTGGTTGGTGTTAGTAGTTAAGATGTGCCCTTAGGGGCTTTTGTGGAGGAGGTGGATAGTTTATCTTGAAATGGATTTGAGTTCTGAGTTAGAATTCGTGTCAAGGTGGAGATTGTTAGAGTTTATGACCCAAATTTGGTTGTTCCGGTCCTGAAAAGTTTGCGGTGCGACCCATGTTTGTGATTTTTCATGGGATCTGTGGTGGTAGCGTAGGGATCAGCCCGATAGTTTTTGGGTATGGACCTGTATGTTTTTGGGCCTAAGATTTACTTGTATTATATAAGTGCGTTTAGTGGGTTGTTCTTATATATACGAAATTGAGACTATCATCTCAACATTTTACTCCTCTTCATTATAGTGAATTCCTCTGCCTCTGCCTGTGGTTTTTTCTGCAAGGATTTCCACGTAAATCCGTGGATTCTTATTTTTTCCTTTGCTTGTAATTTGCTTATTCTGTTCGATTCATAACAAAAATTAATTGTTCGAATATGACACATTCATTGAGAAAAAAAATTTAGGAAATAAATTATTGGCTCCTTTCCATTATTATCCTTTTTGGATACTAAAAAATAGTTCAGCGATTTATTTATTTTGGACTAGGAGACTATTATTTATATACCAATTGATATTTATTTTTAAAAAAAAGATACTCCCACCTTCATACTACCTTAATTTTTCCTCTTCTTCGTCAATGGTGATCTTCATTCACACACACATATTAATCAAACTGCTTCATCCTCAACACATATATTAATCAGAATACTTCATCTTTAAGCTAGAAAAGATAATAATTCACAGCTTTTCCACCTATTTCACATGTTTATACCTGTTAGCCTCCTATAGTCACTTAATGCTTTACTAATAACAAACTAACAAAATAAATATGAAGGATCAAATCTGGAAGATCTTGTAATGTAAATAAAGAATCTGAAAGATCTTGTGATGAGATGCAATCCGCGAAAATAATGGATACATATGGAAAGAATCTAATCAAAGTCCAGGCGAGCTTGAAGATCCTAAGATGTGGAACCAAAAGATACTTATACAAGAAGAAGATTTTGGAAAACAATCAAAAGAGGAAACTTGTACAAGGCAAGATTTCATGATGACCAAATAAGGAAAATGATCGTATTATTTCCATAGACATGTATGAATATGACTCCTCACTATGGCAAAGAAAATGGCATATTGCAATGCATAAACATATCTAATATGGAAGCGCTAAGGATATGAGCCCTCAATAAAGGAATTCATACAAATCCTTGATTGACAGAAATCCCTTGGGTTTTCCTTTTAGAGAAAAAAAGCAGCGGAAGATGAAGACTATATAAAGACATCAAAGACAAAATAAAAAGCGCACAACTTCACATGAAACTATCACTTTGTCTCATCTTTTAGTCTTCATAAAGTTTTGTAATTTTTTTGATTTACAATAGTTACAAAAAAAAAAAGAGTCAATTAGTTATACCAGTTGAGGCTGTGTCACAAGATCTGGATAACAATAATTGAGATTTAGAACTTGTGCAATCCTACTATAACTCATTCCCATATTGAGCTCTAAAGAAAACCCTTGCAACCCAAAAGGTCTAAAATAGGTACCACACTAATAATCCGAACCCGTATAAAATTATGTGTTCCACTTTATTTTTCAATTTATGTTTTTAGTTTAATTTTGTTTTATTAAGTATACTAACTTGTAGGCAAGTTGACTAATGAAGTTGATCAGTCGACTTAGAAAAAATTCTAGTTTACCATCCTCTTAAATTTCAATTGGTATCAGAGCAGGTCTCACCATAAAGTGATGCTTAACCGCATGTGAGTAAAGATCAAATGGCCAACTATCATATTCCAAGAGCACTCCATCAAGACGGACACTCTTCAACAAAATCACCATACTTCAATGGATAATACTACTAGCATTGAAAGAACATATTAAAAATCTTCATTCAATCAACTGACTTACAGGCTTGGGTGGTCATCAAGAAGGGACCGAAGCCTATGCCAAGACTCAAGGACAAGCAGAAGAAAAAAGAATCGAGTAGCACGGACGTGGATGATTTTGAAAATTTTGAAATCACCAAAGAACAACAGTAGGTAATCAAAACTAATGCTAGAGCTATAAGTTTGATTTACTGTGCAGTTAGTAGAGCAGAATACAACAAGATATCAACTTCCAAAACAGCCAAAGAAATGTGGGACAAACTTGAAGTAACTTATGAATGTACTACCAAAGTGAAGGAAACAAAGATTAGCGCTCTGGTCAATGAATACGAGATTATTAAAATGGAAGAAAATGAGGGTATGGATTCAATGTACGCATGATTTAGTAAAATTGTATGTGAACTAAAATCTCCTGGATGATTTACTCAAATAGTTTTCAGGTCAAGAAACTATTAAGAAGTCTTCAAAAGGTATGTAAAACTAAGGTAGCCATCCTAGAAGATGGAGCTCTCCATAATATGACATATGATGAACTGTGAGGTAATTATTTTGCCTATGAACAAATCATATGAGCAGGTATAGCAAAGAGGAAAAAAAGAAACCTATAGCCTTCAGCGCCGTAAAATCCAAGAGAAAGTGAAAACATAAATGAAGATAACAACTAAGGTATGAACTTATAAATCGTGGGGCCAGGAAAATTCTAAGGGAAAGGCAGGAGAGACTTCAAGATTTAAAGAACAATGAATTTACAAAAAATGATGGTCACTGCTATTATTGCAACAAATCAGGTTATATCAAACAAAACTGTCCAAAATCAAAGAGATGATTGTCCAAGAAAAATAAAAACTTTGAAGCCTGAAGTGATGAAGACTAAATTGAAGACAATGCAGAAACAACAAATATGTCCTTTTGGTGATAGGTGAATCCACTGAGGTAATACCTTTTAATTGTCCATATTTCAACCTTCTTCAACCAAATCTTGATATGATTACTGATGAAATTCAAAATATTATTGATGAATAAAAAATATTGCTCAAGAAAAGAAAAATTGCCAAGGTCAGTTAAAACGAAAGATTGAAGAAGAAAGAAGGAACTGGTAGATTTAACTTGAAACAAGTCAAATAGAAATAGATTTTCTTTAAAAAGAACTTGATGACAGTTAAAATGCAACTAAATAGCATTAAAAAATCACCCAATTCACAGTTTTTTCAAGTCAAATATTTTTAAGGCTAAATCAACTTCTTCATCTGATTCTTTTAGTTTTGGTGTAACCTATTTTTCTTCTCATGGGCCTATCTTCTATATATGTAGAAAAAAGAGACACAAATCGCATAACTACAGAAAACGGTCTAAAGGAGTGTGGATTTGGAGGCCTAAAGGAAGCATTTCTAACCCTCAAGTACCCAACGCCACTTGGGTACCTAAAAAGATTAATTCCTTTATATTGCAGGAACATGTTGCAAAAGCTATATAAAATGAATATGGGCGATAGACAACGGATGTTTCAGAGATATGACTGCAAAAAAAAGAGAATTTTTGTACCCTACAAAAATTTGAAGGTGGATTAATCAAATTTGGAGATAACGCGAAAGAAAAAGTCATAGGATTTTTCTCTAAAAAACTCAGTTTCTCTTGTTAATTTATTAAAGTTTATCTCATGGATTGGATCAAACATAATCTACTAAGCATCAATCATTTGTGTGATGAAGGATTCAATATATTTTTCAATATTGAAAATTGCTCTATAAAGCATCCAAAAAAGAGAATCAACCTCATTGGTGATCGTGTTGATAATATTTATGTTCTGAATAAAATTGATTTCGCTACATTAACATATCTCACTGTTCAAATAGTGACACTTGGTTGTGGCATAGAAAACTTATATATGCCAGCACGCATGTCATTGAAAATCCTTCTAAACTTGAATTGGTGAACGTTCTGCCAAAGCTAAAGCTTGAAAAGGATCACATCTGTGATGCCTGTCAACTTGGTAAACATACTCGGACATCATTTTAAAGTCAAAACATTGTCAGAACTACCAAACCTCTTCAAATGATCCACACGGATCTATTTGGCCCCACCAAAACTGCAAGCATTGGTGGAAAAGATATGTTTTGATATAGTTAATGATTTTTCTCGATTTACCTGGATATTGTTTCTTTCTCATAAAATAAAGTTTTTACTAATTTTGAGATTTTTTATAGAATAGTACAAAGAGAAGAAGATTATTTCATCACTTATATTCATAGAGATCACAAAGAAAATTTGAAAACAAAGCCCTTGAATATTATTGCGCTCAAAATAGTTACTCTCAAAACTTCTCCTCTTTCTGATCTTTTCAATAAAATGGCATGGTCGGATGAAAAAATAGTTCTCTCTAAGAGACTGCACGAACCATACTACTCAAACAAAAGTTACCTGACCACTTCTGAGTAGAAGCAACTAGCACAACATGTCATATTCCCAATAGATATCTCACAGGACTATCCTTAAGAAGACCCCCTATGAGATATGGAGAGAAAAGAAGCCGAACATCAGTTATTTTGATCCTTTTGAATGTAAGTTCTTTATTCATAGTAATGGTAAGAGCAATCTGGAAAAATTTAACCTACACAGCAACAAAGGTATTTTAATCTATTACTCCCCTACTAGTCGTGCCTATAGGGCCTTTAATAAAAGAACTTTATGTGTCGAAGAATCTACGCACATAGTTTTTGATGAATCTAATTGCATTGCTACGAGTTTAAGTTTTAATGAGAAACATGTAAATGATTCACAACACAAAATTGTTCTTGAGATAGAACTAAAACAAATCGACTCAGAATCGACTACTGCTCAATTGGAGTCAACTCCAAGCAATGAATCATCAAAAACAAACATTCCAAGAGAATGAAGACATAATGAAAGCTTCCCAAATTAATTTATTATTAGAAATTCAAATGATCAGATGCAAACAAGAGCCTCCCTGAGAAAGCAAACATTAATGCCTCTGGTATATCAAATTTAACCTAAAAAAGTTGATGAGGCTCTGAAAAATGAATCATGGGTCATAGAAATAAACGTAGAGCTGGACCAATTTGAATGAAATTAAGTCATGAATCTAGTTGAAAAAAATAAAAAAATGCCCAATCATTGAAATCGGATGGGTCAATAAAAATAAAATGAACGAAGAACGTAAAGTCATCAGAAATAAGGCCAGGTTAGTAGTTCAAGGTCACTCCTAGTAGGAAGGTATTGACTATGATGAAACTTTTTCTCCCGTAGAAAGGTTGGAATAAATTCACATTATTTTAGCATTTGTTGCCTTTAAATATTTTAAATTATATCAAATGTTAAAAGTCCTTTCCTAAATTGTTTTATTAGTGAAGAAGTTTTTTTGAAACAACTACCTGGTTTTGAAAATCCTTCGTATCCTAATAATGTTTTCAAACTCTTTAAAGAACTCTATGATCTCAAATAAGCCCCAAAATCTTAGTATGAGAGATTGGGTACTTTCTTTTTTAACAATAAATTTTCAAGAGGAAAAATAGATACTACTCTATTTGTTCAAAAATTAAAATTCAACATGCTTATTTTACAAATCTATGTGGATGATATTATCTTTGGAAGCCCTAACATCTCTTTGTGTGTGAATTTTGAAAATCTTATGAATGGAGAATTTGAGATGAGTCCCATAGGAGAACTCACATTTTTCTTAGGGCTGCAAATCAAGCAATCTTCCAAAGGAACCTTCATCAGCCAAACCAAGTACATAAAAGAGCTCATTAAAAAGTTTGTCATGGAGAAGGAAAAACCCTTTGACAGTCCTTCTACGAATCTTGATTCAGACACATCAGGAAAAGATGTTGATGAAAAGACTTACAGAGAAATAATTGGATCACTACTCTACTTGATCAACAGTCGACTCAACATTATGTTCAGTGTATGCAAATGTGCAAGATTCCAGTCAACTCCCAAAGAGTCACACTTGACTGCAGTCAAGCGAATTATTCAATATCTCATTAGAACTCAGGAGATTGGATTATGATACCCCTATTCCTAAAACTTTAATTTAATTGGTTATTCAGATGCTAACTTTGCAAGTGATAAAAATGATCGAAAAAGTACTAGTGGCTCCTGTCAAATTCTTGGGGATGCCCTAATTTCTTGGCACAACAAAAATCAAACTTTAGTTGCATTACCAACTATTGAAGTTGAATATATAGACATTGGAATATGGTACTCAAATATTATGCATAATGCATAAATTACTTAATTTTAATATACACTATGCATATAGATATCAAGCATCATTTTATTCGTGATCATGTTGAAAATGGCAATTTTGTGTTAAATTTTATTGATTCAGAAAATTAACTTGCTGATATTTTTACAAACCCCTTGCTTGCAGATTGTTTTTTGCTTTCTCTAGAAAAGACTTGAATTATATGCAATAATGACATTAAAATGGCATGTACTATCTCACAAAATATTTTATTTTGGGTCACATATTTTTTGGCGTGTATTATTCTTACAAAATCTTTTATTTTGGGTCAAAATATTTTTACCTTCTTTACACTATGTTCCTTTATTATTATCCCTATATTACTACTTGTTGATTTACCGCCTCTATTCTTTTTAATGTTCTAATCCCACTTGACTTTTTATCTATAATGACCCTTCAAGTCATTTTCTGTATTTCTACTTAATTTTTACTATTAGAGCTTTCCTATAGCTTCACCAAGTCATTTATGACTTGCTAGGACTGACAGTTCGGTTACTGAGGAATTCATTTAGTTTTTAGAGCCAATTCTCTCTTTTAAAGTCTTTGCTAGTTCACATTAGCTACTGGACAAGAACTTCAGTCAAACAACCTCGTATTCTAATTATGAATGTTCCAAAAGCTCTAAAATATCAATTTTGTCTAGGTGGATTCTTGGTTTAAGTCCCGAGGCACCTGAGCTCATTTTGAGCTATTGCTCAAAAATTAAGAAAAATGAAAGTTGGGTGTGGGACCCACTTTTTGTCGAAAGGACCTTAGATGAAAATTTGGTCTAAGCCATTGAGTTTGGAACATCGAATTTTATAGGGTAGCATAGTTCATTTGAATATATGAGATTCCAGATGAATCCCAAAAGATTGGCAGAGACTTGGAAATTTCTGAGTCTCAACTGGTACTGGTGCACCCGCGATCGCGTATGCGATCTAGTAGACATCAGCAAGTGCCACGTATGATATATTTATAGTCGCATAAGAGATACCCTAAGCAACATAGCAAGTATTTCATATGCGATACTGATCAAGTAAGCGACTTCTACCTCTGTGGCCAGGTATCGCGTATGCGATTGACATATCACGTATGTGATACCCGTGTACTTGAGAAGGATATAAATACCCCATTTTCACTATTTCTCATCCACTCCCAAGATATTTAAACCCTAAAACTTGGAAAATCTTAGAGATAGAACTGGTGGGTGATTACGGGAGCTTGGATAAAGTTTATTTACGAAATTATCCTTTGAATTTGTGGTAAAATTAATTTATTTTCATGGTTGATTTCTCGTTTCTTCTCAAAAATCCCTAAGATCTTAGTGACTTTAATTTAACACCAATATAGCTCAAATTTCACTTATTTTTTTAGGATAAATGTTTCTTGAGTATAAGGGAACGTTGGGTTAGTTTGGAAATATAATTTTCATAAATGGGTCTCACATGAGATTTTTGCGTGATTTTGAACCCAAAGCACAATAGTGCATATGGATGTCATTATCTTTGTTTTGAAGAGTACATTGTGATTTTGATAGCGTGACACCTTGCAGAAGCTTCTCGAAAAGGAAAATTAGTGATTTAGCGGATTCTTCGAGCTTTCTTCGGCGTCTAGGTAGGCTAGATTTTTCCCTTCATAGATTGAACTAATTCATAGTATGTTTATGATATTTGATATATATGAGATGGATTTTATGTGTTGTTGATACGATTGACAATTCTTTGGGTCAATTGGACCGTTTAGGCTATTTGAAATCATAATTTAGGCATAATAGACTTAGATGCTCATGTATTAGGTAAAATTTCTATCTTAGGGATAATTATGAATTGTTAGACATCTAAAGGTGGACTTAGATACCTTAGCCTAGTCCGGGGTAGAATTTTCCTTAAAATAGATTTCGGAGATTAAAAGTGGGCCCCTTCGAAAGTTCGTGATAACTTTTGTAACTTGTATATACTTATTATATATTTGCAATTCTTACTAGAGTGATATTAGTCTGATTTGTTGCGTAACATTTATGATGGACGATTATTGTATTGGTGATATGATTACCGGTTTGAGTGCAACTATTAATATTATGTTGATTTATATGTACCGGTTTGAGTTTGGCTATTGATTATGATTTAATAATATAAATACCGGTTCGAGCCTGGATATTGATTATTATATCGATGATGTACATACCATTTTGAGTCTAAAAATTAATGATGATGTTGATGATATAAATACCGGTTCAAATCCTGGAATTGATTAATATATTGATGACATGAATATCGATTTGAGTCGGGAAATTGACTACAGTATGGATAATATAAGTACCGATTCGAGTCTGGTAAGGGAAGTTGTTGTAGTGTGGCATAAGATGAATTATTTTTTTGTTGTAGCATGATAAAGTATGGTGGTTTGGTTACTTATTTCCTTGATTGTACTCATCAGGTTTATGGATGCTTGCGTTGAGTTATTTAATTTTTCGCACTTATTGGCTTATGGGGTTCAACTTTGTAGTTGTAATTGCATGTTTTTTATTTTATTATTTTGATTTATTTATTTATTTTGTACAACGGTGTTGGAGTGTTTTTTTAGGTTTGCCCTTCTTACTTAACTTAGTATGTTATCATGTATCTCATCATACTTATATCATGATTTATCTCAATTGGTTGATGATGCCTACTGAGTACCTATAATTTTGGTACTCATACTGCACTTTTGTACCTTTTTGGTGCAGATCGAGTACTAGTTGCCGCCACTGATTCATCGATCAAGCTTTGTTGAATTTTTTAGGATAGGGTGAGCTCTCGGAGTAAGAGTTTCCCCATTTTCCTTATATTTATCTATGTCTAGTCTTTTGTATTGAAACATATTATATGGACTATTTTATAACTTGGATTGTATTTGTAGTATCTCTTGTACTGACACTACCAGGTCATGGAATAGTTATCTATGTGTTGGTTACCTTTTTGTGTATTATTATTGCCTTTTTTTTATAAGTTACATTTATTAAATTTTGCCCCTTTAAGGGCATTTTCTGCCAAGTTAGCTCATCGCAAAAAACTCCAGCTATAGTTCCAATTACCTACTGAAAGGGTTTAGTAGGTGACATTATGACTCATAAATCCCTAAAACTTAGTAGCTTGATTTTAGCCCCAATGTATCCTAGATTTCACCCATTTTTAAGGGTAATTACACCTTGAGTATAAAGGAATATTGGGTTGGCCTCAAAAATGTAATTTTCGTAAATGGGACCCAAATAAGATTTTGGTGTGATTTTTGGACCTAAAGCACAATTATGATATATGGGTATCAGTGTTCTTGTATTGATGAGGAGATTGTGATTTTTATAGTGTGGCATCTTGCGGAAGCTTCTCAGAAGGGAAAGTTAATGATTTAGTGAATTTTTTGATTTTTCTTTGGCGTCCAAGTAGGCTAGGCTTCCCCTCTCTATAGAGTGACCTAATTCATAATATGTTTATGATATTGTGTTAGATTTAGGATCGGTTTTAGATGTTGTCATTATGAATTGAAATACTTGGGTTAGTTAGACCATTTAGGCTATTTGAAAATCATAAACTTAGGCATACTTGATCTAGTTGCTCATGTTTTAGGTGAAATTCTTATCTTAGGGTTAATTAAGGCTTGTTTAATATCTAAAATTGGATTTAGATACCTTAGCCTAGTTCAATATAGAAATTTCCTTGTAAAGAATTTTAGTGATTTAGGAGTACGCTTTTCGACCACCTTAGGCCAAGATTTGTGTTAGTTCTTGAAAAATCCTTTATACTCTTATTGTACACTTTTAAAATACTTATTGTGGTAGTATTGAGAAACATTGGCACTTGATGGTTATGAAGGTTTGATATTTAGAGTTGATGCATATTGATTATGCTAGAGATTATGCTATTGGCTATGCTAGTAATTATGCAATCAATTATGCTAGAGGTTATTCTATTGGCTATGCTAGGGATTATGCTATCGATTATGCTAGAGGTAGTGCTATTGGCTATGCTATTGATTATGCTATCGATTATGCTATAGATTATGGTATTGGTTATGTTAGTGATCAAGCTATTGATTTTCCTAGTGGTCATGCTCTAGTGATCATGTCTATTGACTATATTAGTGATCATGTCTACTAACTATGTTGGTGATTATGTTATTCATTATTCTAGCATACTTATTGATTATGCTAGCGATCATGCTTATTGATTATGTTAAGTGATTTACGCTATTGATTACTCTAGTGATCATACTTATTGATTATGTTAAATGATTCACCCTATTGATTATGCTAGTGATTATGTTATTGGTTATAATAATGATGATATGATACCGATTCAAGTTGGGATATTGCTTATGCCGTGGATTATACAAGTACTGGTTCAAGTCTGAATAATGATAATATCATCAATTATATATGACCGATTTAAATTCAGAGAATGGATATGATATTGATGATATATTTACCAATTTGAGTCTAAAATTCACTATGATATAATTAATTAATTATATATATATATATGGTTATTGGGTCAAGTCCCAAAATAGGGAATCGTGATAACGTGACATGATTTGGATGGATTCTAGTGGTAACATGGTTAGTTAATATGTGATGTTTAGTTGATAAATAATGGTTAGCTGATAAGTGATGGTTAGTTGATAAATGATGTTTCGTTGATAAATGATGGTTAAATGGAAACAATGGTTAGTTGGTAAACGGTGGATGGTTGGGTTATACTATTCTTGATTGTACTCTGCAGGCTTGTAAGGGCGTACGTTGAGTTATTTAATTTTTTGCAGTTATTGGCTTATGGAAGCCAATTTAGTAGTCATAATTGTATGAGTTGATTCTTTATGTTAGGTTACTATTTTGGTTTATTTTCTTATTTATGCAAATCAATGTTGGAGTTATCTTAGGTTTGCTTTTGTATCTTGACTTAGTTAAGTTGTCTTGCATTTATCATATATATATATATATATATATATATATCATGATTTAGCTCAGTCGATCGATAATGCCTACTGAGTACCTGTGATTTTGGTACTTATGCTATACTTTTGTACCTTTGTGGTGTAGATCTGAGTACTAGTTATCATTGTTGATCGATGATTATATTGTCATTAATTTTGGAGATAAGGTGATCTCTTGGACTAAGAGTTGTCCTATTTCCATCTATCTTATATTTATCTAGTCTTTAGTTTTGAGACAAAATTGTATTAACTGTTCTAGACTTGAGTTGTATATATATAGTGCCTTTGTACTGGCTTTCCTAGGTCGTGGGATGGTTTTCTGTGTTATGAATATCTTTTGAGATTATTTCTATTGCTTTGCATATTATACATTATACTTGTTGATTTTTGTCTCCTTTGGACATTTTTATCATGTTAACCCATATCGTTTAGCTCTAAATTATTATTCGTCTTACCTACTGCTAGGATAAAGTAGGTACCATCATGACTCATTAAACGGGTCATGACATTATTCCCCATGTTTAGAGTTATCTTAGGATTTATTATCCATGCTATTACTTATATCTATTCTCGTGGGTGATTCTTTAGTAGTAGATCAGGTTTTCAGACCATAAATTGTAACTTTTAGAGATGTTGATACTCATGTTGATCTTATTATATTACATGGTGGATTTTAATATAGTTTTGGTCATCGACTAGTTATCCCACTATCATGCAGTTATGAATTATTTTGCTAAGACTGTTGCCTTATCCATGCCCGATGTACCTCCAGTGCGGTGGCAGAGAGCGATTAGCCGTAAGCCAACACAGATTGTTTCTTATATGTCTGCTAGGAGGCTTAAGGGATGCGAGTCTTATCTCACTTATATTTATATTGTTAGTGTGAAGAGTCTATCGCTTGACTCTGTTCCTATAGTCCATGAGTTTCTTGATGTTTTCCCTACTGATCTACTTGGTCTCCATTTGGCTTATGAGTTTGAGTTTGTTATTGATTTAGAACATAGAACCTAACCTATTTCAATGGCACCTTATCGTATGGCTCCTGCCGAGCATAAGGAACTGAATTCTCAGCTTCAAAATCTTCTTTGTAAGGTTTTATTAAACTAAGTATGTCTCCTTAAGGATCTTTTGTGTTGTCTGTGAAGAAGAATGATGGGTCCATGCATATGTGTCTGAATTATAGACATTTAGTCCATAGCTAACTTGATGGTGAGACTTGATATTTTAGACCCCAAGAGGATTCATGCTAGTGTTGAGGTAAGGTCAACATTATTTAAGCAGATTCAGGATAGACAATTTGAGGATAAGAGGATTTGCATTATCCATGATCAGGTGTAGAGTGGTAAGTCCAAGAGGGCTAACATAGGTTATTAGGGTGCTTTGAGATTTGATTGCCGCATTTATGTTCTAAGGATTGATGACTTATTCAGTTGATTTTGCATAAGGCACACATCTCTAGGTATTCTATTCATCCGGGTACAACTAAGATGTATAGAGACTTAAGATAGCATTACTAGTGTCCTTCAGTACCAAAAGGTTAGCCCATATCTATGTTCATGAGATAGTCTATTAGCATGGTTTTCCTATTTCTATTATTTCAGATCAGGGTTCTGTGTTCACTTCTAGCTTTTGGAGAGTTTTTCAGGTGGAGTTGGGCACTCAGGTGGATCTTAGCATAGCCTTCCATCCACAGATAGATAGCCAGTAGGAGCAAACTATTCAGGCTCTTAAGGATATGCTCAATGCCTGTGTTATGGATTTTGGAGGCCAGTGGGAGCAACACTTAGTCTTGAAAGAGTTTATGTATAATAACAATTATTATTCAAGTATTAAGATGGCACCTTTTGAGGATTTATATGGTAGACGATGTCGTTCTCTGATTGGATAGTTTGAGACTTCCAAGATTAGACCTCGTGGTATGGATTCACTTTAGGAGTCGTTGGATAGAGTCAGGGTGATCCAGGATAGGTTAAAAGTGGATTAGAATAGGAAGAAAGCTTATGTAGACCATAGGCTTCGTGCCTTGAGATTCGGATTTGGTGATCGGGTATTCCTCCGTGTATTACCCATGAAGGGTGTGTTGAGATTAGGGAGGAAATGCAAGCTCAGCCTCAGGTATATTGGACCCTTAGAGATTCTTTGCACAGTGGGTAAGGTGGCTTATGAGTTAGCCTTACCCCCAAATTTTGTTACTGTCCATCCGATTTTCGATGTTTCCATGTTGCGATGATACATTCCTGATCCATCTCATATGCTTAGATAGGACTAAGTCCAGTTGGATGAGCGGTTGACCTTCGTGGATGAACCTGTGCTTATTTTTGCTTGTGATATCAGGTGGTTACGCACTAGAGAGACTCTTGTGATTAAGGTTCAGTAGAGGCATCACCCAGTTGAGAAGGCTACTTGGGAAATGAGAGCGAGATGTGGACCCAGTATCCTTACATGTTCTATCCTTCAAGCACCTCTTAATCCTTTAATTTTGCAGATAAAAGCTCTTTTAGTAGCGAATATTATAATGGCCCTTCAGGATATTTTCTGTATTTCTACTTATTTTTGTCGTTAGACCTTTCCTATAGCTGCCCCAAGTCATCTATGACTTGTTGGGACTAATAGTTCGGTTACTGGGTAGTTCATTTATTTTTAGAGCGAATTTTCTATTTTAAAGTCTTCATTGGTTCAAATTGTCTATTGGGAAAAAACTTTAGTCAACCGACCATGAATGGATATTCTAACTATTCCAACAGCTCTAAAATGTCAATTTTGGGCTAGGTATACTCTTGGTTTTGGTTTTGAGGCACCCTGGCTCATTTTGAGCCATTGGTTAGAAGTTAAGAAAATAGAAGTTGGGTGTGGGATCGATTTTTTGTCGAGATGACCTCAAAAGAAAATTTTGACAGTGCCATTAAGTCTGAAATGTTGAATTTGATAGGGTAACATAGTTCGTTTGCATATACGAGATTCCAAATAAATCTCGAGGGGTTGTGCTAATACTGGTGCTGGTGCACCCATGATCGCGAGTCATTAATTACATAAGTGATCTGGCAGACATTAGATAGTGTCGCATATGCAACATTTTTAGTCGCATAAGCAACATCTCGGGTAGCATAGCAAGTATCCATATGACTATATGTGATACTGATGTCGCGTAAGTGACTTTTGCCCCTATGGGCAGGTATCACGCCCAAGACTAAAACTTGGGAAAGCTTAGAGATAGCATTGGTGGGTAATTGTGGGAGCCTGGATAAAGTTTATTTACGCAATTCTACTTCAAATTTGTGGTAAGATTCCTTCATTTTCATGGTTGATTTCCTTTTTGTTCTCTAAAATCCTTACGATCTTGGTAACTTGATTTTAGCACTAATATAGCTTGAATTTCACCCATTTTTTTAGGGTAAATGCTCCTTGAGCATAAGGGAACATTAGGTTAGTTTCGGAAATATGATTTTTTAAAATGGGTCACACATGGAATTTTTGCGTAATTTTGGACCCGAAGCACAATAGTGCAATACGGGTGTAATTGTCCTCGTTTTGATGAGTACATTGTGATTTTGATTGTGTGGCACCTTGTGGAAGCTTCTAAAAAATCAGTAATTTAGCGAATTCTTTAAGCTTTCTTTGACGTCCAGGTAGGCTAGACTTTTCCTTTTCATAGATTGAGCAAATTCATAGTATGTTTATGATATTATGTTATATTTTGAATGGATTTTAGGTGTTTATGCTATGATTGACAATGATTGGGGGTATTTAGGCTATCTAAAAACTGTAATATAAGCACAATAGACTTAGTTGCTTATGTTTTAGGTAAAATTTCTATTTTAGGGATAATTATGTCTTGTTAGACATCTAAAGGGGGACATAGATATCTTAGCCTAGCCAGAGATAGGATTTTTCGTAAAATGGATTTTGGATATTAGAAGTGGGCCCCTTAGGCCAAGGTTCGTGTTAACTCTTGTAACTTGTATATGCTCATTATATATTTGAAATGCTTACTAAGGTGATGTTGGGGAGATTTCTTACATAACGGTCATGATAGATGATTATTATATTGATGATATGATTACCCATTTGAGTCTAAATATTGATTATTATATTGATTATATATTTACCAGTTCGAGTTCAACTATTTACTATGATATTAATGAGATAAATACCGGTTCGAGTCCGAATATTGATTATTATATTGATGATGTGCATAGAGGTTTGAGTCTAGAAATTGATGTTGATATTGATGATATAAATACTAATTTGAGTCCAGGAATTGATTAATATATTTATGAGATGAATATTGATTCGAGTCCAGAAATTGACTATTATATGGATAATATGGGTACCAGTTCAAGTTCGTAGGGGGAATTATCATAATGTGGCATGACATGGATTAGTTTTCTATTACAACGTGACAAATTGGTAAAGTATGGTGGTTTGGTTACTTGATTCTTTGTTTGTACTCACCAGGCTTATGGGGGCCTGTGTTGGGTTATTTAATTTTCTGCACTTATTGGCTTATGGGGCCAATTTTATAGTTGTAATTGTATGTTCTTTATGTTATTATCTTGATTCATTTATTTAGTTTGTACAACAGTGTTGGAATGTATTACTAGGTTTACTTTTCTTACTTGACTTAGTATGTTATCTTGCGTCTTCTCATATTCATATCATGATTTAGCTCAGCTGACCAATGATGCCTACTGAGTACCTATGGTTTTGGTACTCATACTGCACTTCTATACCCTTTAGGTGTAGATCTGAGTACTAGTTGTTGGCACTGATTTGTCGACCATGATGTGTTGGATTTTCAGAGATAAGGTGAGCACTTGTAGTCAAAGTTGTCCTTTTTTTTCTTGTATTTATCTATGTCTAGTTTTTGTGTCGAGAAAGATTGTATGGACTATTTTAGAACTTGGGTAGTATTTGTAGTAGCTCTTGTACTGACACTACAAGGTCATGGGATGGTTATCTATGTGCTGGTTGCCTTTTCGTTTATTACTGTTGCCTTGCTTGTTTTATAAGTTACTTTTGTCAAATTCAACACCTTTTAGGTTATTTTCTACCACCTTAGCCCATTGCTAATAGCTTCAGGCTATAGTTCAGCTTTCCTACTAGCAGGGTTTGGTGGTACCATCATGACTCATAAATCTGGTTGTGACATTATCTTCCCAATGTCTACGACTCTTCTTTTCTGTCCCATCCTTCCCACTGCGATTGCTTCATCTTCTTCAACCCCTTGTTTAAAACCCCTCTTTCCATCAGCTTTCTCACTCTTCTTTCCATTCCCAAAACTAGATCCACGGCTCATCTTCATAATACTCCATCCAATTGCCTTTCTGATAACCAAGAACTAGTTCTTATTGGCGGTTCCTCAGAAGAAGCCTCTTTCCACTCGCTGCATTCTCCTATGCCTAAAAAAAGTGCCTCTTCTAGTTCAATTATATTACTTCTCGTAAAAACATCGGTCAAATTCTCTAGAAAATCTTCCTCTAGAAGACATGCATAAATTCTGTACCACCTCCCATTGAGAGAAGTTTGTCACATTTAGGAGTCGTTCAATTGTGCCTGGAAGGATTATCAATCTACAGCAACTGAAAGGATTCCAGTGTAATGTAAGTCCTCTATTCATGGCACGGGATTTATCATTATTGTTTTGTCTCTGTGGATCAGAAGTTTTTAGTTTGCTTGTCTTTTGGTTATGAATTTTATAAAAAAGTTATCAATTATTCAGGGTAAAAATTTCTTTTTTTCTAACCAAATTTGATGATAAATGGGTTGATTACTAAATTTAAATATATCAATTTTTGGTAACTATAAACTTTATAGATGTAAAAGTAAACTTTACATGATCCATAGTTTGGATAACACAATCAGCTATCTAAGAGCAACACAGAAACTAATTGTCAACTGCAGACAAGACTATCAAAACACTAGCTAGTGAAGACTACTAATTCTAACATGAGCTCATATATTACAAATATAAGTGACTTCTTTGGCAATGTTCTCGTTACTTCTGCTTGTATGTTCAAAGATTCAATGTTTCTTTCCATCCAAATACTGTATACACATTCAACATATACCAATTTAAATAGTTGTGCAGCTCTAGACTTCCCTTTAGCATTCCTGCCCATTGGATCTGTTGTTACCAGCTTTGTAATCTCATAGGTTATCCTTGTAGCCACTAAAGAATTCGACTCGACACTTCCACAATAAAGTCATATACAACAAATAAATTTCATCTGGTCTCTTTTAACGACTGGCATAGAACATATATTTCATCAATTCTCATTCTTCAAGAGACTAGTCTATCTACTGTTAGCAACCTACCATGTTAACATTAGCCAGAGTGTAAACAAGGCCTTTGGCCAGACACTATTGTTAAAACTAGATTGGTTCAAGGTACTCTAGGCAGTTCACCAAGAAACTTCAAGTAAATTATTCTGATAAAACTTTGACCATGCTTAGGCATAGGGGATATTTGTGTAAGATGAGCTTTAGCTTCTAGGATCTTCCTAACCATCCAACATGCTTGTTGGGGGCACAACTGTTGTCATGAATTGGTGATGTTTTATGTAATCAGTATGGATCCACTTGATGGTTCACTTATCTTGTTTGTGAGCAAGGTCCTAATATGATTTCACAATAGAAGCTTTGTTCCACAATTTTAGATTCATTATATTCAAACCACCTATGGATTTTGGGGAGCACAACTTTTCCCAAGCTACTAAAGCTTTCTTGGTCACCACATTGACACTTGACCAGATATACCTTCTACAGTAGGTATCCACTAGTTTAGTTATCCTGCTAGGGATCAAAAATAGTTGAGCCCAATAAGCTTGCATACAAAATATAGTTGTTCGAACAAGTTGAATCCTACCAGTATAAGATAGTCCTTTGGAAGTCCGTGAGGATATTTTAGCAATGATCTTCTCAATTAATGGTTGTCAATGGAGTTTTGAGAATTGAGATGCTCGAGTAAATTTCGTGGGTGGTCATCCAATTTTGTATTGATTACCCAAAAGTCACTATTGTTTATTTTGTTTCACAAAAGTCATTTAACTTTGCCTTATCTTTCATAAAAGTCATTTTCACAAATTTTGATGAAAAAACTAGATAAAAAATGAGATGAAATAAAAAAAGATCTCTTATGCTTGAGGGTACGTTTAAAATGGCCCCTCAAATATATTTTTGAGCAGTTTTGATCCACTATATTGCTAAAAATAAGCCTTTTTATTTACATATGTTTGACAAAGTCTACCGACCAAATTTAATGAAATTGAAAAAAGTACAACCAACATATCTTAAAATTTATTTATCATAAATGTATAATAAATATATTTTTATTTTACTATTACACTATTTTTGATTAATTTATAGACATCTTTTTTTTAATTTTATTACATACTTTTAGTATATTATTAAGTAACTAAATATACTTGTTAAATTATTTTATAATAGTTTCTAGGGGGTTTGGGTCATAGGTGACAAAAGAGTTTTAAAATGAGGTGTAGGTGACACAAGTCTTAATAATTGAGTAGAAGTGACAGTTACTTCATTATGGTTTAAGAAAGTTTGAAAAATTTTAAAATAACCCACAAGTTTTAAAATTTACACTTTGATTCAAATGTTAGTTAATATATTACGGGGAACGAAGGGAAAAAAGACATCTTTTTCTCTCTCCTCATCTGTTGTTATTTTCTCTCTCTTCGTGATATTTGTTGTATATTGTTGCTGCTGCTTTATTCATCATCTTCTGATTCATTATCATCATCTTATACGTCACTATCAACTTCGTATTCTTCTTGTTGACCATTGTTGTTGTTGTTGTTACCCCAACTATTGCTCTTTGACCAAATTCTTATGTCAAATTTTGTTTCGTAAATCACTTTTAACTTTGGAATTTACTTGAGAAGAGACTTTGGTAAGTCAGATTATGCTTTTTAGTTGAATCTGGGTAACTGCTAGTGTGTTATTTTTTCAACAATAGTTTGCACGCGAAAATGAATGCAA
The DNA here is from genome assembly GCF_002878395.1 of Capsicum annuum. NCBI lineage: Eukaryota > Viridiplantae > Streptophyta > Magnoliopsida > Solanales > Solanaceae > Capsicum > Capsicum annuum. The sequence continues at coordinate 37,372,347 of NC_061121.1, forward strand.
TACAAAAGCTATCTATTTAAACAGATCCATTATTTGCGGCACTAGGTAAATGTTCAGTTGTAACAGTAGACTCATGTTAGATTCATGTTTAAGGGTTCTAGGTGCCCGTAATATGATTATGAATCGAATAGATGGGTATTCTGTTGCACCAGATTAGTAATATGTTTCAACAAATAAATAATCTGTTTCATCAGATTACTAATATGTTTCGAACAACAAAATACAACTCCTGTCACACACAAAACCTAACAGATAACTCATATGTTCTTGCTATTGATACTGGAATCAAATTATTTCTTAATTGTAGACGTGCCATTCATTAAGAAATAGAAATAGACAGCACGAAAATTAAATAAGAAATAAAAATTCAAGTGCATCAAACATAATTTTTTATAAAACAAAAAAAAATAAAATACATAGATAACAGAAAAAAAGCTTAATTATTATTATCATCATTATTAACATCATTATTATTTGTATGGCTAGCCGGCCAATCTTCAAAGGGCAGCAGCAGCGCCCGCCGCAGCCTGCGGATCTCCCGCAGCATCCTTACTCTGACGGCGGCCAACTCCTAATGCAGGTCATAAACCTCCTTTTGCAGTTCTCTTATGGCGTCTCGTAAAATAGTGACATCCCCCACAGGATCAGCCATATCGAAAAAATGCATAAGTTGACAAAACACACACGTAAACACAAAAGTAAAGAAAAGAAAGAATTCGAATGTAATGTAATGTAATACAACGTGTATTTACATAAACATCAATAAAAAAACTTATCAGTGACATGAAAAAGCTATCAAGTTCTTGAAGAGAAAGTAGTTGAAGGTGTTACAAGAGCGAGGAATAAATAGTGTGTAGTAGAACGAACGATTGAGTAAGGAGGGACCTATTTATAAAGGATTGAACTTGAATGTGTTAGGCAAAAAATTACAACTGTTCACCTCCATTTATTAATGACATTCTTGATTACTATAAAAAGTTATGACTTAATTAAATTAATCAATATTATGATAAGTCATGACTTTTCAGCTTTATTATTATTAATAATTAGTTCTTTCCAGGAACCATTTGTTTACACTATTTTGGACAATAGATAATATATCTGTTGCATCAGATAAATCATCTGTTACAACAGATA
>NC_061121.1:37373583-37403451 GCF_002878395.1 Capsicum annuum
TATCTAAAAGTTCTCTTTACTGCTTTCCAATGATCTCTTCCAAGATTAGATTGATACTTGCTAACTAGACCTATGGCATAACAAATGTCTAGGCGAGTACATATCATAGCGTACATCAAACTGTAACTGCACTAAAATATGGTACCCGATACATGTCTTTCTTTTATTTTTCAATCTTTGGACATTTTTCAAGGCTTAAAGTTTCACCTCTTGCTATTAGAGTATCCATGGATTTTCAACTATTCATTCAAAAGCGTTTCGAAATTTTCTTTATGTATGTTCCTTGAGAAAGACTAAAATTTTCCTGGAATGATCTCTTTGGATTTTAACACCCAATATATAGTATGTTTCACCCATATCTTTCTTGTCAAATGACTTTGAAAGCCATGACTTAACAGTTTTCACATACTTTAAATTGTTTCAAGCTAATAAAATATCATCCGCATAAAGTGAGAATCACAAACATTTTATTGGATTTTTTTCATAGATGCAATGGTCTTCATCGATCATGGTGAAGTCAAATGAAATCAATTCCTTATGAAATATCAGGTACCACTGCCTTGAAGACTACTTTAGGCCATATATTGATTTGTTTAATTTACAAACCTTCTTTTCTTTGCTTTTAACAATAAAACCTACAGGTTGTTCCATGTAGATTTCCTCATTTAGTTTTTCATTGAGAAAAGTGGTCTTTACTTCCATTTAGTGTAATTCTAAATCTAAACGTTCAACTATAGCCAAAAGTAAGTGAATTGAGGTAAATTTCACAACCAGTGAAAAATTTTCCTCATAAGTTTTCCAACTTCTTGAGTAAAACCTTTTGCCATCAATCATGCTTTGTGCCTTTCTATTGTTCCATCTGATTTGCGTTTACTTTGAGAATCCATTTGTTCCCAATAGCTTTACACCCAGGATGAACATCAACTAGATCCCAGACTTTATTGATTTTCAAGGACTCTAATTCTTCTTTGATCACTTTTATCCATTCATCTTTTTCAGGACTCGATAAAGCCTCAGTCATAGAATTAGGTTCATTTAATTCTGTGAGAGATACCATGAAAATATAATCCTCAATCTCATAAGATCGTTTAGGTACACCTTTTCTGGTACTCTCACATAATTGAAGTTTAGATTTCTCAATAGGATTTTGGGATTCACAACTCCTACTTGGACCAAGAATTATTTCTTGATCTATTGAATTATCAAGCATGGCCGGTGACATTATTTGATCGTCTGAATTCAACATTTCGTGAAGAGGCTCATTTTTCTTTATTTCACCCCTTTTGGAAAAATCATTTTCCAGGAATGTGATATCTCATGATTCAATCTCAGTAGTACTTCCATTTTCTAATTCACCAATGAGCACATACCCTTTGGAGTGTTCTAAGTATCTTATAAAGATACATTTTTGTAATGACCCAATTTTTTTGGAATCGGAATGTCACACGGTGTTCATGATCTCGAAGGACCACAAGCTAACCCTCTAATGATATCTGTACCTAAGCACTGTATAATATAGATAATAAATGCAAAAACTATCCATAACGTTCCAAACATCTAAAAATACTCAAAACTAAAAACTGAATATTGATACATCTATTCGAAAAGCCTCTAAACTGTTTGAACTGTGGAGTTGATGGGACATGCCCCCAAATAACTCCGTCTACTGAAAATACACTAAATCTAATGCAATAATAAAATAAGTATCATCCTCGAATGAAGAGGACTCATTGCTACGTCTACTGCTGCTGACTGTGGCTGAGCTGCTAAGGGTACTTTAGATCTCGTCCCTTTGAACCTATGGTATAAAATAAAACACCATAGTACAAATGCGTCAGTACGAGAATGTACCGAGTATGAAGATGAGGTAAGGCTAAATGCAAGGGCTTATGCATGAACAATTACTTAACTGAATAATCATGAGAATAATGAATGAGGACATATGCATAAATGCACAAACCATAATTGAAAATCATCGTGACTCAAAATACTGCAACTCGGATACCACTTTACTATCATCTGAACTCACTACTCATACTGAGATACTAAGAAACTGAATCTCCTGATATTGATAATCGAGTACTGGAGTTAAGATTATTTCTCTCTAGCGAGTGATCTTAACAACTAATGTTACTGGATCTGATTAACTGAATCTACTCACATCAATAACTGCACTTTGAACTTGCTATTCTCGGCTGACTAAATCGGAGATCAAACCTCTCTAATGGATGATCCCTGAATCTACTATTAATGACAAGAAGAGATTTTATCTTAGATTGAACCTATCTAGCAGAGGATCTCTGAATCTGATAATGAGAATACTCAACTGAATTTGAGACTAAGATCAAGCCCACCTAACGGGTGACCTCTAGATCTGATAATGAGATTACTCAACTAAATCTGAGACTGAGATCAAGCCTACCTAACGGGTGATCTCTGGATCTGATAATGAGATTACTCAACTGAATCTGAGACTGAGATAACACCTACCTAACGGGTGATCTCTGGATCTGATAACTTAATTGAATCTAAGATTGAGATCAAGCCTATATAACGGGTGATCTCTGGATCTAATAACTCAACTAAATCTAAGATTGAGATCAAGCCTATTTAACGGGTGATCTCTGGATCTGATAACGAGATTACTCAACTGAATCTGAGACTGAGATCAAGCCTACCTAATGGGTGATCTCTGGATCTGATAATACTAATACTAAATAACTTTATGAGGGATCAGGCTTATCCAGTGGGTGTTCCATGAATGTATAGAACTATCTGAGTTCCTTACTGAGATAGGTCACTGTATATGACAGTCCTGATTTCTAAGTTCTACTCTAAAGATTGATACTGAAACTACAACTGTAGGAGTTCTCACTTAACCGACATACCCCAAATCTGAACTTGTGGGGTCCAACCTGTAACCCCAGCTGAAAAGGTGTCAATATCATTCCACAGGTAAAAACCTCTACTCTGGTCAAGCCTCTCTAATGGGTGACCCTCACAGGAAGTCAATCCTAAGGCAGTATCATAGTCAAGCCTTATTCTAATGGGTTACTCCTGCTCCTGCGCTGGCTACGAAGTTCTGGAGTTCAGGAATTGCTCCTAACGACTCTGCCTCTCTAACAGGGATCCGCCATCCCTAAACTCGCTCGGTGCTAGCTCCTACTCCCAACTAAAAGACTCTAAACTAATTCTTAACTGAACTTAAACTGAGCTGAATCTATTACTATTCATATTTCTCAAATGACCTAACTGAGTTACGCTGAATTCACTTGGTTCCGTATCTAATAGGATACTACTGAATCTCGTTATCTGATTGCATGAAACTGAGTTCTGAACTGAACACTTGAATACTACTAGATCTGAGTTGAGTACTGAACTAAGTCTAAAATACTAGCGATACTGAGATTACTGAGATTCCTGAGATTTCTTAAGTTCTGTATCTATCTGAGAGTACAGAGTTCTATAACTCACTGAGTTATGAGAATCGTGGATTAACTGAGATTATTAAGAAAACTTACACAGGCTCTAGATTGCAGCTAATTTGTCGGGTTTAAATACCTCCAAGAATCGATAACATAAAAGTAAAACATAACCATTCTTGAATAATCAAGACCATGGACATTCATTGACTATCACAATCACTAAAGCATCTCTTCAAGTATTTAGAAATCATAAACATGTGATAGTATAGGGAAACATGCTATTGGCTCATACTCCATTTCACAAGGTCTTACATCAAACACTCAGCATATATTAAAGTCTTAGCATGTATCGAAGAGCACATAATTGGGAATTTCATGCTATCATATCACAATTCATTCACTAAGACTTTTCAACAAACACTTGGCATGCATGGTTTTGCACATAATTGGGGATTTCTAGTCCACATGCTATAATGACTCTAATTCTTTCATATAAGCATTTTATCAAACATATGAGGAGCATGCTTTGCTTATTCAACAATTTCTACACTTAATTGACGTGAACACACTACTTAACAAGCAACTTGAAAAGGGTTTATCATGAACATCACATAAATATCACTTACTAGGGTCAAAGCTTAAAACCTCATAAACAAAACATGAATTAAAACTCGATAATAGGATGAACATCAATTTCAACTCACATGAATCATGAAAACTCATAAACATAAGATCTTGAAATTTAGAAAAGGGTTCTTGAGCTTCTTGGATGAAAGGGACCCAAGAATTAACATTAGCATACCGTAGGGAAACTCCTTCTTGAAGGCTCTTGGATAGATTATTGATTTTTTGATTTTTCTTGAAGAAGAAAGAAGCGTTTTGATTTGTAGGAAACCCTAGTTTTTGATGTTGAATATAGGAAATGAAGTTGTGATCCTTGATCGAATATAAATAGGGGCTAAAAAGAGTGAGAGAAAGACCAAAAAGCCCTTTTAAAAACATCTTAAAACTACTGAATGGGGGCTGTGACGGTCAAAGCGATGGTCCGTCGCTAGTCTGAAGTTCCGTTGGATCATCCATCACACGTAGTTTAGAAAAATAATACAATGCCTTGGTTTTGATGGTCCATCACAAAATCGATGGTCTATCGGATTGTCCATTGCACGTTGGCTAAGATGAGGCCACACTGCCTCAGTAACGACGGTCTCAGCGATAGTCCGTCGCATCCTTGATGGTCCGTCGTCCTGGCCATCGTAATTAGGACAGAAAAGGGAGTTACTACCTTATTTGCAATGGTCCATTGCAAGATCGACGGTTCATCAACCCGTTTGTCGCACCTAGGCAGTTCTGATAGCTCTTAGTAAAATGGTCATAACTTTCTCGTCCAATGTCAGATTTTGACAAAATTGGTATCGATGGAAAGATTATTCAATGATCTACATGAAAAAAAGTTGATATTAGGGAAATTATACATAGCTCAAAGTACTTATCACTTGGGAGTACACTTCTCAATCTTTTAGGGCCAAATTAACACTTTACTAAACATCCTCTAAGGCTTAGATTATGAGAGAATTTTGCAGGGTCTTACAATTTCATTCCTTTTGGACTTAGTTTTCCAAACTGACTAAAATGATCTTTAATATATGTGTACAACCCCAAGGACATACATCATCAAAGTTTGGTTTTTTTTTCCAGTTCATAGTTCATAAGGAGTAGAAGATACTAATTTAGAAGGCACTTTGTTCAATATGTAGGCCGCAGTTAATAATTTAGAGGAAGATATTGGTAAATTTGTCTGCTCTATCATGGACCTTGTCATATCCAACAAAGTTCTATTCCTTCTTTTAGCTACACCATTCTGCTGAGGTGTATAAGATGTAGTTAATTGTCTGCTAAAGCCTTTTTTAATACACAGTTCTTCAAACTATTTTGACAAATATTCACAACCTCTATCGGTTCTTAATGCCTTTATACTTTTGTCTAATTGATTCTCAACTTCATTCATATATCTTTTGAAGCATTCAAGTGCTTCGGATTTATGAGATATCAAATAGATATAACCAAAACGCATGAAATCGCCAAATAATGTGATGAAATATAAAGTACCAGACCTTTCCCTCACATTCATTGAACCACAGATATAAGAATGGATTAATTGCAATAGGAATTCAACTCTTTTAGCCTTCCCAAATGGTTTACATATAATCTTTCCAGTATTTTCACAAGTTGGCATTTCAATTTTGGAGAAAGAACCTAGATGTCCATCCTTTGCCAATATATTTATTTGATCTTGCCCTATGTAACCCAATCTAACTTGCCATGTAAGTATATTAACATCATTATTAATAGATTAACATGACATTACATAACGGTCAACATAATAGTCATAAGTCGAAGGATTGCTATCTAAAACAAGAAAACTATCATATCAATGTCCAAAACCATAAAAAACCATTATCTATAGTAATTCTTACACAATTGTGAATAAAAAACAAATGAAAACCAAAATCTAAAAGAACAGACACAGACACTAAGTTTTGTCGAATCTTTGGAGCATATAGGACGTTATGCAACATCAAAGATCGTCCTCCCCGCAAGTCTACTTTGCAAGTGCCAATCCCTATGACTTTAATTCTAGCATTATTTCCTACATAGATCCACCTTGATCCAAGTAAAACTCGATGAAACTCCTTAAACGCTTCTCGATCTCGACTCACATGGTCGGTGAATCCTGAGTCTACAATCTACATAGGATAAGATTCAGTTAATAAAGCAATGCTAGAATCATATATACCACATAGAATTGCGTTTAGAAATGATAAATTTTATGCTCAGGACATTTACGAGCAAAATGCCCCATAACTTGGCAATTGTAGCATTTCATCTTGCTCTTGTCTTTCTTCTTGAAAAACCTTTTCGTTTCCTGGAATTTGGCTTGTTTTTTTTTTTCAGAGGGTCCTTCTTCGATCTCTTTACCCTTTCCATTTTTTTCCACTTCTTCTTACACTTGAATCCTGAAGACTTCTTACTACTTGATTCTACTATAAAGACATTAGAAGCATCTTTAGTAGCACCAAGCCGCTCATTTTCAAGTTCAACATGATAGGAAACATCAAAAAAGGTTTTGATGCTATTATTATAGGTTAAGTTGACCTTCAAGTGTTCCCAACTATTAGAAAGAGACCGAATAATGGCCTGAACCTACTACTCATCCGAAAGAATATGACCAATACTTTTGAGCTGATTTATTATATTAGACATCACCCTAAGGTGTTGTTTGATATTTTGATCATGATGTTTCTTGTATGTGTCAAACTTGATAGTCAGTTGACTGTGGTGGATGATAGAAGTACCTCCATATGTTCCTCACAGGTGTGTCCAGATGCCATTGGCAGTAGAAATTTTCTCACACTCATGTATGAGGTCATCAACCACAAAATTTACAATGATTCCACGTGCAATAGAATCAATAATTTTCCAAGCCTTATACGCTTCAAGATCTCTTCTGTGTTATACAGTGTTACCCTTTTCTGGTAGACATAATACATGGTTAATACCTTCAAGAGCACTTTGCTCTTCCAGTACATACTATATTTTATGACTCAAAATGTCGTAGTTGTCTCAATTTAGTTTTTCTCCTTTGTTCAAGTCAGCAATTGTACCTTTTGATGTCATGCCTTTCATTAATAGACAATCACGCAAGTATTTTATCAATTATTCATGAAAATTACACATTTAAGCAAATCATTTCACATAAAGATTTCATGTTTAGTGTAAAATTGAAAGGACGATTAAGAATCCAACTATCATCTACAAACTAAACACTTCACCAACATTTGAAATTAATTTCTTAATGTGTATTAGGATGATAGCTTTCAATTAAGTCTTTGTAATCTCATATAAATGAACAAAATTCATAAAAATGGAGATAAACAATATAATATATTTATAATGTAAAGTTAATAAACAACTTTAAGTTACAAGTCAATTTAAAGATAAAAGTCATCCCACAAATATTCGAGACCACTTATATACACCCAAAAAGGCTCGCTATGCCAAATCTCATGGTAAACATTAATTAATCTCTTTCCCCAAAGATCATGGAGAGAATTTACTAAATTAGATAATGCTTCCCAATATGAGATTTCTATATAATTTTCAAGTTCTACACGTTTTAATTTAAACAAATGTATGAAACTGGAAATTGTAATGCTAGGGGACATTTTAAAAGACTTGAACTCTTTTAATTTCTTCTGTCTTTTCCTTCGTATAGCCCTCTCATTCCGTAATAGATTTTGTGTCGTCTTGGGGACACCATTTCGTATGATCTCATGACCTCAAAATGTAAAACCCTGTAAGATTTTAAGCTTGATTCAGCTCTTAGTTTCATGCTTAAGGGGTCCAAGGCTTGAAAATTTCACAAGTGTTGAGGACTTAGTCATTTTCAAGACTCTTAAACTTCGATAATTTTTATTTTGGTCTTTCCGATCTTAAAATACTGGTTTTTAAGTTGATTCATGGTTAAGGAGGTTAAAAGTATGTCTCGACTGAGTTTCAGGATTTTCAAACAAAGTTTCAGACATTTTGGATTGGCCACGATACATTGCTCTCTCCTACAGTGAGGAGCTTCGCGATACATTGCTCTCTTCAGTGGAGTAAGCTACACGATGTATTTCTCTCTCCAGTGGGGTAAGCTCCGTGGCGCATGGCTCTTTCCCGCACATTATTTTTTATTTAATGCCTAAGGGGTATTTGAGTCATGTCCCTCACCCTATTTCATCCATAACACGAATTGGGGCTTTCATAAGGGTATTATTTGCCTCTTTTACACAAATTGCTCTCAAGAAACTCTCCTTCTTCCCTAAGAACAATTCAAGTTTCATTCTCAATAAATTAAGGGGTTCAAGCTTTCAATCCAATAAACCTTCAAGAATTCAGTTGTTAAGGTATGTGGTATGTTCATCTATGCGCCCCTTTCACCCATGGAGCCCAAAACCTTTTTTTCTTGGTTTAATTTATGAGTTTATATATGTTCTAGATGAAATAGGTTCATGAATCTCTTATTAATCCAATTTCAACCTATGGTTACAAGTGTTTTCAAATGGAATGAGTCATATCATGTTTTAAGTGTTGTAATTCCCATGTCATGATCGATTGATTTTAGAATTTATCCTCAAGTTATGAATTTAACCATGCAATTATATTGTTTCCTCATGTTTAAGGCATTCCCTTGTTTAAGTTTATGATTATCATATATTTGATGGCATGCCCATGTTTTGGGTCTTTGAGCCATGACTACATATTACAGTATTTTAAGCTTTGATATCGATTTTCATTATTATTCAGCACTGGTAGATTATGAACACCCTATACCTAGTTATTTACATGATTTCAGTATCTCAGAAGTTATTTTAGTTAAATCATGAGTATTATCATTTAGTTAGTTGTTATGATCAGACCAGGATGAGCAATGTCAGTTTAGTTGGGAGTAGGATTTAGCACCGAGCGAACCTAGGGATGGGGGCTCACTCGTCAGTTAGGACTGGATCCTTAGAAGCAGCCCCTAAGTTCCAGAGCTACATAGTCAACGTAGGTTTATGGGATGTCACCCGCTATTTTAGGACTAACATTCTCTTAGGGGTCATCCTCCAGTTTGGGAATGACTCCCTAGTCCTTCGGGATATCAGATTAGTGGATCCACACAGCCAGTATTAGTACTCATGGCACGGTACTGACACCCTTCCAGCTGGGGTTATAGGTTGGACCTTGATTAGCTCAGATTGGGGCATTTAAGTTATATGATACCTCCCATGGTCTCAGTCTAGTATTCAGTAGATTTCAATTCAGCTCCAAGTGTATAGAATCTCAGTCATTCAGTTTTATAGATTTCAGTTATTCAGCTATTCAATTTATAGATCATTTTTCAGAAATATATTTATACTTGGTCTTGCATTCTCGAATATTACATGTTCATACATTCATGCTCAGTTACCTCATACATTTCAGTCAATCCTTATCTCATATACCAGTACATTCAAAGTACTGATCACATACATTTCTTTTGCACTATATTGTCTTATAACATAGGTTCGGACCACAGTTTTTTGATCATTCTTAGACAGCTTAGCATTACTCAATAACAGTAGTGGTGAGTCCTCATCCATAAAGGACATGATTTATTTATCTCAATTATTTCCGCACTTTCTTATGTTCAGCTAGTTGGAGTTAGTTGGGGATTTGTCCTATCAAACTCCTCAGATAGTTTAGAGGCTTTCAGACAATCAGTTAGACATCCAGTCAATTCTTTCAGTATTATTAGTTACTCAGACAGATAGTTTGAATTCCAGTGTTTTATCAGATATTTCCAGATATGTTTTCATACGTATTTCAGTATCTAGTTTTATGGCATCTTATTAGTTTATCTTCCGCATGTGTTGTATTACTATTTTGATCAGTGCTCTTAGCAAGCACCAGCTTATTGGTTAACATGTAGTCACTTGTGGCCGTAAGCACCATTGTCGCGACTAGGGGGTAGCCTCGGGTCGTGACACGGAAGCATGCCCTTCAACGACATGCTCTTTCACTTTGTCTCTTTGCTCGACATTCATAACTCCCACTTGGAGTGATTTGAGTTTGTCCCCGTTCATCTATTTCTGAAATAAGAACCAAGAAATAATAAGAATGGTTGAACCACTCATATCCCAGCTTATTGGTTAACATGTGATAACTTATGTCACAATTTATCGTAGAAGGTAAAATCAAAAAAATAAAGGGACTAACAAAGACAAAAAAAAAAATATCGTCCAATTCAAATGCTTGATTAACCAAAATTATTAAGAGTTATTTTTTAATTTCTTAAAAGGAATACATTGCCATTCATAAAGTAATGTCAGATACACAAAATAGTGGGTCTAATCCTAATACTTTCTCCATTTAAATAAATTAATGGCAGTACTTTCCACCCTTTTTGTTATCCCTTTAATAGAAAATCTGTGGACCACACTAAAAGTAAAGGCTATCCTTCCACATAACTCTTTTCTTCAAAAAAGTACAACACGTTATTCAAAGAAAAATATGGGTACTTGAACATTATATTTTCAAGACAAGAAGAAAAAAAAATTAGGGGATCCTTTTTTTTATCTTCTGCAGAGGGGTCCAAAAAAAATTCATCATTTTTGTAACGGCTAATACCAATAACAAAACTAAAGGCCCAAAATTCTTCAAACAAAATTTATGCTTTCACTTTCCACTCATCTGCTCTGCTCTTCAACTTCACTCCAATTCCATTTTCAACTTTTAAGCAGTTCCCCAACTACTCTTCACTTAGTGTTTGTTGCTTCACTCTTAGTTCTAGTGATGAAGATGCAACAAAAAAATTGTCTATGAAGCGTACTTATAGCACGACTCATCACAAATCACAAATTCATATTCCGATTACGTCAGGTTCAAATTTTCCCAACTTGTTCTGGACAACTTTATTTTCTAAAAGGTATGTACAGATTCTTAACGATTAATTTCAAGAATTTTTACACTGATTTAAAAAAAATGATAATAATAAAAAAAATTAGTGATTTATATCAAGAATTATTATTCAGATATGGAGCATTTAAACCTGGTTCTGATGCCATTGATAATAAAATTTGGAGCAATTTCACCATGTACCTTGGTATGTTGTAGTGGAAGGAGTTGATTTTGCTACCAAAATTATCTACCCCAAATCTGCTTTGAATCTCTTAGAATCAAATTGTGATTATCACAAACTAAATGCCTTTTTCTTGATGTTTATATCTTGATTTGTATTTTGTACTCAAGAAATTTATTTTTCTCTTCCTCTATCTGAAGAAGAAGAAGCAATATATAAATGGAGAAATTGGGCGGATCTGTTCCCCCTTTTTTCAAATTGATAAGTTACTCCCTATTATCTTCTTTTTACAGATAATCAAAAGAGAAAAAAAATTTCATCCGGTTGGATCGGATCACACAGGCGACTCATAACCCGTAAAAATCCAATGAGAAAGGAACATCTCTGAGTGGTGTGAAGTTTCAAACAACTTGAAGTTCCATGTTGGTGTAGTTGAGACTGGGAGCAGTTTAGCAGTAAAGTTACTGTTATTAGCAGTTCATTGAAGGGAGCTAACACTTGAAGAGAGGAGAAAAGAAAAGAGGAGAAAATCTAATACTAATAAAACATCTTAAATATCAATTACTATGAATGAAAATGCTTTACTTGGTGTGGGTTCGACAACACAATCTATGATAATCTACTCCATCTGTTTTATTTTACTTTTTTTTTATATCAAAGTAGATAGTTTCATTTCACTTGTTGATTTTAGCAAATCAAAAAAAGATATTACTTTTCTCATACTACCTTAGTATTAAATAACTAGATCAAGTAGTACTAGTCAAATTTATAGTTTCAAAATATCATTAATAAGATTAATTTGGTAAAATAATTTAAATTTAGTGCATCGTTAACAAATCAATTTTTCATAAATAGGTTACAAGTTTTTGATATTTTCTTTTAAAAAAATTGACACTGTCTTTTTCATATCTCTTTCTTCCCTTCAAACCTTCTATCTTCATAGTGTATTAGCATTTTATCTTCAACTTTTTACCACCATAAGCCTATATGCTCCGTCGTTCTTAGAATTCCTTTCTATTCATGAATATTTTTGCCAGATTTTGAATGCACTTTAAGCATCTTTAACATTGAAATTTAGTTTTCATTCTTAAAATATTCAACACATAAAACTGACAAAATTGAAGGCAATATGATAATAATACTCTAAAATTGTATATTACATAATTTTTTAGATGCTTATAAACGGGAAGTTAAAAATATATAGAGACTTATCATTTACAAGGTTAAAGAGTTAAAAAAATTGTTTTAGTAATGATCTTGAGAGAACACTAATGGAAAGAATCAAAATGGTAAACAAAGTTCATGAACCAAAAAGATTTGGTTGTATACTAAAACAAGAAAATAATTTCGGTTAAGAGTACAAATAGGAATCGACGTCCTTTTAATGGTATCACTATATACTTTTAAGTAATTTAGAATTTTTTTTATTTAGGAAAAAGGTAAATAATACTTACTTAAGAAAATTACTGTGCTTACCTTTAAAATCATCCAACAGTATAAAAAGATTTATTATACTAACATTGCATAAAATTTAAACTCTTGATGAAATACACTTTCTAAATAAAATTTTCCTGCAAAAATATACCTATCAAATCAATAAAAGTCAAGTAATATAAAATACGAGTACTTGTTATAAAACCAACAAGTGTGGATGTTCACTACTCTATAAATTTCTTCCACTACTTATCTCCATTATTCCCCTCCATCATGTAGATAATCTCTACTATTTATGACCATTATTCTTGTGACCTTACACATCTATAAGCTCCTTCATTATGTTAATGGTTAATGTCATGTTTATGATAACCTTTTCCATGCCTCTATATGACACTATAAATAGAGGCATAAGAATTCATATTGGATACACTTAAAAAGACTTGCACACTTATACTTGAAAGAAAGAAAAGTTCTCATCTCTTGTCTTCTTATTTTCTTGTCTACTTTTCTTTCATATTGCTACTCTTTTAGATTAATTTTAATACGTTATCAGCACGAAGCTCTAACCAATTGAGTTATCTATGTTTGCAAAATAACTTCATCGATCTGGTATATTTCTTTAAAAAGTTACTGTGTCACTGTCAATATGAACAAAGGTAATCAACTGTTTGTCTTTATTCATGCAAAGTACAAACAGTTCTATTCTATTATCTTAGTTATTCTCTTACTCATTTTTGAGTTTATTTCTTTGTTGATTGAATGATGTATATTGCCTTGTGATAATTTGATTTATTGAATAACCATTTTATTGGTAATGACTTAAAATATATGTTTTGCTCCTCTAGTATAGTTCTTTTATGATAGTGAAATTATATTAATTGTTATGTGTTTGTGTATACATTGCAAAAATTAAGTAAAAATTTCATACTAAGTTTTAACGTTTTGTATTTACTTTTATGGATATTTAATCTATCACCTAATTATATATGCTATGCTTACTTTGTGGATGAGAAAAATGTCAAATTATTATTGAAAATCTGGGGCTTTACACAGTTTGCTTGTCCAATATTATTTACAACTTTATAAGAAATCTATTGTCACTGTTAAAGATAATATGATTAAGGCTCAAGGGGGTATCTTACAATTTGACTTATTATGTCATTAATTGAGGAAAAAAAGATGAATTAAATTCTCATCACACCAAGAGGGAAAGACATTGATTTGAATTTCGATGTATTATGATAATAAAACATTGAATTTAAGACCATCGAATTATGGCCTGAAATTTCTTTTTATTGAAAAAACGTTAGGTTCAAGTCCCAACATGATATATTGATAACTAAAGTAAAATGATATATTTTGATGAAAAATCATGAAATTCGCCACATTGATATGTTTCACTTTTTAATGTGAATGTGGTAGCATTGTGTAACAAGTATAAAAGAAGAAAAGTGATTTAGCATATGTTGGCGTGAAGTTACCAAAATATAATAGTCATCATTGCGGTACTTGTAAAAGAAAGAACATTACAAGTTCTTAAAATTGTTCTTCAAAAGGTGAAGGTAATTTTTTGTTCACCATCAATTTGGTATGAGAGATAGTGGGCACACGGTTGTTGTGCAACCTAATTTGATAGGTTTTATAAATCCTCCATCAAAAGAGAAAAAAATAAAAGTGAAGATACACTTGGTCTTTCAAAGTGATGTTGAGGTGGGTCTATAAATATGATAAATATCAAGGCAGAACAATAAACTTACAAAATAAATTATGAAGCACATATGATTATAGTCCAATTCTTAAAAAGAATGTGACTCGTGTAAGCATTGTGAATGCTTGGCCATTCTTGAAAGTAAATGCATCAAAATGTGAAAAAAAAATTATGAATAAAATTGTGCTTATATATGCATGGTTGGACAAAATATCAAAACTCGCCTTTATGAGAGGTTTGAGAGAAATAAAGAATTTTAATTTTTAATAAAAAGGTCATTGATGTTATAGTATGTTTTATCATGGTTTACCAAAGGGTAAAATCAATAAGTGATCTTCTTGCTTATAAAAATTTTGGCCATGATCAAAAATGGATATTATGGTGTGATCAAATGAATTTGTCATTGATCACGTAAATATGGTACGCCAAAAAGGACTTTGTCAAATGTTTAA
Organism: Capsicum annuum; assembly: GCF_002878395.1. NCBI lineage: Eukaryota > Viridiplantae > Streptophyta > Magnoliopsida > Solanales > Solanaceae > Capsicum > Capsicum annuum. The sequence continues at coordinate 37,388,248 of NC_061121.1, forward strand.
GAAATAAATTATTAAAGGCAAAAGTAAAGCAAGAAAGAGATCTTTCATATAATGATTTTGACTATAATGATAATAATTTTCTCCCTAAACGGAGATGGTCACCATACAAATGGTGTTTTGAAATATGAGGTAGTACACAAGATGCATTTATGGCTGGTCACATGCGCTGCTATCAACTTGCATTTTGATTTTTGCAAGGTTGTTTGCTCAAACTGTTAAATTGAGAGTATGGTTTCAAACTATAAAAATTAATAATGCTTATTGGTTTAACAGAAAATTGTGTGCCTCCAATTATAGTTGAACCATTGGTTATGAGAACAAATCTTCCAAAAAATAATTTGGTATGAGATGAGTTTATTTAAATACAACAATTTGTATACATCAAGCCAACAAGGTTCCCCTATATTATCGATTCAGGGTTAGGAATCAATTAAACATTAGCTAAAAATTTAAATGTACAATATCCACCACGCACAAAAATGAGTTCCCAAATAAGGTTGGAATGAATATTACATTTCCTAAGATTAGGGAGAGATATGATTAATAGCTGAAATATATGAAATGAATTATCTAGATCCTCGTAAAAAAAATAGTGAATTTAAAGCTTAATTGATAATTCATGATTTTCAAAATTTCGCAAGTTCATTTCAGACTGACTCTATCTTATAATTCATCTATAAATGCTCAAATGAGAATTCCTTGAAGGACAGAGTCTATGGCACGCTTGAAGCATGACAGAAAAATCAGTTTTAAACATAAAACTCCTTAAAAAAGGAGAGGAGCAAATAATAAATATGATCAATGATAATGAGGAAAGTGCTTTAAAAACACTATGACATAACTCTTCATAAAACCTTAGCAAAGGTTTGGGTACCTAGGAATGATGAAAAAGAAGATATCCATCTCGATATGTTATGTCGTAATGAAATCAATATCAAATTACCATCAATGGTATTTCTGTTATAATATAACGCTCACCATTATAAAGGGCAATGAGGATCTTGAATTTAAACTTGTCGAATAGAGTGGATAGATAAAATACACAATTCATGTATATTATGTTTTACTTGAAAAGTGATATTTTGGAATTAGTCAATAGACTAAGGTATAATGCCAGTGAGATACAAATTGGTGATTGTGCAAAAAGTAAAATCATAAGATATAAATTATGACTTGTGCCTTGAGGCATAAAGGTTATTCGCAAAAGTCCTGATATTATTGTTTGGAGATCTGTTCTCCTATGGTGGATGCAATAAATTTTCTTTAATCTTGCAATGTATGAAAATCTTGAATGCTTATAATGAATGACTGTCATGTCTAGTGAGACAACAAATGTTATAGGAAAATCCTTAAAGGATTTAAAAGAGATTCGATCCATTGAATATTTCAATGATTGCGAATTCACTTATCAAAAATAAAGATCAATTTCAATCTCCTAAAATGGTTATAAAATACCATGTATTAGTGCAATTATTGCAATTAAGTATCTTGTTATTCTATACATGAGATAATAGTTTTTTATTAATGTGCAGAAAAGATATAATTTCACTTTTATGTGAATGTGAGTGAAATCAAATATTATTGATATGGACTTATTATTTCTAACAAATAGTTTCAAAGGATTGTTGGTTATGCAAATGAAGAAGAATATTTGATCTACGATCAATTTTAATATCATGCAAATGGATTTCCGCAACTAATTGGTTGTTGCTAAGAATAAGTTCAATGTGCAAATGACTTGAGACACTGAGGTCACATATAAAGTGACTTTCAAGAATTTATTTGTCTGAGTATATGGGCTTAATATATCAAAAAAATAAGAAAGAAAAACATCAAGATGATTTCAAGAATACAACATCTTCATAAATATGATTTGATCACAATGGCACAATCAATATCAATATTTGAAAGAAGACATATAAGATTGGAGGCGTCGTCTTTGAGAAGTGAAATGATGTTTGCATCAGGGGAGTAAAATACGTGTTGCACTCATTTTTTTTGTTGGCTTAGGTTTTGTCCCAATAAATTTTACTGGCAGAATTTTTAATAAGGCAGAAAACAAACACGTATTATAAGATATGTGTACTCTTTTTCCTTCACTAGGAATTTTCCCACAAGGTTTTTTCCTAGTAAGGTTCTAATGAGGCACATCATCTATGGACATCCAAGGGAAGTGTTATAAAACTAATAAATGTGGATGTCCACTACTCTAGAAATTACTCCTACTACTTATCTCCATTATTTTCCTCCATCATGAAGATAACCTCTATCATTCATGACTTAATTTTTGTGACCTTACACATCTATAACCTCCTCCATTATGTTAATGGTTAATGTCATGTTTATGACAACCTTTTGCTTCCCTCTATATGATACTATAAATAGAGGCATAAAAATTCATATTGAATACACTTAAAAATTTTGTACACTTATACTTGAAATAATGAAAAGTTCTCCCCTCTTATCTTCTTATTTTCTTATCTACTTTTCTTTCATATTTGCTACTCTTTTAAATTAATTTTAAGAGTACTAATATAATACTTTAAATGACAACATTATCATTGAGATGAATAAAAAGCTATGGCAGAGTCACATGCCAGCCATATCATCATCCAAAAGTCTAAATAAATGAGGTGGCAAAATTAACAATCCTATGAATTATCCTTGATACTCCCTCATTTATATTTGTTATATTTTAATTTTTCAGAGTTTAATTAATTTTTAAAATTAAAGTAAATCAAATTATTTTAATAGTAAAATTTAAATATTTAAAAATTATATAAAAATATTAGAGAAAATACAATTCTTCCTATATATGTCCATTTATGTGACTGATCCACTTAGCATTTTCCTATGTACAAAATTAAAAGTGGACCGGTAGAATAAAATATACCGCTTAGAAAATATATTTCATGAACACAAGAATAATATGAAGAAAAACATAAGATGAAGGATAAATAATATGATCACTGAACATAAAATTTGAGACTTGAAAGACGTGCAAAATTCTTTTCTAAAAATGATATTTGCTTTCTCTTCCTTAAGATTGCTATAAGATTATCTGCAAATAGTTTTAGTGAATATGACAAAACTATAAAATTCTGAACTAAATAAATAGTGAAAAAATTCTTTTGGAAAATAAAAACTTATTGAACTTGCTCTTTTGAAAAAGAAAAGATTTCTTAGAAAAAGTTGTAAGAAAAATTCTCATTGAAAGTTTTAAGAAAAGACATAAAACACCATTAAAGTTATTTCGAATTTTCAAAAAGACGCCTAAAGTTTGAGGGGGCCCTATTACCCCTCAAACAACTTTTCTCCATTTTTGGCCAACATCAATTATACCAAAAATGTGTAAATGATGTGCCAATCACAATTTGACACCTATCAAATTAATTTTTATATTTTTTTAAAAGAAACTATAGCCATGTTTTTTTAGATAATTCCTTTTCTTTTTTTTTTAATCTCTTTTCTTCATTTATTCTTCACATGATTTGTAGAAGTTCCTCTGCTATAACCATTTAGCTCCCACAGTCTCCGTTGTTACCAATTGCACTGTAAGGGGACTAAGTAGTTGCCAAACTACCACTTATTAGCTTAAGAATATAAAACTCATCCAAATCTAAATTTAAATACTCAAATTACCACAATTGAAAAGAAAGCAAAGAAAGAAAATATTAGATATTTGACATTACAAATATCGAGATTCTTCTTAGTATCAAGATGATTCTTCCATCTTTACAATATTTGATATCTGATTACAAATATCGGCATTACTAGTTTACGAAATTAGTCTCGTAATTACAAATACAATTCAAGATTATATTTTAAATTATAAGAATATCTCCCTTAAAACTTAATCATAAAATATAGCTTGATTTCAAAAATTTTAAGCAAATTAAGAAGAAATTTAAAATTTTCAAAGTTGATTTCATTGAGAAATTAGAACATAAATGAAAACACTTATCTTTTAAGGATGATTTCGTTGAGAAGAGTTTGACAAGAGAATCAATTTATTTTAAAGATCTAATGGTCATAACAATGGAGATTTGGGGACATTGGTGCTATAAAAAAAAAAAAGAGAAAAAGGGATTTTTAAATAATTGATAAATTTAACTATACGTGATATTTTTTAGTTGGTAGTTGTAGCTAAGTTTTCTCATTCACGCGCGTGGTATGTATGACTACACGCATAAGGAAAAAATCAGTCAAACTAGTCTATTTTCTACGGCCTGTATTAGTTTTGTGGGGTAATAGATCACCCACAAAGTTAAAGTGTCTTTTAGTAAATTCGGGATAATTTTAGTGGTCACATTATATCTTTTCTCTGAAAGTTTTCTATAAGAGATGCATTAGAAATAGGAGGAAGTTAAATTTAAATATTCCATCCATTTAAAAAAGAATGACCTACTTTGACTTGGCACAAAGTTTAAGAAAATAAAGAAGACTTTTGAATCTTGTAGTCTTAAATTAAAGTTGTGTCAAATGTACTAAAATGTCCTTTAATCTTGTGGTCCTAAACATGCCATGTGGAAAGTTGAAATTAAAGTATTGTCAAAAAGAAAGAGAGTCATTCTGTTTTAAACAAACTAATAAAGAAAGTAAGTCATTTTTTTAAAACGAAGGAAGTGAAATAAGTGGAAATCAAATAATGAAAGGACACACCCTTTTACTTAAAATACATAAATTAAAAGGACAAACCTTTTCATTTAAAAAAATCTCTTTAATTAAAACTTTTTTTTAATTTAATTTAAACAATATCCAACAATTACCTGCAAAAGCATTCTTAAGGCTAAACAGTATGCTACAAGATTAATAATAAATTCGAGAAAAAAGTGAGTAGGTTTACTCACATGATTCCTCTCAATTAAATTGTGATAATGCAAATAGTTGAAGAAGAAGTGGTGCTTCAAAAATTTCACTAGAAAATAACAGACCTTTCCTTTACGGCTTCCCCATTGAAGATAAGTTTTTCATTTCTCAGATATAAATTCTTATTAAAGATTTGATCTGCTCCATCACTTCTCAAGAAAGATTCCTTCTCTACTAATTGGAGTATTGTTTGATTCACAGAAATTGAAGACTTGAATTTGCTATTTTTATGTTATAGATGATCAATGAGATGTTTGAAGGAGAAAAGCAGGGGAATCTTGAGTCTAAAGGATGAGGAAACTATTGAATCCTCCTCTATGAAATTTTAGGGAAAGCAACAAGGTAGCTCACATTTTGGCAGTCTAAGCACCATCTATTAATTTTGATGATACAAGCCAAACTACTCCAAAAATTCTCACTCAAGGTAATTGACAAAGCTTTAGAGATAAAAAGGAATTTTGTGATTCACCATGATGATTTGGTGATGGAGAGGTCATTTTGCGATGCATATAATAAATCAGCGATAGTGAGAAGGTCAGCCGAATCAGACAATTGACTACTAGGCTTTTAGGGTTACTTTTGGCCCACTTTGTAATAAGTAGACCATGATCTAGGATTTCTCTTTTCTTCCATTGATATTTTTAATGGAAGATATGCTTGTGAGTGCTTTTAAACTTGTTGGAAGTTTTGTTGAACTTTGTGAAATGTTTGTTGCGATTGGATTAATTTCACTCGAGGTTATCATAGGAGTTAGGTGTTGGTTAAAGATTTAACGTTTGTGGATTATTGGTTTTATATACCTTTAGTTTTCTTACATTTCCTCTTATTTTGTCTATTTATTTATTTTTCTTTTATTATATTCTGATTTCTACACTTTGTGTTTGATTTCATATTTTGATTTGTTCATTTGGTATCAAAACTGATCTTAGGATCATTTTAACAATTCTGGTCTTCAAATTTGTTAAAAAGAGTTTAAATGTTTTGAATTTTGTGAAATTTTTGATTTATTATTTTTTATTTTTGTGTCTTCTTAAGTTTCTTATGCTAGAATAGTGATCTCTAGTATAAATTAAATCTAAATATGTATTTTGGTGTATATTGGAGAGGTTCTGAAGGATCCACCATTTTTGAGTTTGAAGTTTAAAGAAAATGAAAATGAGTTCTTAGATCTGAAATTATTGGGTTAAAATCGAGACTTCAAAGTAATTAGGGTTTGTTATCCGTAGCGAAAGGAGCTTGAGTTACAAATTTCATGGAATTTGAAGCTAAAGGTGCGTTTGATCCAAGAAAGGGCCAAAATAAGAAGAGATAAATGTAAGTACAAGAGAAATATTTCAAAAAAGGGAAGGTACTAGAAAAAGAGGTACAACTAGACCACAAGATCCTTGAAATTTAGGGGGTTTCGGGTGCATAGACTGTCAAAATTGATGCACCACATACCCCATTGCAAAGGTGCTCGGCAAATCTTTAATTTGTCATATCACATCACGAAATTGTATTTCAAATCAGAAAATTTGGCGATAGTTTGTTGACTAGGCCAATAAACAATCAAATTTGGCAAAAAGTAGTGCCCATAACCCACAGGTCCTAGGATCACATCCAAGATGGTCGATAGTTCAACAAATAAAAGGACCTTTCTGGCCATTTTGGCGATGCCAAGGAATTTTGGTGTACCTCTATTGGTTTTGGTGTTAGAGAATGCATAGCCCATTGAGCTATTTTCTTCAAGGGTCATTTTTGGGACTAAAACAATGTTTAGGATTATTTTTAGGCCCATAGATATATATATAGCTTATTTTTTCATTCCCTAGTCAGTTTTTTGTTAAATATTGATGAGAAATACTCTTGATAGAGTTAGTAAGATTTTTGTGAGTGTTTTCGTGTAGAAACGTTGGGTGTGAGGGCATTACAATTTCCTTATAGTCATTGTAAGAGATACATGTTTGTTGATAATCTTAAGGAAGTTCTATGAATTTGAAAAATCCTTTGGTTGTCATTTTTCTTAGCTTATTGTGTCTATCTATCAATTTCTATATATTCTATTTATTTTCATATTATTATCTTAGTTTTTGTAGTTTATCTCTTCTCCTCGTATTTTGAATTGTATCATCTAGTATCAGACCGAACTTTGGATCATTCCAATGATTCTAGTCTTGGATTTTGATTTTACAAAAAAAGAGTCAAAACTTTTTAAGAAAATCCCAAAAGTATTTTTGTTGTTTTTGAGTCTTACTTGAGTTTTTACTTCTAGATTTGTTTCCTCTAGTAAAACCTAGGCCGAAATATGAGTTTTATGTGTGATTGGAGTTGTTTTGAGAAAATCACCATTGTTGGGATCTTGACTTTGAAGTAATTTAAAAAGAGGGTTCTTAGATCTATTGATTTTGGGTTGGAATTGAGAAATAAAAACTATCGAAAAGTGCTTCCTATATCAAAAGGCCTCGAGATATGAAATTTGGTGTGAATTCGAGCTATTTTGAGTAAGTTATTTTTTTGGGTTCTTCACCTTATTCATATTGTTCTTGAGGGATATTCAAATCTTCAAGAATAATAAATATAAAAAAGGTTGATCTTCCACGAAATATAAAGTACACAACACCTTCATTATATGTGATCTATCTCGTTTTAAAGTTCTTAAGGATGATGACACGACAAATTTAAGGTCAAATTATCTTAACGAAGGAGAGAATAATACAATGCAAATCACCTCAAAACCTTTACTAGGAGCAAAGAGAGAGAACTCCAAAAGATGCAAGGTTTGTTTATGCAAACCGAGGTACTTGTTCGAGTGTTGGTGACCAAACAAGGGTTTCATGTATTGAGGACAATTTGGAGAGATAATAGAAATGTGTTGGGAGTACAGGAACCGAACCAAAGACCCATGAAAGAGAAGAATCCTAATATGCCTAAATCAGCAGTGGAGTGAAAATTTCGCACATCATACCCTCTTTGGCGATGCACATTGGCGATGGCAGAGAGTAAGGAGAGAAGGGACCTTATTGGCCATTTTGGCAACGCCAAAGCACATTGACACATCGTCATTGGTTCTTCCAATAGAGAATGCATCGGCCATTGGGCTATTCTCTTCAAGGATCACTTTTGGGCCTAAAAACAATGTATAGGATCACTTTTGGGCCCATATGTATAAATAGCTTATTTTTCAATTTCTTACTTAGTCTTTTTGTTGAATATTATGGAGAAATACTCTTGATAGAGTTTGTAAGCTTTTGTTAAGTGTTTTGGATTAGAAATGTTGTTGTGAGGGCGTTACAATTCCCTTGTAGTCATTGTAAGAGATATGTGTTTGTTGATAATCATAAGGATGGTCGTTAGATTTGAAAAATACTTCAGTTGTCCTTTTTCTTATCTTTTTGTATTTATCTATCAATTTCTATCAATTCTATCTATTTTTGTATTATTATCTTAGTTTCGTAGTTTATCTCTTCTTCCCATAGTTTGGATTGTATAATCAATGATACATACCAAAATACGAAATCAAACAAAAAGAGAGGAAATAGAAAGAAAATAAAGGAAAAACGATAATTAGATAGACACAAAAATAAAATAATTAAGGATACCAAAGGTATATTAAAACTAATGAACCTCAAACATTAAACCTATGATAAGCACCTAACTCTTATGATAAGCTCGAGTGAAGTTAATTCACTCGCAACCAACGTTTCACAAAGTTTACAAAACTCGCAACACGCTTAAAAACACTCCCAAGTTTCTATTTTATAAGAAAATATCTATGGAATAAAAGAGAAACCCTAGATAATATCCATTAGGCTATTTATTACAAAATGGGCCCAAAAGCAATCCTAAAAGCCTATTAGTCAACTGTCAAATACGGGTAAGCTCCTCTACATCGCTGATTGGTCATATTCTTTGCCAAATTTAGTGGATACTAAAACTCCTCTTTATCTCTAGGATTTGCCAATTATCTTGAGTGTGAATCTTAGGAAAAATTTGTCTTGTATCATCCTCTCCTTCTTAAAGAGATTTTTTCCCTCAAATTCAATAGACCATTACCTTCAAGATCATAATTCTTGTGAAAGTCCTTGTAGATGGGGAAGTTCATTACTTGCTTAGCCGAGTAAAGTGGAATTTTAAGATCTCCTTCATGAGGCAAGAACTCTTTGATTGGCGCTTTATTGGCAAACATATTTGGGATGATGACATCCCAATCACATGGATCTTTTACACCCTCTGTATCCTCATCAAAGTTTTCAACCCCTACCTATGTAGCCTTTCTCAAGCTCCACTTCCTCCTTGTAGTAGGTATTACCTTCTTGAAGTGTGATTTCTACATGGGTAGGACACTCACTCATTTGATGACCTCATTTTTGACATTTAAAACATTAGGGACATATTAATATTACCTCCTTCTCAAGGGGGATACATTGGAGAATTCTTCTCAAATTCTTCTTGAACTTAGATCCTTGACTCCAAGTTGAGGACAACTGAATTCCCTCATTTATCTTGATAACTTTCTCCACCTTGATATCTTGCTCAACATCAATAGTTCTTTCTAAAAGATAATCCATCTGGGAAAACTTGTGTACCAGTATTCTAAAGGTTATTTCTTGATTCAACCCCACTTTGAGCAGATCTTGGTGTGCTCTTTCTTCTTGTTGTAATCAAGCTTCAAGAGTGGTGTTTTGGAATTTATAATAATATACCCCAACACTCTTGTGTTCTTGTAACGCCCTGGAAAGCGGGTCCCGGAGTATCACATGGTGCTTGAGCCCCAAGCAAACCCTTTGAGCCATTTTTATTCAGTTCAACATAAATCAACGGGTTTCCATAAAGAACCCTCAAATATCAACAGAGTAATCATCATCCAAGAATAAAAGAATTTTAGAAAGATAACAAAATACGATTTATTAGTCAACTCCCAACATCTATACTAGTCTGACAAGCCTCTAAGAAAATCAATAAAACTAGCGAGCCATTGAGACATGCCCCAACTGACTCATACTCAGTTATCAAATGTAAACAATTCCGTGAAACCAACATCAGACATCACGTCCTCGGAACATGAGGACTCACCACAATAGAGGATGTAGAACAGTGTGCCCGAAGAATCACTGTCGAACTTGGAACTGAGCACCTGAACCTACATTCCGAGAAAATGCAGCCCACATCAGAAGATGTGGTTCAGTACCATGGAAAGAAACCGAGTATATAGGGGTGTATGCAGTTGTATAAATATCATATCATAAATATTTATAAGAAATATGCAGGATGTATGAAAGACTCACATAGCCCGAAGAAAATCATCATAATCATGAGAGGATGAAATGAGTACAATAACACATGTGAGTGATTATATAATTTGTCAATCACTTTCAGTTCATCAAGAATATCAACTCTCATAATGTAAATATCATTTAAATTTTTCGAAAGAATAACTTTCACAATTCCACTTTCAAATCACTTCACCATTCACCATAGACACAAGGAAACACACACACACACTGGGAGATCCTATAACCGACATAAACCATGTGAGCTACATGGAGTTCAATGTACAATACACGTTGAGGAGAGCCGTCCTATCCTTGCCATCGGAGTAGGACTATCGATATCAAATCCACACAAACTAGTGATCACTATATAAATCAGCCTTAGGCTCACTCCTACGGGGGCACGTAGTTCTAGGAAAGTAAGGTCGCTTTATAACTCCCACTCGGTGCTAAAGATTTCTCCCGAACGTAGCTCAGATTATTTCAATGACAATCCACAACAAAATAATTTTAGTAATATATAAATATACATCGGGAGCCATCATGCTTTCCATCTATCAAAATCAACCACGTTGTGGATTTCTTTCACACTCGAGTTCAAAACAACTCCATTAAGATCAAAAGGTCAAATCATTCAAAATATCTCAAATATTCAACATCAACGTGCTTATAACACACTTTCTAATAAACAACACAATTTCCAATGGGGATCCATGACCCAAATATCAAAATCATGATAAACATCGTTCAAGATTCATGCTTTATATCTCCGCATATGTAAATTCAAAATCATAAATATCAAGATTTCTTAATAATCATCATAAGATATGGGTTCATGCTTCAAATTCATAAAAATCAAATAAAAATCATGCCTTTGTAAAGAAAATAACTTTTGGGCACAAGAACGAAAGTGACTTTTTGTTGAAAAACCCCACATACCTTGAATGATGAACTTTAGATCGATACTCATTTTTGAGATGTTAATTGTGCCTTTGAATGATGGTTCTTGGGAGTTCTTGAACTAGGAACTTGGAATCTTAAATAAATTTGCAGAATTAATGATGAATATTAGAGGTTCTTGAAGTTGGATGTAGGAGCTTAGGGATTTCTTTTGGAGGGAGTTTGATGATATATAACATATAATGCTTCTAATAGGCTTTAATATAGGGTTTGGACGGATTTTGGGTGAGGAGGAATGACCAAAACTCCCCTAAAAATAAAAATAAAAATTTGAATCTGTCCTTCAGTGGATTGTTTTGATAGTCTAAAGTAGATCAACCATAACATTTTACTCCAATATTCAAATTAGATGAAACCAATTTAATTAGAAAGAGCACTCGCAGAGCTTTCCGTTGATATGTAGTAGATCACCTAGATCATTGTGTACAATGAGTTATGATCGTTTAAAGTTGGAGAAAAAATACGTCAGGCCTCTGTACTTTTTCCTGCACATTTTACTGTTCATTACTATTCACTGTTCGATCAAAATGTTCATAACTCGTCGCTTGGGTGTCCGTTTTGGATGATCCACATATCGTTGGAAAGATTATTCGATACTCTATGCAATGGTGGGTCATAATCTAAGAAATTTCACACGAAAAATTTATAATTCATTTTAGAAGATAGAACCCAACACGTTTACGCATAAAATTTCAACGAAAAATTTCTTGGGGTATTACATCATCCCCCCCTTGGAAACATTCATCCTCGAATGATGCTAGACATGCCAAGATTAGATAGGGAATAGAGCATGCAATTGAAACCATTCGTTAGACTCATCACCACTCATTTCTAACTCCAAATGCAACTATAATGCATAAATTAAACAAACTACAGCTGAAAACGTAATAAATGACAGCTGAACTGCTGCAACTTTTATCAAAAGTGTATGATTTAGGAAAGAACGGTACCTTTGGCTTGATCGAAGTTCGCGGAAAATAGGTGTGGGTACTTGGATCGCATATCCGCCTCAGATTCCCAAGTTGCACCCTCAACAAATTGGTTTCGCCACAATACCTTGACCAAGGGAACTTCTTTGTTCCTTAGTCTTCGGACACTAAAATCAAGAATCTCAACAGGAATCTCATCAAAAGAAAGATTTTCTTGAATGTTAGCACTCACAGAGGAATCCACTACCATAGCATCGCTAATATGCTTTCTAAGAATGGAGACATGGAATATTGGATGAACAGAGAACAACTCGGAAGGCAACTCGACTTCATAAGCTACCTTACCAACACGACTAAGAATTTTGTAAGGACCAACATAACAGGGACTAAGCTTCCCCTTCTTTCCGAATCTCTTCACCCCCCTCATGGGTGAAATTTTCAGATACACTAGGTCACCAACTTCAAACTCAAGGTCTCTCCTTCTAACATCTGTATATGACTTCTGACGATTCTGCGCAGTTTTCAACCTTTTCCTAATCAACTTAAATTTTTCCATAGCCTCAAATACCAAATCAAGATCACTCACAGCCGTTTCACCCACCTTGAACCAACCTATGGGTGATCTACACTTCCTATCATATAAGTCTTCAAATGGGAGCCATGCCAATACTAGAGTGGAAACTATTATTGTAAGCAAACTCTATCAACGGTAAGTGATCATCCCAACTTCCCTTAAAGTCAAGTGCACAAGCTCTCAACATATCTTCTAAGGTCTGGATGGTCCGCTCAACCTGACCATCAGTCTGCGGATGAAAAGCAGAACTCAAAAGTACTTGGGTACCAAGACCCTTTTGAAAAGCTTTCCAAAATTGTGAAGTGAACTGAGTACCCCTATTCGAAATAATAAACAAGGGAACTCCATGCAGTCTTACTAGCTCTCGGATATACAATCTAGCGTAATCCTAGAAGTATATGAAGTATGAACAGGCAAGAAATGAGCAGACTTAGTCAACTATCAACCACAACCCAAATGGAATCATGATGGCATCGGGAAGGAGGTAAACCAATCACGAAGTCCATATTTATCTCTTCCCACTTCCAGGTGGGAATACTAAACTCTTGCATCATACCACCAGGTCCTTGGTGTCAACCTTAACCTGCTCGCATGTTGTACACTTAGCTACAAACACTGCTATATCTTTCTTTATGCTACTCCACTAATAGATTTCCCGCAAGTCTCGGTACATCTTGGTGGAACCAGGATGAATAGAATATCGCGCCCCATATGCTTCAGCCATAATCCTCTATCTCATATCATCAACATTTGGGACACACAATCTACCCTGCAATCTCAACACACCATCTCCTTCTTGAGAGAATACCTCTACTTTTTGGTCCTTGACTGACTCCTTCAGTCTGACCAAACTAGCATCTAAGCATTGTTTTTCCTTCACTTCCGAAACCAAGGAGGATTCGGAACTACTCTGAGCCCCTATACTACCTTCAGCCGAGTCAAACAACCTAACCCTCAATCTAGCCAAATGATGTATATCATAAGCCAACTCGTTATTACCTTCTACCATATGAAAAACACTACCCATGGACACTCTACTTAGGGCATCCGCCACAATATTAACCTTGCTCGGATGGTACAGCATACTCATATCATAGTCCTTTAACAATTCTAACTATCGTCTCTGCCTAAGATTCAATTCTCTCTATGTAAACACATACTGCAGACTCTTATGATCAGTGAAAACATCAACATGGACACCATACAAATAGTGTCTCCAGATTTTCAAAGCAAACACAATAGCAGCCAACTCAAGGTCATAGGTGGGGTAATTTTTCTCATGGGGTTTCAACTGTCTAGAAGCATAAGCTATCACCTTACCCTTCTGCATCAATACGTAACCCAACCCAACTCTCGAAGCATCACAGTACACCACAAAATCATCAACACCATCAGGCAAAGTCAAAATAGGGGCTGAAGTGAGTCGAGTCTTCAACTCCTGAAAACTCTTCTCACAAGATTCGGACCACAAGACTTCACTTTTTTTTGGGTTAACCGAGTCATAGGAGACGCTATAGAGGAGAAACCCTCAACAAAACGGCGGTAATAGCTAGCTAAACCCAAGAAACTTCAGATATCAGTCGGATAAATAGGTCTAGGCCAATTTCTAACAGCTTCGGTCTTTTAGGGATCAACTTTAATACCTTCGAAAGAAATGGTATGACCCAAAAAAGCAACTGACCTTAGCCAAAACTCACACTTACTGAACTTGGCAAACAACTTGTGATATCTAAGAGTTTGCAAGACAGTTCGGAGATGATCAGAATATTCATCCTCACTATGGGAGTACACCAGTATATCATCGATGAACACTATGACAAACATATCCAGATATGATCTGAACACTCGATTCATGAGGTCCATGAAAGCTGCTAGGGCATTAGTTAACCCGAAAGACATAACAAGAAACTCAAAATGGCCATAACGAGTTCGAAAAGAAGTTTTTGAGATATCACACTCCCTAACTTTGAGTTGATAATAGCCAGAACGAAGGTCTATCTTTGAGAAATAACTTGCACCTTGCAATTGGTCAAACAAATCATCTATTCTTGGAAGGGGGTACTTATTTTTTACGGTGACTTTATTCAGTTGGTGGTAATCAATGCACATACGCAAAGAGCCATCTTTTTTTCTTACAAACAACATAGGAGCACCCCAAGGAGAAACACAAGGCCTTATAAAACCCTTATCTAGTAGATCTTTGAGTTGCTCTTTCAACTCCTTAAGTTCTGCAGGGCCCATACGGTAAGAAGGAATAGAAATGGGCTGAGTATCAGGACGAAGATCAATCCTGAACTCTATCTGTCTATCAGGAGGTATCCCTGGGAGATCATCCAGAAAGACATCAGAAAACTCATTGACAATGTTAACAGATTGGAGAGTTGGAGTGTCAGACTTAGTGTCTTTGACTCTAACCAAATGGTAAATACAACCCTTGGAAATAAGCTTTCTAGCTTTGAGGTAAGAGATAAAATGACTCTTGGGTGACACAGAATTCCCAGACCACTCAAACACGGATGCACCCAAAAACTAAAACTTGACCACTCGGGTCCGACCATCAATAGAGGAATAATAAAAATACAGCCAGTCCATACCCAGAATTACATCAAAATATACCATGTCT